>NC_060123.1:96307754-96617064 GCF_021461395.2 Schistocerca americana | reverse complement strand
AAAATCTAAAATGAAGCTTTGGGGCGAATTAATCCTTTCCCTTATCATTACCGTTAAAGATAACTGATGGTTCGTCGCTTGTTATTGAAAATTGTTGGGAAAATAGTTTGATTGACCCCGCAGAAAGAGTACATCAAAGGTAACATACATCCGAACTTCTGCCCTATGACTAGATGTACAGGGTGTTTCAAAATGGATTTTTCAACTTTGAAAACTCACATAAATTAATTCATGATACCTACAGAGGTGATTGTAGTTTAAATTTGTAGGGAAATACATCAAGTTTTGTCTCGCGTAGTTCGCTACTGCCGAATCGCACTGTAAGGAGCGCCAGTGGGTGTTGGGTTAAAAATGGCTGCCTTCACTGGGCCCGCACGTGCTAGCTGTGTATTTTGGATTGAAGAATCGAATTCGGCGACAGCAGTTCAGCATAATTTCCGTACGAAGTACGCTAAAGATCCTCCTAGTAGACCAACAATTTGAGTGGCATAAATGTTCTGTAGAAACAGGGTGCTCGGTAAGACATGGGACACCATCAGATCGTCCAAGCACATCTGATGACGTCCTTGAGCGAGTGAGATAACGTTTTGTCAACAGCCCAACGAAATCGACCTGGCAAGCTTCTCGCCAACTACAAACCCCACATAGGACTGTTGAGAAACAGTGTGATTTGAAACCGTACAGACTGACGATCGTACAAGCAAAAAATACAGTGATAAAACTGCTCGCAAGAACTGTGCGAATATGTTAAATCGATTACATAAGGATGAATATTTCTTGAACAAAATCATCTTTTCTGACGAGTCGACTTTTCACTTAAGTGGGAAGGTTGCACACAATTGGTTCAAATGGCTCTGAGCACAATGGGACTCAACTGCTGCGGTCATTAGTCCCCTAGAACTTAGAACTAGTTAAACCTAACTAACCTAAGGACATCACAAACATCCATGCCCAAGGCAGGATTCGAACCTGCGACCGTAGCGGTCTTGCGGTTCCAGACTGCAGCGCCTTTAACCGCACGGCCACTTCGGCCGGCAAGGTTGCACACACAACTCTAGGATGTGGGACAGTGAAAATCCACATCAAACATTGCAACATGTTCGTGATAGCTGAACGTTTTTTGGACACTGAGCAAGAACAAAGTGTACCGCCTCCTTTTTCTTCGTGAGAGAACCATCAATGGGGTAGTGTACCTCGATATGTTACAACAATTTTTGATACCACAGGTCAACGAGGATGACCAAGAACGAAGTGTTCACTTCATGGAAGGTGGGAGCACCACCCCACCACCTGGCTGACGTCAGAGATTTTCTCAGTGACCGCTTTCCAGGTCAGTGGATTGGCCGTGATGCAGCAATTGCATGGCCCCCACGATCCCCAGACGACACACCACTCTATTTTTTCCTATTGGGATTCATCAAGGATGGGTAGATCACATAGCTAATGAGGTGTTGAATAGAATTGGGGAGAAGAGGAGTTGTGGCGCAACTTGACTAGAAGGAGGGATCGGTTGGTAGGGCATGTTCTGGGGCATCAAGGGATCACCAATTTAGTACTGGAGGACAGCGTGGAGGGTAAAAATCGTAGAGGGAGAACAAGGGATGAATACACTAAGCAGATTCAGGAGGAGATAGGTTGCAGTAGGTACTGGGAGATGAAGAAGCTTGCACATGATAAGATCAGCATGGAGAGCTGCATCAAACCAGTCCCAGGACTGAAAACAACCACCGTGTTTGTACCTCATGTGCCGGCTTCTCTACCTGAACTTAAAGCAAGTATTTATGCCGCCACTGAGCAAGTTACACCTGCAATGCTACAGCGAGTTTGGGAAGAAACTGACTTCCGATGGGATGTGTGCAGGATAACCAACGGATGTAACATACACCTTTAGTTTAAGGTAAAAAAAAAAACTGTCTCCCCCTACAAAATAATTCTAAACCCAGCTCTATACCTTATTTCAATAAATTTATATGAATTTTTCATGTTGTTAAGTCCATTTTGAAACACCATGCATAGTTAGACAAGATCCTCTAATGGAAATTCAGCCAAACAGGCACTACAATCATTTACTCATGAGAGTGCGGCCGGTCGGAGTCCGGTTAAAAATATTTTGGGAGTGTCGGTCGTGGATGTGAAGTGTCTTAAATACATCCGTTTAAGAGGGAAAGAGAAAGTAAATTGTGCTGCTGACACGTATAGCCGTCGTCTCAAGCAGCAGGAAAGTGTCTGCTGAGCCCAACATCACCGACGGATCACCTTCGGCAGAGTGATAAACTCTGACTCCACGTGACACTGCACAGAACCGGAATTCAGTTGAGGAATTTGGTGAAATCGAAGTGATCAGAACTTCACACATTTCCTTACCTCGTCAGCCAAATATTGGCGATGAGAAATACCTCCGAGTTTGCCAACCTTCTCAAAAATTTTAGAAAAAGTAATGTACAATCGGCTTTATAACCATCTTATCTCAAATAACATACTGTCAAAGTCACAGTTCGGATTTCTAAAGGGTTCTGGTGTTGAGATGGCTATCTACACCTACAGTGAAAATGTGCTTAACTCATTAGACAAAAAATTTCAGGCAACTGGTAGATTTTGTGATCTGTCAAAGGCATTTGACTGTGTAAATCACAATATCCTTTTAACTAAATTAGAATATTATGTGTAATGGGAAATGCTGCAAAATGGTTCAAATCTTATATATCTCGCTGCAAACAAAGGGTGTTGTTCGGAAAGAGACACATATCAAGCTATCAGGCATCATCCAACTGGGAACTAATTACATGTGGGGGTCCCATTTTATGGCCCTTACTTTTTCTTGTGTGTATCAATGACCTTTCATCAGTAACATTACCAGACGCCAAGTCCGTTTTGTTTGCCGATGATACAAACATTGCAATAAATAGCAAATCACGTGTAGTCTTAGAAAGATCGGCTAATAAAATATTTGTGGACACTAATCACTGGTTCCTACCCAATTCTTTGTCACTATACGCCTAACATACGATGACAACCAGATAGAAGAAGTGAACAGTGTTAAATTCTTGGGATTACAGCTTGATAATAAATTCAACTGGGTGGAGCACACCACAGAACTGCTGAAGCGTCTTAACAAATCTCTGTTTGCAATGCGAATTTTGTCAGACATAGGTGATATAAAAATGAAAAAGCTGGCATACTATGCTTACTTTCATTCCATAATGTCAAAAATGGCTCTGAGCACTATGGGACTTAACATCTATGGTCATCAGTCCCCTAGAACTTAGAACTACTTAAACCTAACTAACCTAAGGACATCACACAACACCCAGTCATCACGAGGCAGAGAAAATCCCTGACCCCGCCGGGAATCGAACCCGGGAACCCGGCCCCGGGAAGCGAGAACGCTACCGCACGACCACGAGCTGCGGACATCCATAATGTCATATGGGGTTATTTTTTGTGGCAATTCAACAAGCCAAGCTAAAGTTTTCCGGGCACAAAAACGCGCAGTGAGTGTTACATGTGGTGTGAACTCAAGAACATCCTTCAGAAGCCTGTTTAGGGAACTAGGGATACTAACTACTGCTTCCCAATATAGTTATTCCTTAATGAAATTTGTCATTAAAAATATCAATTTTTCAAACCAACAGCTTAATTCATGGAATCAATAGCAGAAATAAGAATCTTCACAAGGATTTAAAGTCATTTAGTCTTGTACAACATTTTAGTTTCTTCCAACTACGCTCAATCGAGCACGTTATCATGATTTCACAGGGGATACTCTACCTGTGCAGCTAGAACATGTGCCTTTACAAGAACGACACAACATGTGGTTCATGCACGATGGAGCTCCTGCACATTTCAGTCGCAGTGTTCGTACGCTTCTCAACAACAGATTCGGTGACCGATGGATTGGTAGAGGCGGACCAATTCCATGGCCTCCACGCTATCCTGACCTCAACCCTCTTGACTTTCATTTATGGGGGCATTTGAAAGCTCTTGTCTACGCAACCCCGGTACCAAATGCAGAGACTCTTCGTGCTCGTATTGTGGACGGCTGTGATACAATACGCCATTCTCCAGGGATGCATCAAAGATTCCATGAGACGGAGGGTGGATGCATGTATCCTCGCTAACGGAGGACATTTTGAACATTTCCTGTAACAGTGTTTGAAGTCGCGCTGGTACGTTCTGTTGCTGTGTGTTTCCATTCCATGATTAATGTGATTTGAAGAGAAGTAATAAAATGAGCTCAAACATGGAAAGTAAGCGTTTCCGGACACATGTCCACATAACATATTTTCTTTCGTTGTGTGTGAGGAATGTTTCCTGAAAGTTTGGCCGTACCTTTTTGTAACACCCTGTATATATAATCTAACTTCTGCACAATTTCAGTGCAGTAATGTGTTCATTGTACATAAGTATTATAGTAGTTGTATTACACTTTATTACCTTATTAATAAATAAATGAATAAACACAGTTTTATTTTAAATTCAGTGCATTCGTATTTGTACAATGATTCTTTCATATAGTATTCATTTAAAAAAATGACGATCATTCCACTTGGGACCTGTGGAATGGTACATTACCTTATTTGTTTGAGTTGTAAATATTTGTCATGTATTATTGTTTCTCTGACATGTTCTACATCCTGGAGGACCTCCTCACTACAGATCAATTGGAATGAAAGTAAATCTAATCTCTAGTCTAATCGAGCACCGCTGCGCTCGCACAAGTTAGCAACCTCTGCTACAGAGGTGGGTCACGGCAATAATAAAGACATGCAAAAGTATAACAGCGACCGAGTACGAGACTTAACATTCATTACACTGCAGTCATCAAAGAAAACAGGCAGGCGCAGTGCCGCGCGACCACTCACGCCTCGTGTATGATGACGTTGCTGGCGGAGTCCCAGGACTGTTGCCCTCGGGGCCAGTCGCCCCCCTGCTGCGGCTGCCACGGCGGCAGCGCGGGGGTGGTGGAGGTGTCCTGGGCCCGCGCCGCCCCACACGCCGCCAGCAGCAGAGCCAGCGCCGCCCACATCGCGCCAGCTGCCGTCCTGCAACACGGCGCGGAACACACTGAGTATAATTCCGAAATTACGCGCATCATTTCTTTGCAGATATCTTACTGATGTTTTGCCGCAGTGTCACCTCCCTTTACTGCACCGATAGCTAGAAAATTGCTTGCTATTCCTTCAGATGCCAATACAGTCTCCGTCAAAAAGAAAGGACAAGAAAAAACAGCTGAAGCAACTTCTGGTTTGCTTTATTTCACAAATTTTTTAAGCCAAACAGCAATCAAATGCTGTAATAATACCGTCTAACACTTGCAAAATTCTCAATCTATAAATATGGCGGATCAAAACCTTTCTAGAGCTAATCCAATATTTTACTGCATTTTTAATGAGGAGGTGACTAGAAAATACAAGGAAAAAGGAAATGATTAATTAACACAGCTCGGCCACAAACTGTCCCTGAGCACTATGGGACTTAACAAAAAAATAGCTCTGAGCACTATGAGACTTGACATCTATGGTCATCAGTCCCCTAGAACTTAGAACTACTTAAACCTAACTGACCTAAGGACATCACACACATCCATGCCCGAGGCAGGATTCGAACCTGCGACCTTAGCGGTCGCGAGGTTCCAGACTGTAGCGCCTAGAACCGCTCGGCCACCCCGGCTGGCACGGTAGAAGAGCTTTGTCAAAAATGTAGTTATGTTTTGTAAAATCTTAGACTATGTACTGGGGTACAATTACAGAGGACGATTAGGCCTGTATTACACTCCATACATCTGTACAAGCTGGGACCATGCTCCAACTTCTTTAAAAAGTACCATGAAAGTACCCCAGTACATAGTCTAAGATTTTACAAAACATAGCTACATTTTTGACAAAGCTCTTCTACCGTGCCGCCCGGGGTGACCGAGCGGTTCTAGGCGCTACAGTCTGGAACACCGCGACCGCTAAGGTCGCAGGTTCGAATCCTGCCTCGGGTATGGATGTGTGTGATGCCCTTAGGTTAGTTAGGTTTAAGTAGTTCTAAGTGACTGTTGACCTCAGAAGTTAAGTCCCATAGTGCTCAGAGCCATTTGAACCATTTTTTAGAACCGCTCGGCCACACCAGCCGGCAACAATCAACATCAACTACGCACTTCTGCGGACGACTGTGTAACATAAATTGATAAAATTCAAAACCATCGTTCATTACGCCTCGGACAAGTGTGTCCCGAAAAAGTTTTTAAGGGATGAGAAGACCCATTGTTTAACAGTCGTGTTAGAAAGTTTCTACCGAAGCAAAGAGAGCATCGCACATGTAAGCGAAGTCGAAGCCTAGCTGACAAACGAAAGCTCAACGACGCGGAAATGAGAGCAATGCGAAAAGCGTTTGAAAGTAAGATTTTGCCAACCAATCTGACAAAACGGTAAGTAGGTTTGGGCTTATGTAAACTCAGGAAGCACAGCAGAAACCTCCTATTCAGTCTCTCAGTGAGCAAATTGGCACGGAGAGGGAAGGTGATAGAAGAAGGCGGATATATTGAATTTTGTCTTCCGAAACTGTTTCACCACGGAAGATCGCAACGCGATTCCTCCTTTCAATCATCACACGAACGCCGGAACGGCAGATACTGATTTATGCGACTGCGAAATAGGAAAGCAACAACAATCGCTTAATAGCGGAAAGGCATCTGGAACAAGCGAGATATCTGTACGATTCTACAGAGATTATGCGAAATAATTTCCTCCCTTGCTGGCAACAATTTATCACACATCGCTGGAGCAACGGAAGGTACCTAGCGACTGGAAAAAAGTGCAGGCCATTGCCGTTTCCAAGTAGGTCATAGGACAGAGGCACATAATTATACGCCTATATCGCTAAAGTTAATCTGTAGTAGAATTATGGCACATGTTTTATGCTCACGTGTTACGACATTTTGGGAGAACGAAAATCTCCTCTATAACAGTGGTGGTAAGTTTCCTATGGGAACAAACTACTGAGGTAATCGGTCCCTAGGCTTACACACTACTTAATCCAACTTTAACTTACGCTAAGGACGACACACACCCATGCCCGAAGGAATATCGAATATACTGCTTCCCCCTACTTATACCTTCCGAGGAGATAACGAATGTAAAATTAGAGAGATTCGAGCGCGCACGTAGACTTTCCAGCAGTCTTTCTTCCCGCGAACCATACGCGACTGGAACAGGAAAGGGAGGAAATGACAGTGGCACGTAAAGTGCCCTCCACCACACTCCGTTCGGAGGCTTGCGGAGTATAAATGTAGATAATGTGTTGAGTGCTATTGACAAGGGATTTCAGATCGATTCCGTATTTCTGGAAGGCTTTTGACACTGTTCCACACAAGCGGCTTGTAGTGAAATTGCGTGCTTATGGAATATCATCTCAGTTATGACTGGATTTGTGATTTCCTGTCAGAGGTCACAGTTCGTAGTAACTGACGGAAAGTCATCGAGTAAAACAGAAGTGATTTCTGGCGTTTCCCAAGGTAGTGTTATAGGCCCTTTGCTGTTCCTTATCTATATAAACGATTTGGGAGACTATCTGAATGGTGCGAAAATTGTCAGTTGACCCTAAATAACGAAAAGTGTGAGGTCATCGACATGAGTGCTAAAAGGAATTCGTTAAACTTCCGTTACACGATAAATCAGTCTCATCCAAAAGCCGTAAATTCGACTAAATATCTAGGTATTACAATTACGAACAACTTAAGTTGGAAGGAACACACAGAAAATATTGTGGGGTACGCTAACCAAAGACTACGTTTTATTGGCAGGACACTTGGAAAATGTGACAGATCTAAGGAGACTGCCTACATTACGCTCGTCCGTTCTGTTTTAGTATACTGCTGCACGGTGTGGGATCCTTACCAGATAAGACTAACGGAGTACATCGTAAAAGTTCAAAGAAGGGCAGAAATATGGGAGAGGGTGTCACAGACATGATACAGGATTTGGGCTGGACAACATTAAAAGAAAGGCGATTTTTGTTCCGACGGAATCTTATCACGAAATTCCAATCACCAGCTTTCTGCATCGAATGCGAAAATATTTTGTTGACACCGACCTACATAGAGAGGAACGATCACCACAAAGTAAGAAATCAGAGCTCCTACGGAAAGATATAGATAGATGTTCGTTCTTCCAGCACGCTATACGAGATTGGAATAGAGAATTGTGAAGGTGGTTCTATGAACCCTCTGCCAAGCACTTAAATGTGATTTGCAGAGTATAGATGTAGATGTAGACGACTCGAACCTCCCACGGGGAGAGCCGCGCGGACCGTGGCAAGGCGTCCTAGACCACGCGGCTCTCTTATGATAGTGAACATGGGTCTTGGGGAAACCCTTTACACTGACAAAAATTACCGTACTATTCCTGATTGAATATGGTGTTGCTGTAATATTATCTGGCGAAATACTTGCGTCTCCACACGTAATTTCTTGTACTGATTCAGTTGTATCCACACTTCATATGGGACTTTCAGCTGCAGCTAACTGTGAAGCTAATTTTGATAATAGGGAATTCTAAAATGAAATTTCTGTACTTTTAATTGCGTTGGGTGGAACCCGAAATTATCTTCGGCATTCAAAGGCGCATTGCTCCTTTTCCCTTTCCATCCATTCTGTGATCATACTTTATAAAAAGGGCTCATAAAGTTAGCCTAGGTTCCCCCCCCCCCCCCTCTTCAACTTTCGTGTTTACACATAATATCTGACTTCTTATTCACGATTATTAGTTCAAAAGTACTCAGATTACATTTCATTTCGGTTATTTCTCTAAGGCAAATTAAGAAATAAGTAGTTCACTGATAGGTTAGTTCAGGTGCACCATGAGCCTACAGCTTGTCTAGAAGATAATAAAGCTGACCTTCGCGCTCGCATAAAAGCCAATAGGAGCCACAGTCCTCAGGGACACATTCGGGCTTCAGCAAATACCGATTTTCGGCCTGTAATGGTTTTACTGCCTTACCCTTTCATCGGGGTAGGTTGTAAAGCGACAAACAAAAATCTCACTCTTTTCCAGCTACTCACTCACACATTTCTATAAAATGACGGTACCGTCAGTCTTTTGGCGATCTGTCAGTATCGGCAACGCGAACACGCTCTCGAAGACGCCGTTGCCCCCTCCTCTCCTCTCAGCTCGCACGCTCGAGCGGCAGACGTGTAAACACGCAGCGCAGCTCTGCTCTGACGAGGAATGCGATTTCGCGGTCTATCTTCCTGCAACGACCGACGGCAGAGCACTAATTACGGAGGCGAAATTCTGAAGGCAACAGCCTGTTTTCCTGTCACTGCGCATCTGCTGCTGATAACGATGAGGAATTCTGACGCCTCAGACATGACGTAAAGGGTTTCGTCTAATTAGAGTAGTCATAACAACCTCTGATTAATTAAGGCGCTGAAATTTTGTGCGTAAACCGAGTTGCCTAAAGGGGAGGGCTATTTCTGCAGTCTGTTTTCCAATAACCAATCTGTTTTTCGTTTCGAAGAGAATATGAAAAATAGAGGAAGTTTTTTCATTCTTTTTACCCGATGATATAATCCGCAAATGTAAATTCGGAATACACCAACTTAAGAACGTTAAACGGAAACATAGCAGTAAACGTAGGAAAGAGTGTGCGAACGAAATAAGCTAAAATTTTGGGGGAAAATACTGTTTGTGTAACTCCAAAAATTCTTCCTCGCTCACAAGTCAGTCATGAAGTTCCGCTCTGCTATATATTTCCCTTACGTTTATAAGCAATTCTTGATGTGAGAAATTTTGAGGTGGAAGAGATTAGTGTTTAACGTCCCGTCGACAACGAGGTCATTAGAGACGTAGCACAAACTCGGATTAGGGAAGGATGGGGAAGGAAAGCGGCCGTGCCCTTTCAAAGGAACCAAACCGGAATTTGCCTTAAGTGATTTAAGATAATCACGGAAAACCTAAATCTGGATGGACGGATGCGGCTTTGAACCGCCGTCCTCCCGAATGCGAGTCCAGCGTGCTAACCACTGCGCCACCCCGCTCGGTGAGACATTCTGAGTGCTGTCAGTTTTACTGGTGACTGAGAGTGGACTTCAGTTTCTTGAAGAAAGATAAATCCGTTCTGATAAAGATCTTCAATACGAGGACGTGCTGAAAAATAATGCCTCCCAATTTTTTTTAGTGAACACACAGCTTTTTAAATAAAACTTTACTAACATTCTACATCTGTTTTTTCATGTCTACATACTTATTTCTCAACAGTTACCACGGAGACGATCACATTCCTCCCAAAGAGAGACCAGTTTATTGATACCGTCACTTTTGACTTTGTTGACGCAGACGCAACCTCACCTCTGCTTGTACTGTTTCATCGCATAGTGAGTTTCTCACAAATGAAACTTGTATGGGGTCATGCCGGAACTGTGTGGAGGATGATAGATGACAGAACGGAAGACGTCGGATTGTTGCAGACGTTTATACAATCATTACCGCACACAGCTGTCATTCTTCCATGGATTTCAAGTGGAGGCACGTTTTCTGCGGTTATAGACTACACTGCAGCACGCCGTTTCTCATGCACCGACGTAAGTTAAGTTACACACCGCCGCGTTACACGTTCAATTCGGAGCCCTCTAACGGCAGATGGTCGCAACCTGCATCAGCAAAGCGGGAAAGTCAACAGAGTAATATGCACGACGTCTAGTACCTCAACCAACATTGAAAACAGGATAAGAACTTCGAAGGCATTCTTTTCAGCACGCCCTCGTGCATAAGGTACTCCTGAAACTATCTCCTCTCAAATCAAGTTGTTTATCATGCTAATCCCACTCCGCAGACAAGTGCTTCACTTGTTTCCGAATCTCTCGTTCTAAAATCTCCTCGACAGCTACAATTATTTCTTGACGAGAAAAGGATACTTTGGGCGCGACGGTGAAACCACGAGAAATGCGTGTCAGAAGGAAGTCCTTCGTATAATATTGCTTCTAATCTGGCTCCACGAGATCACGACTGACATTTCGCCAAACAGCAGACTGCTCTGAAACGTGGAAAGTGACATAAACGAACGTTGCCCACACTCCGTTATCAACAAGATGCATTTACGTAGCTCTTTTTTTCCCCCCGAGAT
The DNA here is from genome assembly GCF_021461395.2 of Schistocerca americana. Taxonomy (NCBI): domain Eukaryota; kingdom Metazoa; phylum Arthropoda; class Insecta; order Orthoptera; family Acrididae; genus Schistocerca; species Schistocerca americana. Next base: position 96,605,958 of record NC_060123.1, on the reverse strand, counting down.
AAAAACGAGCGTAGTCTTCTGTATTAACAATCAACCTAAACATAAAATTTGGGATAAAGAAAAAATAGTTCATAATAAATACTCAACGTTACGTGTGAAGTAGATGAAATGTGGCACCTGTCCGAATTTTTACACCAGCCAAACGAGTAAATAAAAAAAACTATCGTTTCATTTTTTTAAAATGTTGGCATAAGTAGGATGGATGTGTAAATCAACATCTTGATGTGTCTCATTACGTTCCTAAAGGATGTCATTTCGATGCATTTAGCGACCTTGGAAGTCATTATTTTAAAGAAACAGCTGTTATATGTCCAAAGTGATTTCCATAATAGAGCATTTTCCGGAGTATTTTCTGGTGAGTTGCGGACTCTTCTCCCTGTTTTTTGCCTTTTCCTTCGTTGGGGTTCCATTTTCTGGCGGCAGGCAGTTACTTAACGGTACTCAGATTTGCCGGTGGTTTCACTGTGGCCGTTTAGTGTGCTTTCGCGACCCCAGGTAGCAGTTCGCTACCAACTATGGCTGAGTCGTCGTAGGTTCATCCCTAACACTTGGCAGTGGGCAAGCGCAGCAGCTTTCTGGGCCCCGTCATAACCAATAAAGACACGCGATTTCGTCTCTATGGCGACGCCTCAGTGTTGCCGCCTGCAGCCGTTGGCGCTTCGCAGTTGAATGCTGCTAGCAACGGCGTCGCGAGGCATGGTCAGTCAGGGACCACCTCCTTCCGCCGTCTCAGTTTACAACGGATCGCGTCTGGAGGCGGCGGTCATTTATCCGGCTTCCGGCGCACGTCTAGCTTATCTGCAGCGGTAATTCTCTACCGGTTTTCAATTTAGATAGGCTCTCTCTCACGGTCAATGTATACACCGCGAATATCTTCAATGTTATACTGTATTCGCTAAGCTTATTTGCTGTATCCGCGACGCCTATTTCGCAACTCCATAGTGAGTGGTGGGCGTTGGCATCTGCACAACAGATTTCGTATTTTACACGTAAATGGTTTCAATCGTGAACACGCCGTTAGAAGAATAAATTACGGTGACCACTGCCAAGTAATCTGTTGTTCTAATAGTAATGTGCAGTTTTAAAAACTTAACTGTGTCTCTAATTAAAATTGCTACTCCTCTTCCTTTTCCATCATCTCTGTCGTTTCTAAGTACTGTATATCTTTTGAATTGCATTCGCTGGGCTGGCTGAAACGAAGTTCCACAAATACAAGCTACCGCTATCTGTGCTAAGTTCCCGATATTTTATTTTTTATTATTTATTGTTTTTGATTAGTGATATCTGATTATTTATATTTATTATTTTTTATTTTATTACACACGCTCTGTAGCGAGAGACTATTGTAGCGCTGTCTAAGTAGCTAGTTACATCTCTGGGTACCAAATTGACGCTAGCTACTAGGGCTATTCAGAAAGTAGGGAACGTTTCCGTCTGACGCCGCTAGGCGTGCGCCGATCGCGTATATTTTGGAGGTCGGCAATCATCCGTGACAGCGGGAACGTATCTGCGCGTCTGGTAGTTTCGATATTCGAATTTGAAATGTGTGCTGCAATCGAAAATCCCGCCAGTTGTGAGGTGCGGCTTTTGATACGGTTTTTGTTGGCAAAAAACCTAAAACCTACAGAAATTTATCGCGAACTGTACAGAAACAACGTAATGAGTGAATGTTCCGTCCGGAAATGATGCATTCGGTTTAAAAATGGCCGAACCAACGTTCATGATGAAGAGAAGAGTGGACGCCCGAGCATTGTGACTGACGATCTTGTCGCTAAAGTTAATGAAACGATTCGTGAAAAGTCGCTTCACAATAATGGAGCTTTCGCTTTCTTTTCCACAAGTTTCATGGACTTTGTTTGAAATTGCCACTCAAAAGCTAGGCTACCACAAATTTTGTGCACGATGGGTGCCCAAAATAACTGTTCAAAAACTAAAAATTTAAGTCAATAGGCTTGGATGAAGTATCAATATGTGTACTGCAACAATGCATAGGGATTATACGAGGCCCCTTAACAAATATAATAAATGAATCCTTCACATCAGGGACATTTCCAGAGCAGCTAAAACAGGCAAGAGTTGTGTCTTTGCTTAAGAAAGATAATACAGAAACAGAAAATTACCAGCGCATTTCCCTGCTGTCAGCAAAGATCCATAAGAATAATAACCAAAAATACTAGTCGAGTTCATTGTAAAGATCTGTTCAAAACACTGGGGGATTTTAATGGCTCGATGTGAATACATTTACTAGTCAATTGTACACACAAAAAATAACATTGGTGATTACTGCACAAACAGCTCTGTCAATAACCAAGCTGCAAGAGATACATTTACGAAGAAAAATAAACATAGAAAAAATAAACATAGAACTCAAAACAGCATTCTCTACCAAGGAATAAAACTGTACAATAAATTACCAAAAGAGATTAAAGAAATTGCAAAAATACTCATTTAAAAAGGCAGGTAAAAAGTATCTGTTATGCAATACATTTTATACATTGAAGGAGTACTTAGATAAAACGAAATAGGGGTTTTATAAAAAAAAGTTATACAAATAAATCATAATAATGATTATAAAACATCCAATATTCCACATAACACCTCCACTTTACGTTTTTTTCCCTTCTTTTTTTTCCTTTCTGGAAATACCTACACCAAGCTATGCATAGCATAATACTAACACCTCTTCCTCTTTCTGAGCTCAACGAGTAAATCTAATGATTGTCTAACTAAAAGTCTATAAATATATGTGTATACGAATTAGCTTATTTAAAATTGATCTAAACTTGTACATACTTTGACATGTCCTATATCCTTGTAAAAAGAGATCTACAGATGAATAAAGCTGCTACTGCTACAGACAAAATTACAGTCCATGGAGTGGGGGCACACAAAGTCCCTCCAAAAACCAAGAAAATGTTTGCAAACCTTGTCAGAAAGGAAGTTGATGGCGACAATGTTTTGGGATAGGCAAGGTGTGCTTCTTATTATCTCGAACGTGGAGCAACCATAAATTCTGCCCGGTACTGCCAGACTTTGCACAGCCTTAAAAGAGCAGTTCAAAACAAACGCCGAGGAAAGCGACGTCCAAAATTTTGTTTTTGCACGACAATGCCCGACCTCACACGGCAAACCACACTAAAGAACTCCCTAATTCAAATTGTCAGTCATCCGCTCTACCGCCCCGATCTTGCGCCAAGCGACTTTCACTTGTTTCCTCAAGATGAAGAACTGGCTTGCAAAGCAGCGCTTTGATGACGACGCGGAACTCCAGGCGGGCGTGACTCACTGGCGGCAGAATTTTACGACGAAGGTCTTTCAAAGCTCGTCCACCGCTAAGATAAGTGCCTCAATGTGTTTGGTGACTATGTGTGGAAAAGTAGTATGTCAGTCACTGTTTCAGATGTATATAATAAAATGTTATTTCTTGTACTTAGTTTTTTTAATGCCAAAACGTTCCCTATTTTCTGAATTTGATTTCTTCAATAAACCAGTATCGGAAGCAATTATTTACCTGTTGACCAATAATAACAAAGCATAATAAGTAGAAGGTGATGTTTTAAGAGGTATGCTGAGTCTACACTGATGGGCGAAAAAAAAATTATGACCACCTGTTTTAACAGCTTGTTTGTACGTCTTTGGAACTAAATACGTCACTGATCGTGCGTGTCAGGGATCGGACAGTTTGTTTGGTGGAGGTAGGTGGTATTTGATGTCTGCACACAGGTCACGTAATTTGCGTAAATAACGGGCTGCTGATAAGCGCACGCGGTGATGGCACTCGGCAGCGACCAACATGGCTTGTACAGGATTTACATCAAGCAAATTTGGTCGCCGAAACATCAACGTGGGTTCACTATGATGCTCCTGAAACCACTGTAGCACTGTTCTGACTCCGCGACACGGTCAATTATGCTGCTGACATCGCCGTCGGGGAAGACATCAAGCATGAAGGGACGCGAGTCGTTCGCAGCTGACAGTGTGTGTCTTCGATTACAGCCACAGGTCCCACGCAAGCGCAGAGGAATGTCTTCCACAGCACAATACTACTCCCACGAGCCTGTGTCCCTGGCGCGCTGCACGTATCGAGCCGCCGTTCACCTCATACACCGTTCGTGGAGACGACCATCCACATAGTGTAACAAAAACGTGATTCACCCCAAGAGCCGGTGCGTTTGCATTGATCGACGGTTGAATCGCGATGGTCCCGTGCCCACTGCAATCGTAAACTGACGACGTCGTAGGGTCAACATGTGAACCCGGAGGGATGGTCTGCTGCTGAGCTCATGTTGAACAATGTGCGATGAACGGTGTGCTCTGAAACACGTGTGCGTGCACCAGCATTGTGCTCTTTCGGCACCGATGCTACAGATCTTCATCTACCCTACTTTACAGAGCAGACAAGCCTCCGAACTCCATGTTCTGTAAAATGTCGTGGACGTTCAACCATTTAGCGCCTAGTGGTAGCTTCCCTGTCCTTTGATCTCTTTCCGTTGATGCTGAGGACAGTAACACGTGAACATTCGACCAGCTCCGCTGTTTTCTGTATACTCGATCACATATTGTGCTTAATCATAATCTGCCCTTTGCCGTCGCTTATCTCAATGGATTTCCCCATTTGCAGCTCACACCTTCGCTAGGGTGAATCCCCGTCCGTGCCTGCTCCGCTTATATACTGTCGTTACCGCGTAACGTACCCACAATGCCATCACGCGGCATCCAAGGTAGCGGTGGGCAGTGGACATAATGCTTCGTCTGATCAGTGTGTGTGTGTGTGTGTGTGTGTGTGTGTGTGTGTGTGTGTGTCATTCTAATGTAGACACGACGATACAAACGGATCAATGGCGCATATAGATGGATCTTCCGATCGCACGTTATTTTAAAATGTTTACTTCTTAACGAGATACCGTACGACAGCGAACTTTTTGAAACTCATAAGATTGGTTAGATAACTGCACGTATTTACTACAGCGTTTGTGTTGTGTTAATAGGGACGGTGTGGCGCACGTAGCCATCTTCGGCATAAGCAGAGAATCTGTTTTAATTAGTGATTATTATAAGAACATATGTTACAGTTGTAGGTAAGATACAAACAGGTAAGATACAAACAGGTAAGATACAAAAAGTAGCATATACGTTGACGTGCCTACTTTAACCATAATACTGGAATGTATTCCAAATCATACACGTGCAAAGTGTGCATGTACTAGTATCTCTGGTCGCTGCCGATTTAGATGCGTGTTTGTGCGGTTTTCACAAATTAATAAGTAAAATTATCTTGAGCGGGAAAGGATAACTTTAGACGAATAATCAGGGCATTCGCGCTCGTTTATAATTTCGCCGCGTGTATAACTATTAGCACATTGTGTCAAACTGAATCAGGTATAGTATGCTACTTGAAAGATAGGTAATATTTGATGTAAGAAGCTTACACTGACGGCAGGCTGGGTTATTAACCATTGTGTAAAGTTAATCGCTCCTCGAATTCCACTCAATGTGAAACTAAGATGCGTTCCTTGCTGCAGTGCGGGAAGCATCTTCCACAGCCAGAACACACTTCTTACAAATTAGTGCAAGAGCTCTAGCAGCTAACAGTACAAGTAGAGAAGAGAGAGTGGCGGTGTCCATCTTAGCCATCACTTCGACATATCAGCAGTAAGCACCGACAGTTTACTTCTACTTCGTTCAGCACAGTTGTTCCAAGCGTCATCGTCGTCAGCTGTATGGTGCATTACCTGAAGATGGCCTGCTACTACAGGCCGAAATTGGTCATATTTTTAATAAATGACTGGGCGATCAAAGCTCTTTTCTATTCATTTTAGAAGCATAAGAGTTGTCCCGTCACAATGCAGTCCACAGTGATCCCAATAACGCGCTGGCGTTATTCCTCCTCCCACGTGCGATGATAGAACGCTTCACGTACGTGGTACATCAACTCTACCCAATTCTTCTCGAGTATCTCTCTCCCTTTCAGATTCCAATTCTAGTGGAAGCAACTGTTTTAAATGTATCATTTTTTGAGTGTTGAATAATGGAAGTGCAAAAATTCATTCTGAAACGAACGAAAAGTACTGGACGCCAAATACAGATCAGAACTTTATTGCACGTCCCTGGCATCAAATAAGTTGTCTAGTCTTAAAAATATAACAATATTCTTATTTCTGGTCAAGAGATACTTAGCTGCAACCTACGAAATTTTTCCGTCAACAACTCATCGGTATAACACAAGAAACGATTGGAAAGTCGTCATGATCTACTATTTCATGGACACTTTTCGTCTGCGCAATACCAGTGACATGCGTTTCCTTGCTGTCTCCTGGTGCTGGCTTACACGAAGCACCAGATACGTGCCAACTGTTTACCTTCTGTGTCGAACTTTGTTTCATCACTGACAGACAAATTACACACGAGCGCATGAAGTAGCTTTTTACTCGTAACTTCTATTCCGGCAATTCAGTATAAAATACAAACGAATGTATTACGCTGAGAAGCAACAGACACTTGAAATACGCCAGCTGCGAGAGTTGAATAATACATCACCAAATCCTCCCGCCGGCTTAAGTGCAACAGGGCTTATTTCGAGAGCCATCGCTTTCGAAAAGTGATAATTTCCTCCGAGCCTTTATCTTTCCGCTCACGGAGATTTTCCAACTCGACGTGGCGCTCTCGACTAAAGCCACTGCACTGCGCAGCACAGGCTTTTCCAGATCGGATCCGGAGACAGGAAAGAAGAGCAACGAGACGCGCTGCGGATACTGCAGAAACAATGTCCGGAACCAACGCTACATCCGGGCTGCTTAGTTTTTATATGATGGAACAGTAATCAACACCCTCTTTGTGGCACTATGACTGTGTTTCGGACGTTAAGTTAGGAGACCATGCCAGCCTCCTCTCTACGCACGTTCGACACTGTGGACACCATACAAAGAATACGGCTGACTTCATCAATCGGATTAAAGGTCTGCGACTTGCTGAAGGGGATATTATGTATAGCTTCGATGTGGTTTCTTTATTCACGTGTGTCCCCATCACAGACTCTACTGACTTGCTGTCCCAGCTATTTGACGACACCATCGTGGATTTATTTAAGCACACTCTGACGTCATATTTCTTACAAGATGGAGAATATTTTAACCAAGCTGACGGCGTGGCGATGGGAAGTCCATTAGCTCCAGTAGTAGCCAACCTCTTTATGGAGCATTTCTAAGACATCGCTTTGGACACGGCTCCTGCAAAGCCGAGCTGTTTTTATCGCTACGTCGACGATACCTTCGTCATCTGGCCACGTGAAAAAGAAAAGTTAGAAGGGTTCCTCGAGCACCTCAACAGCATCCACGACCACATCATCTTCACAATGGAAGTAGAGAAGGAGGGTTCCCTGCCGTTCTTGGACGTGCTTGTCCGTTGTAAACCCAATGGGTCTCTAGGTCATAGCGTTTACCGCAAGCCCACCCACACGGATCGGTATCTGCACGCCACCAGCTTCCATCAGCCAGCACAGAAACAGTCAGTTCTGAGGACCTTAGTACATAGAGCTGAAGCCGGCTCAGACGCTGAAAACCTGCCGAGAGAATTGAGCCACTTACCCAAAGTTTTTAAGGAAAACGGTTACAACAACAAACAGATCTCACAAGCAGTGTCATCCAAGCCTCAAAGGAAGAAGACCTCTGAAGAAGACACCAAGCAGGTTGCATTCTTACCGTTTTGTGGTTAGACAACAGGGAAGATTAGTCGGCTCCTGAAGAGGCATAAAATAGACACAATCTACAGGCCTGCGGCAAATAATGAAATCTGTGAAAGATGATGGAGGCCTCAGAACGCCAGGAATTTACAAGATACCGTGTAGACGTGGGCAGCTTCATGTCGCCCAGACTGTTCGCACTATTGAACAGCACCGCATAGAACATGAAAGGTGTTACCGTCTGCGCTATCCCGAAAAGTCAGCTGTAGCAGAACATGCTCTGGAAAACAGACACCGAATTGCATTCGATGAGACGTCTATTATTAAACGGACTAATGGCTTCTGGGATAGCGTGATAAACCGGGCCATAGAGATTGGAACTCTGACAACACCTTCAATAGAGACGGTGGATTGCAGCGTGGGACCCGGTGTTGAGGGAGTTGAAGTGGGCCCGGCAGTCGCGCGGCCAAAACATTACCATATAAGGTGCGGGACCGAACACTAGTGACGTCACGAGCGACGGCGCGGTTATATAAGCACGGCAACAACAACCACACGACAGTCATCCACTGGAGAATGGCAGAGGAGATCTCTGCCGAAAGTTCGTGAGCAGTAAACCACTTGACGCGACTTGAAACCTGAGAATGTTTTATTAATTCGTGGGGTCTGCTCCACACTGGAAGCCTACCAGCAGCTGATACCAACTGAACTCATCTGACCAGGCCACGATTTTCCAGTCGCCTAGGGTCCAAGCGATATGGTCACGAACCTAGGAGAGGCGCTGTAGGCAGTGTCGTGCTGAAAGCGGCGAGAAATTAAAGGTCAATCAGATTGTGAGACCAGCCGCAAGGGTTTTGGGACTGGGCATCCGGCATTCCTGCACGGGCCGCGCGTGAATCAGCCGCTACCTGCCGACAGAGCGTGGGGAGGGGGCGTAGGAGCAGAATGCCCCACGTGACCCCTACAATGTTCTGTCGCTCTGGACGGAGCGTCTCACACAGCCTCGTACAGACAGTAGTCGCTACCACTAGCACAGCGCGGACCGCCACGAGACAATCGCGACGTGACGTGGTGACTACAGACAGCCAAACACCGCCCTCACCGTGTGTGACGGTACGTCACATAAATGGACATTTGGAGAAAGGGAAAAGTTTTTTTATGAGATGTATGAACCATAAATTATCTAAAGACTTAGTACGTCTGCGGGATGTATAACAAACAATAAAGAATGTAAATTGTTGTTGTCTTCGGTCCAGAGACTGGTTTGATGCTGATCTCCACGCTACTCTATCCTGTACAACCTTCATCATCCCCCAGTACCTACTGCAACTTACATCCTTCTGAATCTGTTTAGTGTATTCATCTCTTGGTCTCCCTCTACGATTTGTACCCTCCACGCTGCCCTCCAATACTAAACTGGTGATCCCTTGATGCCTCATATGTCCTGACAACCAATCCCTTCTACTAGTCAAGTTGTGCCACAAATTTCTCTTCTCCCCAATTCTATTCAATACCTCCTCATTAGTTATGTGATCTACCCATCTAATCTTCAGTATCCAAACACAAATATGGATGTCATTAAAAAAGGAACAGTTTTTGTATCATCTGTGTAATGAAAATGAACATGACCAGAGACGATTGCTTTATTGAAAGCGCTCTTTTTGTTTCGTCTAGAGGTAGGCCGCCATTGTAGCGCTGGATAAAATTTTATGTACGTTTGGTTGTAATTTAGTAAAATATACTTATAATTATTAGAAAGTGTGTATTATTGACTAAGTTGTCATCTCTCGTGATCGCAACCATTAACTATATAATTAACAATGTTTTTAAAAAACTTCGTAGTGCAGGGAGCTCATCTCTCCTAGCAGGATTTAGTCGGCCATTGCGCTGACTGCATTATTTAACTAAAATTTCATGTCATAATATTAAACGCAAATGTGAGAAGCTTCTCTACCTTGATCTTAAAATAGTCTCAGAGTTAACAGAGTAAAAATTGATTTCGTTTATTAATATTTAGAATACTGAATGAGTTCAGTATGTTTCATTTTGGCCGCCTAACGGCAGATGAGATTCTCTCCAGTTTTGCCTTGCAAATAATGAACAAGAAATATTGAAAATCATTACATTCCGCAATATCTCAGTTAATCTTTGTGTAGTTTGGTACATAAATAACCAGTAGCCCCTGAGACCCATATTAATAATTACAGTTTGCGTAAGAATACGCATATTTTCTTTTCTAAATAGCGACGCTCACACAAACTATTTACGAGGTGCATTCAAGTTCTAAGGCCTCCGATTTTTTTTCTCCGGACTGGAAAGAGATAGAAACATGCGCATTGTTTTAAAATGAGGCCGCGTTCATTGTCAATACGTCCCAGAGATGGCAACACCGTACGGCAGATGGAATTTTACCGCTAGCGGCGAGAATGAGAACTGTTTTAAATACTTGAAATGGCGACGTTTTCCTTACTTGAACAGCGTGCAATCATTCGTTTTCTGAATTCGCGTGGTGTGAAACCAATTGAAATTCATCGACAGTTGAAGGAGACATGTGGTGATGGAGTTATGGATATGTCGAAAGTGCGTTCGTGGGTGCGACAGTTTAATGAAGGCAGAACATCGTGTGACAACAAACCGAAACAACCTCGGGCTCGCACAAGCCGGTCTGACGACATGATCGAGAAAGTGGAGAGAATTGTTTTGGGGGATCGCCGAATGACTGTTGAACAGATCGCCTCCAGAGTTGGCATTTCTGTGGGTTCTATGCACACAATCCTGCATGACGACCTGAAAATGCGAAAAGTGTCATCCAGGTGGGTGCCACGAATGCTGACGGACGACCACATGGCTGCCTGTGTGGCATGTTGCCAAGCAATGTTGACACGCAACAACAGCATGAATGGGACTCTCTTTTCGTCGGTTGTGACAATGGAAGAGACGTGGATGCCATTTTTCAATCCAGAAACAAAGCGCCAGTCAGCTCAATGGAAGCACACATTCACCGCCACCAAAAAAATTTCGGGTAACGGCCAGTGCTGAAAAAATGATGTTGTCCATGTTCTGGGACAGCGAGGGCGTAATCCTTACCCATTGCGTTCCAAAGGGCACTACGGTAACAGGTGAATCCTACGAAAATGTTTTGAAGAACAAATTCCTTCCTGCACTGCAACAAAAACGTCCGGGAAGGGCTGCGCGTGTGCTGTTTCACCAAGGCAACGCACCCGCACATCGAGCTAACGTTACGCAACAGTTTCTTCGTGATAACAACTTTGAAGTGATTCCTCATGCTCCCTACTCACCTGACCTGGCTCCTAGTGACTTCTGGCTTTTTCCAACAATGAAAGACACTCTCCGTGGCCTCACATTCACCAGCCGTGCTGCTATTGCCTCAGCGATTTTCCAGTGGTCAAAACAGACTCCTAAAGAAGCCTTCGCCGCTGCTATGGAATCATGGCGTCAGCGTTGTGAAAAATGTGTACGTCTGCAGGGCGATTACGTCGAGAAGTAAGGCCAGTTTCATCGATTTCGGGTGAGTAGTTAACTAGAAAAAAAAACGGGGCCTTAGAAGTTGAATGCACCTCGTATTTAGAAGGCGGTGAGTCGCGCGTTGTGTTTAAAAAGTATTATATCGTACGTACTTCGGGGCAGCCGATGTCCGTACGAGTGTTATCGCGGTATAAGTTAATTTAAAGTCTCATGCTAGCCCACAATATTTAAAGCTACCCCAACCAAAATCATAAAATATAATTTAAAAAATAAAAATATATAATTATCCCGTGATTAAGTACGTCCACGCTTATACCGTGATACGTGGCATCATCGCGAACCACGGGCTAATCCCTGTAGTGAGATGCAATTTGCATAAAATCGGAGCTTAGGGAAGGATGGTTTAGAAAATCGGCGGGACAGCGACGTTAAAATCGGGACCCCCCCAAAAAATAATAAAAATCATCAGTCATTAGATAAGTATTTGCTTCTAATACATTACACACGAAGTTCTTGCACTGCTACAACTGTAGTCAAAAGTAGTGTGATCTGTTCATCAAAGTGCCAATTTTAGGATAGTAAAAAAAAGCACGTGTCAGAGCAAGTCGGCAATGCGCTAACTGCCGCGACGCGAGAAGTTACGGCCAGTAAATGGGCACAAGCTGAAACACCGACCAGAAAGCAGAGGCAAGGTTAGCAGTGCGGCCGTACAGTTCGGGCCATGCTCGGTGGAGACTGCCTGATGTAGTACACCGGTTGATCGCAGCCTGGTTACAGTGCTCAGAGACTCATTTCGGAAATTTCACGTACTCGACCAGTTTTTGAAGAGAATACTCATTACATTTCGAATTGTTAACAGTTCAGTTCACAAGAGTTGAGACATTTGCCTTCCCGCTGAAGGGCTGTAGAACCATGACTTTTTTCGAGAGATCAGTGGGATTCCAGCGAGGCTATGCAACAGGTCAGCAGGCGACTAAATCGTTACTAACTGTATGTTCAGCGATCGTGAAGTAAGTCGTGAGCTTTTCTACGGAACGATCCACGCTTGGTTTTGGGAGAACACGAACCCCTCTTCCCTAATGGGAAACCAGTGGGCTGAGCGCTTTCGTTCCGTCTGTTATAGGTAATTGATGTGCTGCAGGAGACGGCTGCTCTTCGGACTACGAAGGGTTGTCAGAAAGTTCTGACCACATTGCCTGGCGATGGTGTCAGCCCATACCCACACATTCGCCCTTCAAACCGGGGCATTTTTATGATGGACGACTTGGCGATGGCCTAGGTTAGAAAAATCTCAATTTTGGCTGTCGAGGAAACGTCCCATTGTGAAAATCACCTCGTCGTTCTTCTGTAACAGCGTGTGACACAATGGTTCCTTCATCCGAGGAAAGAGGAAGAATGGATGCCACGTCAGGGGAATACCGGCGGTGAGGCAAACCTTGACAGGACAAAGCAGCTGCGCGCGTGACCGTGCGTCCTGCACAACGAGCTGAGCTGGGACGTTACTGTGGGGCAGAGGCACTGGCTCCTTCCGACTTCATTTAGCGACGCTTTGTCTTGACATCCTCCAGTAACCGGGTCTGGATATGTCTGCAGTGTGCTCCGTGACAGTTTAACCCTTGCGAGCATAAAGTGTTCAGCGCCAAACCGCAGCACTCCCGGAAAACCGCGTTCCCTTGCCTATGGCAGTGTGGGGCTATGCGTTCTTCGGCGGCGATGCATCCGCAAGTTTCGACTGCTCGCTGTGTCCCTTCCCTCTCGCGGTCGTCGTGGCGCACACATCACCCATGCGTGGTGATTAGGCGTGCAAAAGAGTCGCCTGGATTAACCTTCAATAATTCTGCTGCTGCGTCGCTTCGGCGGGAATTAAGATAGCGTGTCAGAAAAAAGTCCCGGAACGCAAGGGGCGGCGACCTCTGCCATCTTCAAAATGTCGCGCAAGAAGGTAACTGACCAGAGACTGACCTTCACGTTTCCCACTATCGCCTCGACTGTGATGCGCCCGCCTCTCCAGGCCACCTCGTCTCTGGCGGTTCCCGCATTTCACCGAGAGATGGTCTGCCGCTTCATTCTCCCCGATTCAGATTGTCCAGTGTCGCGGTGCATTGTCGCAGTAAAATTCAACCAACTCTGTATTCGCTGTTTCGGCGTTATTCCCCTCGATACGCATAAAAGGATTTACGAACTTCACCAAAGGCCTGCGCCATTTTGCTTTTGCTGCGGTCCTGTGGCGCGGCGCTTTCAGCTTGTACCAAAACAAGCAAATAATCACCTACCTTCATAGTTCCGTGGTGATAATTACACCTTCATGACTACCCTCGTAATACCAACTGACGATTAATTATAATGCGAGCAAGTTTTGAAAATCATCTAACAATTCCGTACCGGAAACCATTTCAGAAATGCGTTTCTTGCCATTAGCAGATTGCATTTTGTATCCTCTCTACTTTGCTGCCCAAATAGCAAAACTCACCGACACTTTTGGTGTCTCATTTTTAATGTAATTCCATCAGAACCACCTGCTTTAATTTGCCTAGGTTAGACCACCCTTGTTTTGCTTTTGCTCTTATTCGTATTATATCCTTATTTCAAGACATTGTGCATTCCATTCAACTGCTCTTCTTAGTCCTTCACTGTCTCCGACAGCATTACAATGTCATCGGCAAAACTGAAAATTTTTATTTCTTCTCCCGGAACTTTTAAGTCTCTTTCCATATTTGTCCTCGGTTCCCTTTGCTGTTCGCTCAATGTACGGACTGAATCGCTGACAGACCACAAGCCTGTCTCATTACCTTCTCCATTACTGCGTCCCTTTCACGTTCTTCGACTCTTACAGCCGCAGCTTGGTTTCTGTACAAGTTGTAGGTAACTTTCCGTTCCCAGTATTTTACTCCTGCAACTTTCAGCATTTGAAGGGTGTGAAAGCACGGGAACTCTGAACTTCGAATCCCCGACCGCCCATTCCTATTCAGGTTTTCCTATATTTCCGTAAATCTTTTCGGGTGAATGCCGGGACGGTGCCGTTGAAAAAGTACTCTCGATCTGCCTTCCCAATCCACGCTAGTGCCACGCCTCTAATTACGTCACAGTCGACGGGACGTTAAATCCTGCCTCCTGCCCCCCCCCTCCCCCCCCCCCCCCGGTAAACTTGGGCGGTCATTTAAAGCAGCGCCCTCCCCGCCACTGGGTGTGGGTGTGCATTATATTAACCACGGAGGCCCCTCTTCAGGTGACTGCCTCGAGAGGGAGCTGAAGTTGCTACACTATTAAAGTTGCCGAAAATTTTGTATTCGGTCGACGCACACAAGAAGTTTAAGCGTACAATAGCGGTGTTCTTTTGTTAAGAGCCGAGCGAAAGCTATTTGAGCAGCAAATTGGTCAATTACTTAATAAAACGGAGAGTGCGGAAAATAAAAGAGAAAAGAAATCAGTGTTGCGCGCCTTGGGTACCACGCAAATTAAAATGCTAATGAAGCTGGTTGGTATTAAGAAACTGTTCTGCTGGAAACTGCCCGTAGGCAAGCACCACACAAGAAGAGTGTAAGGACTAGGTTGCTTTCGGTCTGTCCTCGAGAAATGCTTCCAGTTCTTAGAAATTAAAGAGCCTCTTTGCAAGTGGAACAGCAACAGTGGGCAGCATTTCCTCCTCAGTGTCCATCTCAAAGTAATGGCGACAGCTTTCGCTTATCTACGCACTTTATTAAAGCCGTGACATCCATGTGACGTTTCCGACCAGGATTTCCGGCCTGTGGCGTGACGTGTGATTCACACTGCCGCAGTGTTGCTGTGTATGTAGGTCTACACTGGACGTTGCGGAAAGAAATGTCAAAACGACAGTGCATCCCAAATGCGGACGCTAACGGAACGCCAACGCAGTTGTGGTGGTGGTGGTGGAGGTGGTGGGGGTGGGGAGGTGGTGGGGGTGGGGAGGGGGTGGGGGGGGGGGGGGGCAGGCAGGCAGCAGGATCACACGCTAATGTCAGAAGTTAATACATTCTCACAACGATCAGTCACTTTACACAAACAACTTTCTGGGGAGGGCGACCACAAATTATAACAATTATAAAGTCAAGAATGACGAAGTGTTTGCAAAAGCCGCACAGCTGTATGAACATGCTTCATTCACAACTACGGTTTCACGTCAATACAGACGCATCTTCAGTTTATCTGTCAAGAATACAAATCACTTTATGAAATTTTGAAATGGTAGAAATACGGGACCACAGTGTTGGCACTCACCAGAAATACCAATGACAGGTACTCACACAAGAGTTACATTCCCATGCTATACATGGAGAATTACGGACTCTCGGCTTTCGGGCAGCTGTCTATGTTAGAGTGTCCAACCACATTGGTGGACTGTCACAATAAAATTGAGTAAATCCAAAAGATGCTTGTCAAAATGTACAAAATATGACTGTTGAATGAGGCAAGCCGGATAACACCCCGAAGGAATGCAGAGTGAAAAATCTCATTCTGGAAAAAATCCCCAGGCTCTGGCTAAGACATGTCTCCGCAGTATCGTTTCTTCCAGGAGTGCTAGTTCTGCAAGCTCTACAGGAGAGCTTCTGTGAAGCTTGGAAAATAGGAAACGAGGTACTGGAGGAATTGAAGCTGTGAGCGAGGGTCGTTAGCCGTGCTTGGGTAGCTCAGTTGGTAGAGCAGTTGCCCGCGAAAGGCATAGGTCCGTGTTCGAGTCTCGCTCCGGCACACAGTTTAAATCTGCCAGGAAGTTTCATCCCCAAAGGTATCTTATAAGATCCTGTAGATACCAGTAGAAGTAAAACTTACAATCCTGTGTGATGTGCGTACTTCCGCCGGGCTGCTTACACCACTTGGCAGCTGACACTGGAGTGATCGCTGTCTCAAAAATCTACGGATACCAGACACTGAATGCTAACACCTATTTTGACTGGACCAAATTCTCCTACACGTCGGTCAGGGGCCCTGAAGATGTCGTAATAAATCGCCGAAAAGCCCAATATAACAACACTCTTTTCAGTTCTGAGCGCAAAGTGAGCACGTAAGGAGTCTAGAAAATCGTGTCTCCCACCACATATGAGTGCCTTTGAGAGATTTCGTCTGACTGCATGCAGCCCACACGAAGTTATGCGTGTCATTCTTCATGACAGTTCTCGCCCGCACACTGGAGGTGCAATGGGGGCGCTCCTGCTGCGTTTTTGGTGGGAAGTGTTTGATCACCCACCGTACAGCTCGGAGTTCGCTCCCTCTGATTTTCATCTGAACAGCTGGCTACGAAGACAACACTTTTGCACAGGCCACAAGCTGCTGATGACCGCAGATAATTGGCAGAAAGCACAGGCTGCCTCGTATGATAAGGGTATTGGAAAGTTGGTACATTGTTACATCAGATGTCTACGGAGCAGCGACTATTCAGAGAAGTTGCTAACTGTTGCACAAAAAACATTTATGATTTTGACTGTGGTTCCCATTTCACGACCGATCAGACCTTACTTTCCGCATAGCCATCGTATATGGACATCAGAAACTGCAGCGACAAACTTCGAACAGCAAATTCTGCAGCCAATATTACATGACACAAGACACAATATTCAGTAGATCAATGCAGTACTAATCGAACAGGGCTTGAATGTTAAGTTACAACTATCTTCCATCAGTATAAGAATCTTGAAATACACAAAGGAAAAACAGCTAAAATGAGGTCGGGGTTGCAAATAATTCCAGAAAGCAACAAACCATTTTAATCTTATTTACAGACTTCCTTTTCAACCGTCATATCACGATGGACGACCGCCGTGTTAACCATTAGCTTCATAGGCATACATGCATGTCTCTGGACAACGTAAGGAAAATAACAACAAAAATGTAAGAGGAAAAATACCAATAATTCTCTTCTCATGCAATCAATAAATTTCAGTAATGGTGCGGATTTGAGTATAACAGAAATAGATTTGAGTATAACAGAAATAAAGGACCCACTTACGAAATGAGTTTACCTTTAATTATGTGTGTGAAATTAAATGCAACGCAACAGCGGAGTACAGGAAAAATCAGCTGAGTATTTGGCAATGCAGATGAACAGATCGAACCGTGCATTATTGGCTCATAATGTACAGAACTGAGGACGCGGATGTTACTAATGCATAGCGAGGACATGCATTAACAGTCATTACCCGTCCAATGGGTGGATACTAATCAGGTCCCGAAATAAACGTAGACTCTGGGCGTTTATCGGCGAAGCGCAGTATTAGCTTACCGGTGTTTTGATGGTTTATTCACTATTCTTTCTAGATAAGTGAGAAAACAATGGGCTCTAAAAAGTGTTGTGTTTATAATACGAGGGAGAATTATTCTTCAGTTAAGCGCTCGATAACAATAAAACATCACTGTTTTAGCTTTTCACGACAATGGGTTGGGTTGTTTGGGGGAGGAGACCAAACAGAGAGGTCATCGGTCTCATTGGATTGGGGAAGGATGGGAATCGAAGTCGTCCGTGTCCTTTCAAAGGAACCATCCCGGTATTTGCCTGGAGCGATTTAGAGAAATCACGGAAACCTAAATCAGGATGGTTCAAATGGCTCCGAGCACTATGGAACTTAACTTCTGAGGTCATCAGTGCCCTACTTAAACCTAACAAACCAAAGGACATCACACACATCCATGCCCAAGGCAGGATTCGAACCTGCGACCGTAGCGGTCGCGCGGTTCCAGACTGTAGCGCCTAGAACCACTCAGCCACGCCGGCCGGCCGGCCGGCTAAATCAGGATGGCCGGACACGGGATTGAACCGTCGTCCTCCCGAATGCGAGTCCAGTGTGCTAGCCACTGCGCCACCTCCCTCGGTTCCACGATAATGCAAACCAGCAGTGTGAGACAGCAAAGGTAGAGAGTTCACTTACTTCACGTGGATCATTTCAGGCGGGACGTCTATGCGGTGTTTTGACGGCAACGTAAGTTCATTTCCTGCGATACGCTGTAGACACAAATGGCAGCCTCCCTCCTCAAGATAGAATAAAAACCATAATCGCTCAGAGTTTCCTCGCTTTCTTTCTGAGTGTCGCAAATCTTTACGAGTGCTTCATTTCCAATCACAGATCCACTGAATGAACTTCTTAAGGGAGCACCAAAACTGAACGACAAATTACTGTGGACGAGCGAAACAGACTCTGCTTTCCCGCCCGTAAAGATAACAGCAGACACTACACTACCGCTACTGGACCAGTACAGCCAGCACAATAATACAGTCGGCAGACCATTGCTGGCGACCACTAGCGTTTTACAGCCACAAGCTGTCACCATCCCAACAACGGCGGGCGACGTACGGCCGTGAATTAAATGCTGCGCACGCTGCTATCAGAAAATTCAAACATTACTTGGAAGGCCGACAACTTCGTATTTATACAGACCACAAGCCTTTGACTTTTAAGGTGAAGCCGAGCAAGACATTTCCAAAACAAAAAATGGTTCAAATGGCTCTGAGCACTACGAGACTTCTGAGGTCATCAGTCACCTAGGCTTACAACTACTTAAACCTAACCAACCTAAGGACATTACACACATCCTGCCCGAGGCAGGATTCGAACCTGCGACTGTAGTAGCTGCGCGGTTCCGGACTGAAGCGTCTAGAACCGCTCGGCCACAGCGGCCGGCTCCCCAGAACAGCTGAGGCAATTAGACTACATTGGTCGATTTTGAACCCGTATTGTTTATGTACAAAGCAACTGTAATGTGCCAGCAGATGCTCTAACTCGTGTTGAAACCTTGAACGTACAGGGCATACAACAGCACGGGTCGAAACGAAAGCTACAGCCGTAAGTGTCGATGCTCTTGCACATGCGCAAGAGGGCGAGGAATTACGGACGTTGCTTGCGCAAAAATCGGGACAAACTACGCCAGCTAATCACACCTGAAATAAATGCCAGACTGTACTGAGAGACTTCCACGATCATTAATTTTGTACCGTAACAGTTTCCAACTAGGCAAAATTTTGTATGGCCCTGACTGCGCAAGGACTGCAAAGCACTTGTCAAGAGCTGCACGGCATGTCAAAGGAATAAATTCTGGCGACATGTCAAGACACCACTGGGCGCATTTGTACCTTCTAACCAACGATTTGAACATATCAACGCTGACATTGTAGGTCCTCTCGTAGTTTCCGAAGACTACAGCTTACTGCCTCTCAATATTGGACCGATTCACCAGGTGGCCAGAAGCGTTCCTAGTGACAGATAACGCAGTGGAGACGGTAGCGCAGACAGTCTTTCGTGGGGGGATCGCTCCATTTGGCGTGCCTTTACGCATCACTACTGACCGAGGACGTCAATTCGAAGCTTATCTTTCCAAGGCACTGGCAACATTATCAGCTGTTAAACCCTACACACCACGACCTACCACCCTGCGGGAAAAGGCACGGTCGACGGCCTATATCGTCAGCTCAACGGCGTCACGTCGCAAGAAAGCAGACCGGGGCACTGCCTATTGTGCTCCTTGGGCTGCGAACATCCTTCAAGTGTGCTCTTATGGCCACGGCAACCAAACTCGTCTACGGTCAAACATTACGACTGCTGGCAGAATTCATGTACGATGAGACAGATGACAATGTAGCGTTGTCGAATTTTGCGGTTGAATTGAGAGCGCATATACACTATGTTATCAAAAGTATCAGGACGCCCCCAAAAACATACGTCTTTCATATTAGGTGCATTGTGCTGCCACCCACTGCCAGGTACTCCATATCAGCGACCTCAGTAGTCATTAGACATCGTGAGAGAGCAGAATGGGGCGCTCCGCGGAACTCACGGACTTTGAACGTGGTCAGGTGATTGGGTGTCACTTGTATCATACTTCCGTACGGGAGATTCCCATAATCCCAAACATCCGTAGTTCCACTGTTACCAATGTGATGGTGAAGGGACACGTGCAGCACAAAAGAGTACAGACCGACCTCGTCTGTTGACCGACAGAGACCACCGACAGTCGAAGACGGTCTAATGTGTAATAGGCAAACATCTATCCAGACTGTCACACAGGAATTCTAAACTGCATCAGGATCCACAGCAAGTACTATGACAGTTAGGCGGGTGGTGAGAAAACTAGGATTTCATGGTCGAGCAGCTGCTCATAAGCCACACATCACGCCGTAAATGCCAAACTGCGCCTCGCTTGGTGTAAGGAGCATAAACACCGGACGATTGAACAGTGAGAAAACGTTGTGTGGAGTGACGAATCACGATACACAATGAGGCGATCCGATGGCAGGGTGAGGGTATGGCGAATGCCCGGTGAACGTCATCTGCCAGCGTGTACAATGCCAACAGTAAAATTCGGAGGCGGTGCTGTTATAGTGTGGTCGTGTTTTTTGTGGAGGGGGCCTGCATCCCTTGTTTTTTGCGTGGCACTATCATAGCACAGTCCTACATTGATGTTTTAAGCACCTTCTTGCTTCCCACTGTTGAAGAGGAATTCGGGGATGGAGACTGCATCTTTCAACACGATCGAGCACCTGTTCATAATGCACGGCCTGTGGCGGAGTGGTTACACGACAATAACACCCCTGCAATGGACTGGCCAGCACAGAGGCCTGTGATGTTTTGGAACGCCGACTACGTGTCAGGCCTCATCGACCAACATCGATACCTCTTCTCAGTGCAGCACTCTGTGAAGGATGGGCTGCCATTCCCCAAGAAACCTTCAGGCACCTGACTAAACGTATGCCTGCGAGAGTGGAAGCTGTCATCAAGGCTAAGGGTGGGCCAACACCATACTGAATTCCAGCATTACCAATGGAGGGCGCCACGAACTTGTCATTTTCAGCCAGGTGTCCGGATACTTTTGATCTCACAGTGTACGTCCATTCGTTTTCGCAGACGTAGACACCTGAACACAAGTATTTTTGCTCAATGACTCGGTTCGCAAACAACTTCAGCCACCGTATGACGACCATATGCAGTATTAAGTTATTAAGTGGAGACGACACATGTTCAGAGTTTACATTCATGGTGTGCCGACTACAGTTTCCCTTGACTGGATCAAACCTGCATTTCTCGATGCGCAAGACGCCACCAGTTACGAAAAGCGAAGATGGCATTACTGAAGATGCTTCTGCGTGTCGCTTTGCTCACACATCACGACAGACAGCGGAGATTATCGTGCAGAAGACAACGCCAAGCTTGCCCAGCCCTCAGCAGGCGTCCCTGACAAAAGAAGAGTGACAGTCGGGTGGCTACGCCTGGGGGGGGGGGGGGGGGGGGGGAAGAGGGAATCATGTAATGACTCGTGCTACTTGCGTGAACGCGGAGACATAGTGAAACTACACAAATATTCTGCGTGTCTGCTTTGTTACGTATTATCTGACGTTACTTTCTTCTCTAATTACTACTTGCTTCCTATGATTACGAATGGCTCGCACCTTGTAATTAATATACACGTGGAATAAATCTGTATCTGAGAAGACTACCACGAATCGTTCATCACTCGCAGTTTACAAACACCCATCCCACGCCGACTGCTACGTCAGGTGCTCTCAGCCTGTGAGTACGCCGTACAGGCAGCAGTGCGGTGGTTCTCAACTTTTCTGGGACCATTCATTGCCCATGAGTGCCATCAGGTATTAGCTAGTACCCCAGCCCATTTTTCCGTCGCATCATAACGATCAACATTAACCCTACCTAAACTTTAAAATAAAAAATTATTTTCTTCAAACACTTTCATTTTTAAAATGACGAAACATAAATGATACTTTTTGTAGGTGTTTTATTTCTATATCAGCGAGGCAGTTGGTATTGTCTACTTGTAACAACCTTTTTTCTAATTTTCTAATAGAATGGTGAAGGAATTCTCAATGCGTCGTGAGTACTACCTGCATTTCATTCTCCGAAAAGGAAGATAACTGTCCACAATGAGAGCAAACACTTGTTACAAAACCCACTTCCTGGCGATACATGATCCACCTGCACCGTGAAAAGCCATATTTAAAATCAAGCAAATTAAAAATACAAACTTGGGGCTACTGTTTTGAAATCACTTGATTGCTGGATTCGTTACTTCTGAGAAGGCGCAAATTTGTAGACTTCAGGTTATCAATGCTCATTATCTGTGCACTCCCACTAATAATCGCATAATAATAATAATAATAATAATAAACCCTGTGGAGTCCCGGGAAAAGGATAGGCCTTCGGTATGTTCTGCCAGTCGTAAAAGGCGACGAAAAGAACAAACCACTAATAGGGCTAACCCCCCCCCCCCTTTTAGTGTGATTAGTTGGTTCAGGACAGAACTAATGAAGCCTCGGACAACCGCTGTCATGGTCGGGGACGACGCTTGAACCCTATTCCCGTCCACAATGGTAACGACACTGCTAGCCACACGGAAAATGATTTAAATCCAAATAGAGGTGTTTTGCAGGATATGCTTCCTGCAACCACTCTAGATGGAAAACAAAGACAGAGGATGAGATGGTCAGATGAAGTTAACCGACACCTCATGTTCTGTTACTACCAAGCAACAGACTTAGGAAGCAACACAACTGGAAACAGATCACAAGTATACACAACATTTATTACCAGATACCGAGAATTAAAAATTTTAACAGAACAACGACTAGCTGATCAGATTCGTGTAATAATCAAAAATAACAGGATACCCCAGTCAGAATTAGAAAACATCAAACAACAAGTACAACAAATACTGGAACAAAATAATGTGCAATCAGAAGAAGAAGAAAATACAGTAATGGACTCAAACATCCCAGGGCAAACAAACAAAGAAGAACACACATCAGTTAAACAATCAGAGGAAAACGAAATCTTAAGACAGCCACCAGAACAAGCACAAATAGAACACAATGTGACACACATGTTAGGTATAGAAGAAAAATTTCAGCTGACATATATAGAACACAAAAGACACAAACACAGACATTAGACCATTCTTCCATAGACCACCAAATTACCCACAAGTCGAAACAACAATAACAACTATCAACACAATCATACACAACAAAATAAATGAAAATACAACTATGGAAGAGTTACAACTACTGGTTTATGTAGGAGCACTTACTACACTAAATATACACACTAGGCAGAGATCAGAACCAACCAACACACAGAAGAAACCCACAAAACCAGTATGGCAACACAGGCTACAGATCAGAATAGAAAAACTGAGAAAAGACATCGTACAGCTAACACAATTTATAAGAAATGAAATATCAGACAAAAAACCAAAAAGGTTATGTAAACTCTCACAACAAGAAGCGATAGAACAATTCGATGAATAGAAGCAGAAACTACAAGCATTGGCCAAACGACTTAGAAGATACAAAAAAAAAGTGAAAATAGAAGGAAACAAAACCAAACATTCAACACAAACCAAAAGAAATTTACAGACAATCGATAACACACACATTAAAATAGACAATCCACCAAACATAACAGACATGGAACACTTCTGGAGCAACATATGGTCAAACCCGGTACAACATAACAGGCATGCACGGTGGATACAAGCAGAAAAAGACACATACAAGATGATACCACAAATGCCTGAAGTGATAATATTGCAACATGAAGTCACCCGAGCAATTAATTCTACTCACAGTTGGAAAACCCCTGGAAGAGAAAAAATAGCAAATTTCTGGCTAAAGAAGTTCACCTGAACACATTCACATCTAACTAAATTACTTAACAGTTACATTGCAGACCCATACACATTCCCTGATACACTTACACCTGGAATAACTTATCTGAAACCTAAAGATCAAGCAGACATAGCAAACCCAGCTAAATATCGCCCCATAACATGCCTACCAACAATATACAAAATATTAACCGCAGTCATTACACAAAAATTAATGACACATACAACACAGAACAAAATTATAAATGAAGAACAAAAAGGCTGTTGCAAAGGAGCACGAGGATGTAAAGAGCAACTGATAATAGATGCAGAGGTGACATACCAAGCTAAAACTAGACAAAGGTCGCTACACTACGCATACATTGATTACCAAAAAGCTTCATACATTGATTACCAACAAGCTTTTGACAGTGTACTCCCACTCATGGTTACTACAAATATTGGAAATATACAAAGTAAATCCTAAATTGATACAGTTCCTAAACATAGTAATGAAAAATTGGAAAACCACATTTAATATCCAAACAAATTCAAATAATGTGACATCACAGCCAATACAGATTAAGCGTGGAATATACCAAGGAGACTCATTAAGTCCATTCTGGTTCTGCCTTGCTCTGAACCCACTATCCAACATGCTAAATAATATAAATTATGGATACAATATTACTGGAACATACCAACACAAAAATCACACATTTGCTATACATGGATGATCTAAAACTACTGGCAGCAACAAAACAACAACTCAACCAATTACTAAAGATAACAGAAGTATTCAGCAATGATATAAATATGGCTTTTGGAACAGAAAAATGTAAAAAAACAGCATAGTCAAAGGAAAACACACTAAACAAGAAGATTATATATTGGATAACCACAGCGACTGCATAGAAGCAATGGAAAAAACAGATGCCTATAAATATCTAGGATACAGACAAAAAATAGGAATAGATAATACAAATATTAAAGAAGAACTAAAAGAAAAATATAGACAAAGACTAACAAAAATACTGAAAACAGAATTGACAGCAAGAAAAAAGACAAAAGCTATAAATACTTATGCTATACCAATATTGACCTACTCATCTGGTGTAGTGAAATGGAGTAACACAGACCTAGAAGCACTCAATACACTTACACGATCACAATGCCACAAATATATAATACATCACATACATTCAGCAACTGAAAGATTCACTTTAAGCAGAAAGGAAGGAGGAAGGGGATTTATCGACACCAGAAACCTACATTATGGACAGGTAGACAATTTAGGAAAATTCTTTATAGAACGAGCAGAAACTAGCAAAATACACAAAGCAATCACTCATAAAATACATCGGCTACACCACTGCAATTTCATAACCACTTCTACAACCCTTTAGATCACATAACATCAACAGATACGAAGAAAGTAAACTGGAAAAAGAAAACACTACATGGCAAGCACCTGTATCATCTAACACAGCCACACATCGATCAAGACGCATCCAACACATGGCTAAGAAAAGGCAATATATACAGTGAGACGGAAGGATTCATGATTGCAATATATGATCAAAAAATAAACACCAGATACTACAGCAAGCATATTATTAAAGATCCCAATACCACAACAGATAAATGTAGACTTTTCAAACAACAAATAGAAACAGCGGATGTACAATACTAGCAAATACAGAATACCCCAGAAGACACGACAATGTAGCAAAAATAATACAACAACAACTTGCCATACAACATAACCTAATAAAACAACACGTTGCCACATACAAGTATGCACCACAAAATGTACTGGAGAATGATGAATACAAATTATACTGGAACAGAACCATTGTAACAGATAAAACAACACCACATAACAAACCTGACATCATACTCACCAATAAAAAGAAGAAATTAACACAGCTAATCGAAATATCCATACCCAATACAACAAATATACAGAAGAAAACAGGAGAAAAAATTGAAAAATACATACAACTGGCTGAGGAAGTCCAGGACATGTGCATCAGGGTAAAGTTGACATTATACCAATTATACTATCAACTACAGGAGTCATACCATACAATATCCACCAGTACATCAATGCAATACAGCTAAATCCAAATGTATATATACAACTACCGAAATCTGTAATTATTGATACATGTTCAATTACCCGAAAGTTCCTAAATGCAATGTCACATATACCGTACAGTTAAAAGGAAGTCACGCTTGATCAAGGCCCGCGTCACTTTCCATTTTTAACCAGAAATAACGTCTGAGAAAGGAAAGAAGAAATAAAATAATAATAATAATAATAATAATAGTGCAGGGCCTACAGCAATGTAGTAGCGATGACATTGTTACCGTTTTGTTGTACCGTCAATTAGTTTGTTTACTGCTGCGAAGTGAATAACGATGGAATTTCTGATGCATCGCGGAAACTTCGTAGACACTGAGAAAGCGTTTTAATGAGACATTTCAGCATTTCAGCATGTGTGTCTCAATTTTACTGTTATAGATGCATGGTACAGACTACCATAGTCCGTCCACTGCGTAGCGGGTGGACTATGTAAGGAAGATGTTCACGAATTCGTTTCACAAGCTATAATCTCTAGCACATTGTGTCACGTATTAATATTACTATTCAAAAAAATGGTATTACTGGTACTGATTTATATAATCAGAATTACGGCGTTACCAAATAGTGATAATAGTAATGACGTTTTAAAACTAATTTACTCTAGGGGCTGTAAAGTGGAGATACTGGTGTTAAAAAACCGACCTATGAGTATCGAGGCAATTGTGGAAAAACTGAAATTATGGTGGATCATTTTTCAGGAAACCGGGCCGCGCGGTTAGAGGCGCCATGTCACTAATTGCGCGGTCCCTCCCGCCGCAGGTTCGAGTCCTCCCTCGGGCGTGTGTGTGTGTGTGTGTGTGTGTGTGTGTGTGTGTGTGTGTGTGTGTTGTTCTTAGCATAAGTTAGTTTAAGTAGTGTGTAAGTCTACGGACTGATGACCTCAGCGGTTCGGTCTCTTAGGAATTCACACACTTTCAGGACACCGGAAGACATTTTGAAGTCGAAGCCCGCTGGGTTCGGCGACGGAAGAAACCCTCCTGACCGAGGCAGCTACCCTGGCCTTCTGGGTCCGTCTGGGCGACTTCCCGAACCGGCCAGTCGCCACGGACGAGTGGTACAGCCCCGTGACAAGGGAGAGACGCGAGCTGTGCACACATCGCCGAGGAAGATGTAGACGCAGACTAACATCGAGCAACGTGACGCTGAGGGTCGTTTTTAGGGCTGCCGTGGTCTGGTGGCGACATATCATGGCCGTAAGGGGGACCCGTCACAGGATCACACACTGCCGGAAACCAGCTGACGCTGTCGAGAAGAAGCGTCCCGGGAGAACGTGCGAGGGGCGGGCGGCTCTCTGGGTTCCGCAGCACGGAACACGCACGGCCGCATCAGCTGCTCGGTCGCCGTGTCGTCCTCACGCGCCCACCCAGCGGCTCCGACCTCTTTCCTCGGGTGGAGACAGCGTTGCGTGGCATGCATTCGAGGCATTAAGTCGAGCCAGTGTTGGTCGTGCAGCGTTTCCTCAACAGCTACAATGCTCACTGCTGCGGCATTCATTTCCGCCATGTCACCCATCCCTGGGAAATAAGTATCGCATCGAAGGGCGAATAACAACACAAGGCATAACATCATAACCATTTTGTGGTCGCACCTTCATACTTTCGTAGCAATAACTAAAAACTTTTTGACTAGCCCTGGAAGTCGTGCAACCTTTACTTGAAAGTGTCTCCTAAGTTGTGTATCACAGCTAACGGTAGCACGTAGAATGTGAAAGCTAATACAGCCGGGGCAAAAGAAACACCCATCCGGAAAACAAAATTGACGTTAAACAGTGCCGCCTCCTCTGATTACGAATCAGCAACAATTTTTTTTTTGGGGGGGGGGGGGAGGGGGTTGTAGGGCGCAAAACAACTAAGGTCATAAGTACGCAGTATAGAACCATAGAATGGTGGGACCGCGAGGGTAAGAAACTGTTGCGAAGTACAATACAGAAAGGAAGAAAAAAACAAATCTAAAACGTCAAGAGTATCTAAAAGACGCCGACAAGACACCCAAGTCACCAGGTAGAAACCAAATCTCTTTTGCCATAATACTGCTTTTTAAAAAAAACTTAAAACGCGAGCCACAGCTCGCACGTCATCCGCTAAAATCTCCGGCAAAGCGGGCGGTAGCCCGACCCTGCGACATAAGTGGCTAAAATAGGTGCAGAGAATCAGGAAATGTCGGACCGTTAATGGGTGGCTACAGAAAGGACAGCTGGGTGCAGTGTTGCCACTCAACAAATGGCGGCGACTACAGCGGCAGTGCCCTATTCGCAACAGAGCCAACATTACTTCCTCACGGCGAGACGGCCGGGAGGAAGTCGACCAGGCTGTTGGGAGAGGTTTGACTTCTCTGAGTTTGTTCCCATGAAGGGAGCGCCAATGGTCATGCCAAAGTTACGTGATATGCCAATAGAGAAAATTCTACGGAGTAAGAGGCGGGCCGACCGAGATGGACTGCGACCTTGGCTGCAGCATCAGCAGCGTCATTCCCACGCACCAACATGGCCAGGAACCCACATGAACATCACTTGGGCTCCCCCATCCGGGAACAAATGCAGGCAGTCCTGGGATCTGCCGAACGATGGGGTGAACTGGATCTAGATCATCCAGACTTCGAAGAGCACTGGGAGCAGATCACACAGCGGGTGAGCTGGTGTTTCCGGACGTATTGAACAGCAAGATAGAGGGCAAAAAGCTCTGCGGTAAAAATTTTGCGCTGGTCGATAAGCCGGTATTGAAACGTATCAGCCCCGACGACAAAAGCACAACCAACACCGTGGGCGGACTTAGAACCATCAGTGTACAAAAATATGCTTTCGGCAAGTTGTGAGCGAAGTTCGAGAAATTTGCAGCGATAGGTCAGCTCGGGAGTCGAATCCTTCGGGAACGAGCTGCGGTCAAAATGAACACAAACCTGTGCCTGAAGCCAAGGTGGTGAAGGGCTCACCCCCATCCAGAAAGTGGCAGCAAGTGTGAACTGCAGCTGCTGAAGCAGGTGACGCAAGCGGACGTCAGGAGGCCGCGCGGCATAAACGTTAAAGGTCTAAATGAAATGACTGCAATTTTCGGGATACGGTGATGGAGGAGGACAGAGCAGGAGACAATGAGCAAATGAAACAGTCTCACGCCGTGCAGTCACAATAACGTGACCACGACCTCTGTTCGACGTCAACGCGCAACAACCACCCACAGACGGCATGTGGCAGCACTACTAGCAGTGAGCGGTACATACAGCGTGTCGGGGGGACGTGGAGAACTGTGCAGCCACTGATGTAATGCGGAACCGTAGCGATTTATCTGACGTTCAAATAGACACGATCATTGGCTCTCGGGCCAAGGGTGCATTTCCGACACGGTTAATTTCACTATCCAAAACCGGCGCCGAGGCAACTGCAGTGTACCACGGGCCTCAGATGACAGGGCTAGACGACGACTGCGGACGTGTGTACAGGCGAACAGAGGTGCAACGCTCGAGCAGCTGACCGCCCACATGAGCCAACGACTGTTCGGGAAATGTTGCAGCGAATGGGCCTCCGTAGCAAGCGCCTGGTTCATGCACCCATGCTGACCGCTGTCCACTGGTGACGAATTCGGAAATTTGCACGCGAGTACCGCAAGTGAACGTCCACCGAGTGGTGATGGATGGCCTTTTCGGATGAATCACGTGTCATGTTCCATCGGCCACACGGCCATTCACGTGTACGGCCCTCCAGCTATCGACGAAGGCTGCAGGCAGGAGGAAGGAGCGTTACGGCTGCAATTTAAATCGCTCAAAAGAGGGAAGGCCGGCCGCTGGGCCTGATGGGATACCAGTTCGATTTTACACGGAGTACGCGAAGGAACGTGCCCCCCTTATTGCAGCGGTGTACCGTAAGTCTGTAGAAGAGCGTAGCGTTCCAAAAGACTGGAAAAGGGCACATGTCATCCCTATTTTCAAGATGGGACGTCGAACGGACGTGCAGAACTATAGACTCTAACGTCGATAAGTTGTAGAATTTTGGAACAAGTATTATGTTCGAGGATAATGACTTTTCTGGACACCAGAAATCTACTCTGTAGGAATCAGCATAGGTTTCAAAAAAGACGATCGTGTGAAACTCAGCTCGCGCTATTCGTCCACGAGACTCAGAGGGCCATGGGCACGGGTTCCCAGGTAGATGCCGTGTTTCTTGACTTCCGTAAGGCGTTCGATACAGTTCCGCACAGTCGTTTAATGAACAAAGGAAAAGCATATGGACTATCAGACCAATTGTGTGATTGGATTGAAGAGTTCCTAGATAACAGAACGCAGCATGTCATTCTCAATGGACGCAGCATGTCATTCTCAATGGAGAGAAGTCTTCCGAAGTAATAGTGATCTCAGGTGCGCCACAGGAGAGTGTCGTAGGACCGTTGCTATCCACAATATATATAAATGACCCGGAAGTTCACTGAGGCTTTTTGCGGATGACACTGTAGTATATCGAGAGGTTCTAACAATGGAAAATTGTACTGAAATGCAGGAGGATCTGCAACGAATTGACGCATGGTGCAGGGAATGGCAACTGAATCTGAATGTAGACAACTATAATGTGCTGCGAATACATAGAAAGAAAGATCATT
This sequence comes from Schistocerca americana, assembly GCF_021461395.2. Lineage (NCBI taxonomy): Eukaryota > Metazoa > Arthropoda > Insecta > Orthoptera > Acrididae > Schistocerca > Schistocerca americana. Next base: position 96,575,465 of record NC_060123.1, on the reverse strand, counting down.
TATCATTTAGCTACAAAATAGCAGGTCGGCAACTGGAGACAATTAATTCCATAAATTATCTGGGAGTAGGCATTAGGAGTGATTTAAAATGGAATGACCACATAAAATTAACCGTCGGTAACGCAGATGCCAGACTGGTTCATTGGAAGAATCCTAAGGAAATGAAATCCGAAAACAAAGGAAGTAAGTCACAATACACTTGTTCGCCCCCTGTTTGAATACTGGTCACCGGTGTGGGATCCGTTGCAGGATCATTTAGTAATCGCCAAAGCGTTACGGAGATGATAGATAAACTCCAATGGAAGACTCTGCGACAGAGACGCTTAGCAGCTCGGTACGGGCTTTTGTTGAAGTTTCGAGAACATACCTTCACCGAGGAGTCAAGCAGTATATTGCTCCCTCCTAAGTATATCTCGGGAAGAGACCATGAGGATAAAAATCAGAGAGATTAGGGCCCACACGGAGGCATACCGACAATCCTTCTTTCCACGAACAATACGAGACTGGAATAGAAGGGAGAACCGATAGAGGTACTCAAAAGTACCCTCCGCCAAACACCGTCAGGTGGCTTGCGGAGTATGGATGTAGATGTAGATGGTCTGGAAAATGCTTTCCATGCATTGCCTGGGTGATCTCGTCATTCCGGTTCAAATGGCTCTGAGCACTAAGGGTCTTAACATCTGAGGTCATCAGTCCCCTACTTAGAACTACTTAAACCTGACTAACCTAAAGACACACACATGCATGCCCGAGGCAGGATTCGAACCTGCCACCGTAGCAGTCGCGCGGGTCCCGACTGAAGCGCCTAGAACCGCTCGGCCACCGCGGCCGGCCGTCATTCTGGAAGCCACAATGGATCAACACAAGTATCCATCTATTCTCGGGGACCACGTCCACCCCTGCACGCAGTTCGTTTTTCCTCAGCAGAATGGCATCTACCAGCAGGTCAATGCAACATGTCACACGCCTCCAAGTGCACGTGCGTGCTTCGGAGAGCACCAGGATGAGTTTGCCGTACTCCCCAGGCAACCGAGTTCCCACGATTTAGACACGCTGGAGAACCTGTGGGACCACCTCAATCGGGCTGTTCGCGCCATGGATCAACAATCGAGAAACATAGCCTCACGGCACTGGAGTCGCCACGGCCCCACATCCTTGTTGGTAATTTCCCAAATCTTACCAACACGCTTCCTGCGCAAAGCGCGTCGCAAATGGTCGTTATTCAGGCTTCTGACAGGTGCTCACATTAATGTCACTGGACCGTGTTGTTTCACACTTTCTCATGTTCTTATTACAAAATTACGAATGACCTGCATAGGACATTGCTATTCTTTTTCTGTAGCCGTTTCTGTGCCTCAACGGTACTTACGTAGGTTATAATGGTGGCAGAGAATATAAGAGTGTATTACCGCAATATGTTTCAGTGACGTATTTCCGGAAGTTTAATACGATAGCTTCGGGTAACACTCCCCACATACAACATAAATTACGGAATAAGAACTAAACTAGAGCTCGCAACGACTGGAACTCAATACGGAAAAAATGACGAGTAGCGCTGTGCGGAAATGAGGTTACAACTGCACCATTTTTCCTCTAGTATTTTTGTGCAAATGGCCTCTACACCGCAGCAACATATTTATTACGTCAATTTATACGCTAATTCCAAGTTTGATCACACGAAAGTTTGTGGGTTCGGTACTTCTTGTCTCAATCTCTGTATTTATAGCTGCTTCGAATTTATGTTGCTAGCAGCACTACACAGGCGAGGAGCAAATGCTTGCCCCCTCCTCGCTGCTCCACCTTCCACTAAAAGGGTACCGAGGGAAGGCTATCAGAGAGAGAGAGAGAGAGAGAGAGAGAGAGAGAGAGAGAGAGAGACCATGGTATCGTAAAATTGTATGACGCACACCTCTCGTAATGAAAATCGTCTGCTGAAAGACACAATTTCCTTCGGAGTAATTAGGTCAGTCTTCTCGCTCCCAGCGCTACGTAAATTAACGTCGCGGAGGCGCTGAGCGAGAAGAATTTACAGCCGGAGCCAATCTAGGGACAGCAGTCCTCACACCTGCAACTCTCCAACTACCATTAATTTGTTCTTCAATCCGAAGAACTGGCGTTCCTACCCAACGGTGGACCACCATTTCTGGAACGACGTTTTGAATTACGGAAACGCACATCGTTAGGAAATTTTACAGCGCAGTAAGTGTGGCTTTTTGGTCATTCCACGCACTCCTCGCGTTCACTACTTACGTTCGTACGAACGCAATGTCGTGTCAAAAACATCACTGGACAACCACTCAATTTTCCGAAACTTCCTGGCAGATTAAAACTAAGTGCCGGAACGAGACTCGAACTCGGGACCTTTGCCTTTCGCGGGCAAGTACTCTACCAACTGAGACGAGACGAGGTACTGGCAGAAGTGAAGCTGTGGGGACGGAGCGTTGGTCGTGCTTGGGTAGCTCAGTTGGTAGAGCACTTGCCCGCGAAAGGCAAAGGTCCCGAGTTCGAGTCTCGGCCCGGCACACAGTTTTAATCTGCCAGGAAGTTTCATATCAGCGCACACTATGCACACTGGCACTCAAGTTTCCCTTTCTTGAAATTTAGCAAGTGAGCGTGGGTTTTTCTGCTGGCGGTAGCTAGGCACCTGCGTGACGCCATACAAGTTTCGAATAACAATGTTGTTGTTCTTCTATTTCCTGGCGTTCATCCCGTGCAGGACGGGGCCAATTTTTCAGGATTTGGCAAACTTTATTTACTAGTTAGCTTCGTGGCCGTATAGCCTGACGCCAGAGTTGTCCAAGTAACTTAAGGGAGATAGAAGTCTTTCGCACCAAATCTGTGTGCCTTGTAAACTTTTTTCTGTGCGTGAATCGCATTTTAAGTGTTTGCGTATCGTACTCTCCGAGACGGGATTTGTGGACCGGTCCAGCATTTGCCTGAACGGGTGGGGGAAAACCGCCTAAACCCGGCTCGGCTCTGCTCTGCTCTCTGTGTGCACGTTGCACTTCTCTGTATTGATAATACTATAGCGAGAAATGAAATGATAATTAAATCAAGACCTTACGCTGCGGACAGGCGTTGATATACATCAAGGGGGACGGTTGAAAATGAGTGCCCCGACCGAGACTCGAACCCGGGATCTCCTGCTTACTTGGCAGACGCTATCCATCTGAGCCACCGTAGGCATAGAGGATAGTGCGACTGCAGGGACTTATCCCTTGCACGCTCCCCGTGAGACCCACATTTCCAACTTCCTGTCCACACACTACATTCTTAGTGCCCCTGCCCATTACACTCATTACTCGCGGCAGACAATCTTACCGAGTCCCGTAAGAGTTCGGGCAATACGTGTGCATCCGCACAGAAGGAGGTCAATGGCCGGTTAGCCTTAACTATATGAAGACGGTATCTGTTCTTTCGGACATGTCCGAAAGAACACACAACATCTTCATATAGCGAGAAATTCGCGGATGGTTCGATAATGCGGGACACAATTTGTACCAAAACATTTACGCTACAAATGTGTAGTGAATATATAAGACGAACAAAGTTTATTTCTGTTTCACTTATCCGTTAAAGTGAAGGTGAACATTCAAAAATTTGACAAAGAAACTCACTAACAGAAGTACTCCTCAATGAAATTTGCAGTTCATCAATTGGCTGCGCTCACATTTTCATAAATCTATAATTAACAGTATATTACAAGTAACAGTTGAACTGTATGTCTTTGTCTAGCATTAAGACCTTCCCGGAAATGTTTGGTATGACGAGCCTCCATGTAAATATAATTACTGGCAATATGGTAACATCTTGGTCACATGCAATGTTTTGAGTAGAAGTAATTGGCTCGTGTGGACGTACTCTCTGTGGTAGACGAATATGACGTCACACAATGGATGTTTGTGTGTGGAAGAGTGGGTGGGGGATGGGGGGGGGGGGCGAGAGGGGGATGCGCAAAGCAATGCACATAGCTTTTTTTCCACGAAGGCCACATGTGCTGTATTTCACTTGATTAAATAATAAATTAATTCAGTGTTAGTGGCCCTGTATTTGGCCTACACTGTATTTGACTACAGCGAACATCTCAGTTAACAAGTATTTAAAAATACATTCGTCTTAGTTTTTAAAACTGCGGTAGAATATCGGAATCCTCAGATTAAATTTCACACGAAAGATTCAGTTGCCTTCCTTTTGTGAAGTACGCCCTATCAACCGCGCCGTCCGAGCATCCCCAAGGCTTTGGGCACAACTCTTTAAGTTTCGTCCTCCGTGTGAGCCACATGTCTACGTTCGGATTTGGTCGTCGTCCATTGCTAGACGTGCCTGAAAATTATCCGTCATCTTTGCTCAGGCGAACGTGCCGAAGTTCTAAAACCAAATTCTACGGGAACAGTCAAAGGCGTCGCGAGACGACACGCCGAGAAAACAGGGGTTTTTCTACAGCAGAAAGCGATACCGCGCATGTACACGCAAGAGACGTACGACCAGTGGCCACCCAGCCACGTCTGCAACACAATTATTTTCAATTCTAAGGTTATTTGTACAAACAGCTAGAAGCCTTGGCAATGGGGTCTCCCCTCAGCCCTCTTTTAGGAGAAATCTTCACGGACGATTTCGAAAAACTGTTCACATATAACGAACACTTCTGTGATAACATCAAATATTGGTAAGACGTACTGTGTCTGTGGACTGGTACCAAAAGAGAACTAAATACGTTCCTAGAACATCTAAACCCACAATAGAAAAACACACAGTTCACCATCGAGATGGTGAAAAATCCATTAACTTCTTAGACCTTAACATACATATCACCACGAATACACACAGTTTCAAAAAATGGTTCAAATGGCTCTGAGCACTATGGGACTTAACATCTGAGGTCATCAGTCCCCTAGAACTTAGAACTACTTAAACCTAACTAACCTAAGGACATCACACACATCCATGCCCGAGGCAGGATTCGAACCTGCGACCGTAGCGGTCACGCGGTTCCAAACTGAAGCGCTTAGAACCGCACGGCCACACTGGCCGGCACACAGTTTCAAAATTTACAAGAAACCACAACAACGGACACGGTAACACCCTCGCGTTCACAACACCCAAACATCCATACCAGTGTGAAAACACAGTTTTCAAACATAATAAGACACCATTAAATGTACTGCATCCAACAATGGCTATATCGCTCACTTAACTGATAACACTTTACACAAGAAGCAGCGTGCCGTATGTGTATACCCACTCAGCGGCAACAGTCTCAAAACCAACTGGTGTACTACCCGACATTTAGGAAAGCTGTCTGACAAATTAGCCAAAACTCTCAAATCCCGCAATTATAAAACGTCCCTTTTATGTAAGAGGCACTATAACTCATATCTTACTCAAGAGCAATTTATTAATTAATAGTGGTGTTTATAAAATTACTTGCAATGACCGCAACAAAATATATACCGATAAAACAGGCTGGGCTACAGCAAGTAGGCTGGCGGAACACGAACGCAGCCAGAGATTAAATAGGTAAGACTCTTCTGAAGGAAGGACACACATACCAAACGCACAGAAGTGCTACATATAGCCAACAAAGGAAGAAAAGTAAGCTCCTGAGACGCACTTGAGGTAAACAAACATTTAGCTCAAAATACCCACCTGGTTCTAAATGATCAATTACAAAAAAGATCCCCATTTCCAAGCTTCACATGATGTAATCAAGTAGCCACATACCGACAGCGTGTCACAATGAATCGTACTGCTACGAGATTTTCATATTCCTTACCCTGATACCTAACGAACTTTAACATTACAACAGTATTACTGTAATACCATGTATTTTAATCATGCACCGTATTTAATACAGTCCACTGCTTAAACTGTAATTTACATTCTAAAACATGTTTGTTATACAACGTAAGTATGTAGTGTTCAATCAGACGGTTGTCAATCAATGTCACTAAACATCTGTCATGCTCTACAATTGTCTATTATAATTATTTATTGTGTTTATTTACACAGAGTGTAACTTACAATGTTTGGTGCACAACATTCTGTGCAAGTAGACTATCTTTATTTGTAACGTTTACTTTATTTAAGACGCGGTGTTCCTTGCGGACGCTAGTCAGTTGTTTTCTGAACATGGTCCAATAGCCGAAAACTAGTCAGAAGTAAACAAAAATCAGTACAACATAAACAGTTAGTTGTTGGCCAACCTTAAGCATAGTATACGCTAATGCAGGACTGCCGCTGAATTAGGTGTTTCAACAAGGGGAATCAAAGACGTCGCGTAGGCATTTGAATCAAGAAAGTGAGAGAACTGTCTATTCTGGGATTATGATTGGATTTTCCAGAGTCTTCTTATCAACAATGACGTCCATCGTATTCCCACTTTGCTTCTAGTAGTACTTCGGCGCCGGCCTCGGTGGCCGAGCGGTTCTAGGTGCTTCAGTCCGGAACCGCGCGACTGCTACGGTCGCAGGTTCGAATCCTGCCTCGGGCATGGATGTGTGTGATGTCCTTAGGTTAGTTAGGTTTAAGTAGTTCTAAGTTCTAGGGGCCTGATGACCTACATCTACATCTACATCTATACTCCGCGAGCCACCTTACGGTGTGTGGCGGAGGGTACTTATTGTACCACTATCTGATCCCCCCTTCCCTGTTCCATTCACGAATTGTGCGTGGGAAGAACGACTGCTTGTAAGTCTCCGTATTTGCTCTAATTTCTCGGATCTTTTCGTTGTGATCATTACGCGAGATATATGTGGGCGGTAGTAATATGTTGCCCATCTCTTCCCGGAATGTGCTCTCTCGTAATTTCGATAATAAACCTCTCCGTATTGCGTAACGCCTTTCTTGAAGTGTCCGCCACTGGAGCTTGTTCAGCATCTCCGTAACGCTCTCGCGCTGACTAAATGTCCCCATGACGAATCGCGCTGCTTTTCGCTGGATCATGTCTATCTCTTCTATTAATCCAACCTGGTAAGGGTCCCATACTGATGAGCAATACTCAAGAATCGGACGAACAAGCGTTTTGTAAGCTACTTCTTTCGTCGATGAGTCACATTTTAACACCTCAGGTGTTAAGTCCCATAGTGCTCAGAGCCAGGACTTCGGCGCCGAAATAATCTCCTCGTTCGAACAATATGGCCGCCTCCACATTTTCTATGTGGTCAGACACGTCTTCGTAGCATATCGAGTGCCGGTTCACTATCACTATTAACTCCGTGCTACAACACGGAGCAAGTTATTGGGCATTGTGTAGTCATTTACGTCACACTTGACAAAGAAGCACGGAACAGTTGGAGAGCATCCCACGGAAGCAATCTAACCGTAATGTACTCAGTAACACGACCACCTACAGGGATACTGTCGGCCAATTTTCGGCGCCCACGCTGTGGAGCCAATCTATGTACGCAATTACTGTCCTTCCCGTCTTCTTTTTGCAAATGTATGTAAATTCGCGAATGCGTTATTAAAAATAACTGGCAGCGGCACAGAACGCCCCACAGCCGCGGCAAATGGTGTTCTGCATAAAGCAGGAAGCTCACCTGTACCCGGAAGGCAGTGGCCGCGGCGACCGACTGCGTTCGACAGTGTAGCTCTTACTTTCGATTTGATGACTCCTGTTCCGATATGCACGGCGTAATCTTCGTGCTAGACCAGGAATGAGCTTCCGCAGTAAGGCGAGCGTATTATTACCTGGCGCCAATTCCGGAAGCCCCAGCAAAAAAATGACGGGGCCGCGCGTAAAAGAGGTCGCCGGCTGCGTTCAATTAACACGGCGGCCCGCTCGCCCTGTGTGTCTGCGCATTTTCACCGCTCACTGCAAAGCGCACAGCGCAGTTTCCGACAGGAAAAAAAGACTACATTTACGCCGTCACGTATTCGCGGAGCACTGTCCTCACCCACACGCAGCGGCGAGTGCACCACGGCGAACAGACCGCGCTCGAGTGTCCAGAGCACTTTTGCCGCATGCAGCGAGGGTCACGGACAATCCACGGAAGGGATGGCCACTCGCCGCTGATGTAACTTCAAGAATAACCCGGTACCAACGTAACATTGCGAGCACAGTGGACATCTTACACTGCTTTCCCCGGCAAAACCCTCGTGCATGTCTTCTTTCCTCCACATTGGCCGAAAATACGGTGACGTCTGATGTTTAATACTTACGAAACACTTACTTCGGTGTTAGTTTTACATGCTATTGAGTTCGAAATTAATTGGCTTCATCTTCAGGCTCCTCGACAGTTCTCAATATATGCACGAACTTCAGAAATTATATATGTGGTCACTATTCTTTCGGATACATCCGAAAGAGCAGACAATACGTATACAGGGTGTTTCAAAAAGCACTTTACAACTTTAAAAATTCATAACAATTTATTGACATAAGATACAGAGCTGGGTTTAGTGTTATTTTGTAGAGAAACACAAGTTTTTTTTTACCTTAAACTAAAGATGTTGTATGTGTCTTCCGTTGAATCTCCTGCACACATCCCATCGGAAGTGAATTTCTTCTCAAACTAGCGTAGCATTGCAGGTGCAATTTGCTCAGTGGCAGCGTAAATTCTTGCTCTAGGTTCAGGTAGAGAAGCCGGCACAGGAAGTATAAACACGATATCCCTGATGAATCCCCATAATTTAAAAAAAAATCGAGTGTTGTCAGGTCTGGGGAACGTGGGAGTCAAGCAATTGGCGCATCACGGACAATCTATTGACCTGGAAAGCGGTCACTGAGAAAATCCCGGACGTCAGCCAGGTATTGGGGTGGTGCACCGTCTTGGTCATCCTCATCGATCTGTGGTATCAAAAATTGTTGTAACATATCCAGGTAACCCATTGATGGTCCTCTCACGGAAAAAAAATGGGACCGTACACTTTGTTCTTGCTCAGTGCACAAGAAACGTTCAGTTTAGGACTATCATGAACATGTTTCAATGTTTGATGTTGATTTTCACTGCCCCAAATCCTACAGTAGTGTGCGTTAACCTTACCACTTAAGTGATAGTCGACTCGTCAGAAAAAGTGATTATGTCCAAGATATGTTCATCCTCATGTAATCGATTTAACATATCCACACAGAAGTTCTTGCGAGCAATTTTATGAGTGTCTTTTATTACTTGTAAGATTGTCAATCTGTACGGTGTCTCAACACACGCCAAACAGTCGTACGTGGGATTTTGCAGTTCTCGAGATGCACGCTGCACGCCAAGTCGATTTCGTAGGGCTGTTGACGAAACGTTGTCTCACTCGCTGAACAACGTCGTCGGAAGTGCTTGGACGACCTGATGACTTCCCACGTCTTACCTAGCACGCTGTTTCTATAAACCATTTATGCCACTCATAAATTGTAGGCCTACTAGGAGGATCTTTAGCGTATTTGGTACGGAAATTAGCTGAACTGCTGTCGCCTTCTTCAAACCAAAACACACAGCTAGCACGCTCGGATCCAGTGAACGCAGCCATCTTTAACGCAACTGCCGCTCCTTATGGTGTGATTCGCAGCAAAATGCGCGAGACAAAACTTGATGCATTTGCCCACAAATTGAGACTACGGTCACCTCTGTGGGTACTATGAATTAATTTATATGAATTTTAAAAGTTGTAAAGTCCTTTTTCAAACACCCTGTATAATTAAGGCGGGGCTGGCCAACGATCCTTTCAGTGCAGGTGGACACCACGCTCGAACTCTCACGGTAACCAGAGAAATGCCGCGAGTAATGCGGACAATGGGAAAGAGGTACTGCACCAGTGGTGGGTGGATAAGCTGAGAATTTGGGTCTGGCGGAAGGCGTGCAAGGGTGGTCCGTGCGGCTGCGGTGGCCGCTCTGCCCAGAGCGTGTATTGGTCTGCGCATCAGCCTGGTGAACAAGGAGACCAGGGTTCCAAGCCCAGATTGGCAAAAATTTTCCACTGTCCCCACTGATATAAATCAGTGCCCACTGGCAGCTAAATGTAATTAATTCCGTTACATCTTGACTTCAGAAAGTAAGTTACATGTGTTGGTCAGCGTCAAGACCACTGCGCGAAAAGGGTGGCGCGTTGTCACGAGAGAGTACAGAAATGTCCCGGGGTTTGCAGCAGACGCAGTTGTGCCGTGATACGGATGACAGATGCGTCACAGTGTGGAAGCGAAACGGCGCTGGAGCTGGGAACGTACTTCAGAACTGAAGAACGTGGGGCAGTACGACTGTTGTGGGCGAAACGTCCAAACTGCACACAGAGATTCGCCGCAAAACTCTGGCGATGCACGGACAAAACGCGATGTCGTGTGCAGCTATTGAGTAACGGCGTCAACTATCTGACAGAGCCCCCACAGACGTCAATAATGTTGATCAGAAGGAAGGAAGGTCTCGTAACAAGCAATTTCCAGTCTTTCGGCGAGCTGAAAGAACACCTGAGGCGAGAGAGATTTTCCGATTATGAGAACGATCACACTGAGGTTCTCTAATGACGCTCTGACCGACGGGCGGATCTCTATCGTCGAGGAACATATCAACTGGTAGAATGTTCCGCCCGTCGTTTACGGAAACCTGGTGGCCGTGTCGAGAAATACGACACTACAGTGCCTGTGTTATTCAGAATTAAGAGGACCACATCCTGCCTATCTAACCCATGTTAACTTAGGCAAGTATTTCACCCATTTCTGAAATAATAATTTGATGCAGGACCTTAATATTTTTACTGTATGTTACATGATGCTAATATTCAACTGTACTAAACTCCACTTTATCCATTTTATAATTTTTAAGAAATACTTCTAAATTTATTAACAAAGAATACTAAGTTTTTTCTACAGCAAATATTTTTTGTGAACTTTCTAATGGGGAATATTAATGAATGTAGTACCAGAGGTGGCTTTTTATGTTATGCAGAATCTCTGAAAATTTCATTCATTTATCTGTGATAGTTTCTGATATAATGGGGCATATGTACGGAAAATTTTAGTTTGCGGGAAATTGACTTTAAAGAAAAAACTTTTGAAATGTGTTACTTACAGTTAATTGAAACTGTCCGCCCCCGGTAGCTGAGTGGTCAGCGCGACAGAATGTCAATCCTAAGGGCCCGGGTTCGATTCCCGGCTGGGTCGGAGATTTTCTCCGCTCAGGGACTGGGTGTTGTGTTGTCCTAATTGTCATCATTTCATCCCCATCGACGCGCAAGTGGGGTCAAATCGAAAGACTTGCACCCGGCGAACGGTCTACCCGACGGGAGGCCCTAGTCACACAACATTGTTATTAGTTAATTAAAACTGTCCTGCTGCATGTAACTGCCACTCTTTGGCCTCTGGCAGGTCTTCCAGCTTCTTTTTCACCTTCCTGGATATTTGTCTTGCTTTGTTGGCCGTATTAGATGCAGACCTGTCTGCATCGGCTATCGTCATTTTATCGCAGTTTTGCAGCCCAGTGATCATATTTTCACCAGGATTAATTCCCAGCTTTTTCAGTACCCAACACTTTCCAATATTACCGCAATTGGATGTAATGACAGCATCATTAACTCCTAGTTTCATTTTATGTGTGCCTAAAAAAACAGTTTTGGGAATGCAGTTCCAAATTATGCCGTTGAAGCATTTATTTGGGTTCTGTGTGTGCCCATGCAGACATTTCCTTAAAAGGTCAGGATGAGCCAAGTCTCTGAAAATGTTCTATTTGCACCACGAATTTTCTCCTGGTGGACACAATCCATGACATGGATTACCACCAGTTGAGGACTTATGGAAGAATATGGCCCAAACATGTCTCTTCATTGTCTCCAGATTTTCTTTATTTCTCCTAATTGCCTGCTCATAGCATATTGCCTGCTCATAGCATACCTGCAAGTTTTCTATAACAACTACTCGCAATCACACTTGAACAAAACTAACCGTATGTTTGAAAGTGTGTTGTTTACAAACAGCAGAAACAAAAGAATACCGACCGTAGCATTCCAAGGATAGCCAACACGCTCGGGAGTAAAAAAAATCCCTAACGTACAATTTAGTGGATATAAAGATCTAAAATATATGCAGAAAAGTGGGTGTGGCACATAAACACACGTGGTAGGAAAACGCTCTTTAAATGCTCGAAAAAATTTTTTTCAGCAAAATCCTTTTCAGAGTACTTAAATAAAACCTTAATCTATCGAAATATGAAGAAAATCGAAAATTGATTTTTTTTTCGTCCTGAACCAGGGTGTGGTCCCCTTAAGGCGTCCGAAAAGCAGGCACTGAGGCGACTACAGCCATTACCAAATACAAGAAACCTATTCGCAGTTGCAAATATGGACAACCGTCAGCTGTATAACGGGATGACGGCAATGAAACATTCTCCCGGACCGGGACTCGAACCCGGATTTCCCGCTTATCGCAAGCGGTCGCCTCACAATTAGGCTATCCGAGCACAATTCTGGGGCAGGCCTAAACTTCGATGTGGTGTCAACCATTTCATTCAATACATGTCATGTATTTCGTACAGGCTGCCATCGCTACAGTGCCTGTTTCTTCATGTATGTATGTATGTATGTATGCATGTATGTATGTATGCATGCACGAATGAACGTTGCATTGTACTTTGGAACAACACCGAGCAAGGGGTCTTTCAATTAGAATTGCATAACCTATATGGGAATATCCCCCCCATGAACCATGGACCTTGCCGTTGGTGGGGAGGCTTGCGTGCCTCAGCGATACAGATAGCCGTACCGTAGGTGCAACCACAACGGAGGGGTATCTGTTGAGAGGCCAGACAAACGTGTGGTTCCTGTAGAGGGGCAGCAGCCTTTTCAGTAGTTGCAAGGGCAACAGTCTGGATGATTGACTGATCTGGCCTTGTAACAATAACCAAAACGGCCTTGCTGTGCTGGTACTGCGAACGGCTGAAAGCAAGGGGAAACTACAGCCGTAATTTTTCCCGAGGGCATGCAGCTTTACTGTATGATCACATGATGATGGCGTCCTCTTGGGTAAAATATTCCGGAGGTAAAATAGTCCCCCATTCGGATCTCCGGGCGGGGACTACTCAAGAGGATGTCGTTATCAGGAGAAAGAAAACTGGCTTTCTACGGATCGGAGCGTGGAATGTCAGATCCCTTAATCGGGCAGGTAGGTTAGAAAATTTAAAAAGGGAAATGAATAGGTTGAAGTTAGATATAGTGGGAATTAGTGAAGTTCGGTGGCAGGAGGAACAAGACTTCTGGTCAGGTGACTACAGGGTTATAAACACACAATCAAATAGGGGTAATGCAGGAGTAGGTTTAATAATGAATAGGAAAATAGGAATGCGGGTAAGCTACTACAAACAGCATAGTGAACGCATTATTGTGGCCAAGATAGATACGAAGCCCACGCCTACTACAGTAGTACAAGTTTATTTGTCAACTAGCTCTGCAGATGACGAAGAAATTGAAGAAATGTATGATGAAATAAAAGAAATTATTCAGATTGTGAAGGGAGACGAAAATTTAATAGTCATGGGTGACTGGAATTCGAGTGTAGGAAAAGGGAGAGAAGGAAACATAGTAGGTGAATATGGATTGGGGGACAGAAATGAAAGAGGAAGCCGCCTGGTCGAATTTTGCACAGAGCACAACATAATCATAACTAACACTTGGTTTAAGAATCATGAAAGAAGGTTGTATACATGGAAGAACCCTGGAGATACTAAAAGGTATCAGAGATTTAGGAACCAGGTTTTAAATTGTAAGACATTTCCAGGGGCAGATGTGGACTCTGACCACAATCTATTGCTTATGACCTGTAGATTAAAACTGAAGAAACTGCAAAAAGGTGGGAATTTAAGGAGATGGGACCTGGATAAACTAAAAGAACCAGAGGTTGTACAGAGATTCAGGGAGAGCATAAGGGAGCAATTGACAGGAATGGGGGAAATTAATACAGTAGAAGAAGAATGGGTAGCTTTGAGGGATGAAGTAGTGAAGGCAGCAGAGGATCAAGTAGGTAAAAAGACGAGGGCTAGTAGAAATCCTTGGGTAACAGAAGAAATATTGAATTTAATTGATGAAAGGAGAAAATATAAAAATGCAGTAAGTGAAACAGGCAAAAAGGAATACAAACGTCTCAAAAATGAGATCGACAGGAAGTGCAAAATGGCTAAGCAGGGATGGCTAGAGGACAAATGTAAGGATGTAGAGGCCTATCTCACTAGGGGTAAGATAGATACCGCCTACAAGAAAATTAAAGAGACCTTTGGAGATAAGAGAACGACTTGTATGAATATCAAGAGCTCAGATGGAAATCCAGTTGTAAGCAAAGAAGGGAAAGCAGAAAGGTGGAAGGAGTATATAGAGGGTCTATACAAGGGCGATGTACTTGAGGACAATATTATGGAAATGGAAGAGGATGTAGATGAAGATGAAATGGGAGATATGATACTGCGTGAAGAGTTTGACAGAGCACTAAAAGACCTGAGTCGAAACAAGGCCCCCGGAGTAGACAATATTCCATTGGAACTACTGACGGCCGTGGGAGAGCCAGTCCTGACAAAACTCTATCATCTGGTGAGCAAGATGTATGAAACAGGCGAAATACCCTCAGATTTCAAGAAGAATATAATAATTCCAATCCCAAAGAAAGCAGGTGTTGACAGATGTGAAAATTACCGAACTATCAGCTTAATAAGTCACAGCTGCAAAATACTAACACGAATTCTTTACAGACGAATGGAAAAACTAGTAGAAGCCAAACTCGGGGAAGATCAGTTTGGATTCCGTAGAAACACTGGAACACGTGAGGCAATACTGACCTTACGACTTATCTTAGAAGAAAGATTAAGGAAAGGCAAACCTACGTTTCTAGCATTTGTAGACTTAGAGAAAGCTTTTGACAATGTTGACTGGAATACTCTCTTTCAAATTCTAAAGGTGGCAGGGGTAAAATACAGGGAGCGAAAGGCTATTTACAATTTGTACAGAAACCAGATGGCAGTTATAAGAGTCGAGGGGCATGAAAGGGAAGCAGTGGTTGGGAAGGGAGTAAGACAGGGTTGTAGCCTCTCCCCGATGTTGTTCAATCTGTATATTGAGCAAGCAGTAAAGGAAACAAAAGAAAAATTCGGAGTAGGTATTAAAATTCATGGAGAAGAAATAAAAACTTTGAGGTTCGCCGATGACATTGTAATTCTGTCGGAGACAGCAAAGGACTTGGAAGAGCAGTTGAATGGAATGGACAGTGTCTTGAAAGGAGGATATAAGATGAACATCAACAAAAGCAAAACAAGGGTAATGGAATGTAGTCTAATTAAGTCGGGTGATGCTGAGGGAATTAGATTAGGAAATGAGGCACTTAAAGTAGTAAAGGAGTTTTGCTATTTGGGGAGCAAAATAACTGATGATGGTCGAAGTAGAGAGGATATAAAATGTAGATGGCAATGGCAAGGAAAGCGTTTCTGAAGAAGAGAAATTTGTTAACATCCAGTATAGATTTAAGTGTCAGGAAGTCATTTCTGAAAGTATTCGTATGGAGTGTAGCCATGTATGGAAGTGAAACATGGACGATAAATAGTTTGGACAAGAAGAGAATAGAAGCTTTCGAAATGTGGTGCTACAGAAGAATGCTGAAGATTAGATGGGTAGATCACATAACTAATGAGGAAGTATTGAATAGGATTGGGGAGAAGAGAAGTTTGTGGCACAACTTGACCAGAAGAAGGGATCGGTTGGTAGGACATGTTCTGAGGCATCAAGGGATCACCAATTTAGTATTGGAGGGCAGCGTGGAGGGTAAAAATCGTAGAGGGAGACCAAGAGATGAATACACTAAGCAGATTCAGAAGGATGTAGGTTGCAGTAGGTACTGGGAGATGAAAAAGCTTGCACAGGATAGAGTAGCATGGAGAGCTGCATCAAACCAGTCTCAGGACTGAAGACCACAACAACAACATATGGGAATATACAAAATGGCTGTGCGAGTACAAGTTGTAGACAGGTGGTTGACGACATACACAACTCTGCGTTTGGCCGTGAGTCGTGCTGGCGTAGCCAAATGGTGAGGCGACCGCCCGCGACAAGCGGGAAATCCGGGTTAGAGTCGCGGTCCGGGAGAAAGCTTCATTGTAGTTATTCCGTTATACAGCTGACGGTTGTCCACATTCACAACTGTGAATACATTTAACGTTTGTTGAAAAATAGTGTGACGTATGAAGCTGCGCATCATGCTGCCTATTGCGCACAGTTTGAATCGTAACACGACGTCCTGTGGCTGCACGAAAAGTATTATTCAACATGTGGCACTGAAGACAGTGGTTCTCCGAACCGTGGCACTGAAGACAGTGTCCCTCCGAGCCATGATCCGTAGGTAACGGTCATCCACTGCAGAAGTAGCCCTTGGGCAGCCTGAGCAAGGCATGTCGTCGACAGTTCCTATTTCTCTATATCTCCTCCATGTTTGAACAATATCGATTTGGTTCACTCCGAGACTCCTGGACACTTCCCTTGTTGAGAGCCCTTCCTGGCACGAAGTAACAATGCGGACGCGATCGAACCGCGATTTTGACTGTCTAGGCATGGCTGAACTTAAGACAACACGAGACGTGGTACCTCCTTCCTGGCGGAATGACTGGAACTGATCGGCTGTCGGATCCCCTCCGTCTAACAGGCGCTGCTCATGCATGGTTGTTTACATCTTTGGGCGGGTTTATGGACACCTCAGAACAGTCAAAGGGACTGTGTCTGTGATACAATATCCACAATCAACGTCTATCTTCACGAGTTCTGGGAACTGGGGTGATGCAAAACTTCTTTTGATGTGTGTATATTTTCCACTGGTGTTAGAAAGTGAGATCCTATGGTTACAAGGCGACGACCTCCAGACGTACGTACCTCCTGTTTGTTTTAAAGAATGCTACATGATATGACTCTTACGTTCCTTTTTGGAACTTTTGACTATTGAGTTCCTTTGTTGTAACATGGCTCACATCCGTTCATTTTTTATTTTCACTTCTGTGAAAGATCAAGCGGCACCTCCGCTGCTCTCACTATCCATCACACACCATGACCACATAACCAGGACGCCGTGGCACTGCCAGTTCGCTCGATGTTGCACATCTTGAGCTAGAACCGTTCACTATTTCTATTTTGCTTCAGTTCTGCAGAGTTTCTTTCTGTTCTCATGCCTGATCTGTGTTGAGTGTTTGACGGACTATCCACCGTGTCAATAAATACGAGAGGTGGGGGGGGGGGGGTGCGATGGGGAGTTTTCCTTGTTAGTACGATTCTTGGACAAAGTGACAAGAAGAGAAGAGGAGGCTAGACAGTACGTCACGCTCAGACGACCCTTTCCGTTTCGGCGAGAGACAGACCATCCGACGTCGTTTTGCTCGGCTCCGATGCATCTCTCAATTACTGTGTTTCCGAAGCCGCGGGAGTGACAGCTCACATAAGAGGCGGCGCGCGAGATCAAAGCGGGCCACGGGGTATCGCGCCCGCCTCCTCGCAGAAGAAAGCCAGCCGAGCGGGCGGCGCCCGTGCAGGGCGGCCAAAGGGCCAGAAAAAGGGCAACCTGCAGCAGGAGCTGCCGCAGGTAGGTACATAGGTACATCAAGCGCGGGCCGCGAGCACCGAGCTCCGCGCGGACCAGCCAATCAGTCTCTGGCAAAGCGAGTCTGCAAACGCCCAGGCACACCAGCCCTCCACACGAGTAACGTCAAATTACCATCAATCGAGTGAGAGTTTTGTTGCACAAAAAATTCAGAGGTCGTAACTTTGATCTACAAAAGATGACTCAAGCCAACAGTTACCAAGATGGAGAGAAAAGTTCCGTTGACGAGTATCTGTTAGCGGTATTAACTACAGTGTATAAACCACACTGGTGGCCATTGAGCCGTGGTAAAAATTGCTGTTTTGAAAAGCGCGCCGCAGCGCGTTGTGTGAAGCAGTCGCCCTCCGTTTCTGGCGGTGGCGCCGCTGTAGCAATCGCAGCTTTGGTGTCTCCCTCTGGTGGGAAAGGGGAAATGTTGCCTGTTCACGTGCATTTAAGGGGCGCTATGAGCTCGCCACTTGGTCACTCTGGGTGAGTCTGGGGTCAGTCTCTCGTCCGGATTTGCGGGGCAGTTAGTGTCTGTCTGTCTGTCTGTCGGTCGTCCGGAGTGTTAGGATGTCTTTCGTTCGGATCAATCTTTAAAGCCGGATAAACGAATCCACTCCGCCCGTAAGAGAACTCAACGAGTGGTCGCCCGGTCGCGGCTTAGTTCCTGCATCTGAGTCTGCGCGTTAGGCCGCAAGTCTGCTCAACTTGCTCAGGCAATGGCCATTGGCAGTTGGATCGATCGGTTGGTCGGTCGCGCACTGAGACACAAGATGACTTGTCCGCCTTGAGCGTCGGCGCATGTGAGGTCGCCACGTGAGTTCAGTGGGCCGCGCCGTATTGCGAGGGTTAGTGGCTTCGCGGCCGACACGAGAGAAACAAGAGTCGACCCACGACATCAGTCTGGCCGGTGCGAGCTGCGACGCCGTGAGACGGGAGATCGGCGCGCCTTCCTGCGTCCGTTGAAGGGGGCTGGCAGCGGACGGTTCGAGAGAGCGATTTGGGGGTGCTGCGCCAGGTCTTATCCTGAAATCGCAGTTTATTATTAGTTAAGCGATTGGTGATTTGTTTCATTTACTTGTTAAATTCAACTGGTTTTCTTGGTGAGGTCACCAGCCGCTTTGTTTTGGGGTCGTCCCACCACTCTCCTGTTTGCACACCCGTGGGAAGGTGGTTATTTATGAATTGGGTGGTCAATTTTTCCCTTGTGGAGAAGGGGCGGGTTAGAGCAATCTTCGGTTCGGGTTGTTCGGTAATCTCCCTATCCATCCTGCCGTACGTTAGCAGCTGCCTCTGTCATGTTCGTCGGATTCGGTGTGTTGACGAATTCATTGCTTGGAGTGTAACTGCCTAATACCTGAAATATGTTTTTATCTTGCCTATCATCTTGAGAGGCGGTATTGTGTACTGTAGAGCATGTTAACTCGTTTGGCGAACCTTGTATAATTTTATATAAGATTGCATTTCATGGGCTTTTATTTAAATGGTCATTTTAGTATATTAAGTTGTCACTCTTTCACCGTAAGACTTTACTTGGAAGTTAAGATCAAGTTGCATCTTCGGTGGCAAGTTAATCTTTTAATTTTAGTGCTTTGTACCATTTCCATCACTCCTATGGGGGTGCATAGTTTGTGTGCTTGTGTGAATTATTAAAACTTTTAGTTTAAAGTAATCTGGTGTGTTGCAGATTTGCACCTGTGTAGTCTTTCAGAGGCTGTTGTGAGCGGTCGTGACTACGGCCGTGTCAAAAGGGAGCGGCAAGGTTCTCAGCCCGAAAGCTCATACACTCAAAAATTTGTTTCTTTCTGCCTCTGAATAAATTGTAACTTGATATTTAGAGGGTGCTTTCTGCTTATAATTTTCAATATGTTTCTTAAAAAAAAAAACAAAAAAAAAAGCTTTTAGGAATAAAATTTCCATTTGTTAAAGGCAATTTGATTATGATTTCATCAGTTACTCCCTGGCAACTATTTCCACGCTCACATAGTATGATTAAATGTGTTAATGTTCTTGATGAATCGTTAGTGAATAAAATAAAATTTTAAGAATATTCTTTGAAGGTAAATCACGGTTCAGCCATCAGAATTCAAACACTATGAAGTAGGTACGCAACAAGTGTCAGATAGGAAAGGTTGCCCATATGCGGAGGCAGGGGTGTGTGTGTGTGTGTGTGTGTGTGTGTGTGTGTGTGTGTGTGTGAGAACTGAACCCCCCTCCCCCCCCAATCCACCCTTGCTCTCAGGGAAAGGAAAAAATATACTGTCTTTCAAGAAAATGGGATAAAGGTCGGTATTATTTCGCTTGTTTATAACAGGATCGGCATTGGAGCTTTTTTATGGCTGTCTTTGGTGTGACGTCATAAGCGAGTGACTGCGTGTGAGATCGCTCTCTAAGTTTTTATATATTTTTAGGTTTCAGATACATATTTTAACGGTTTTTGTGATAATATTTACTATATAAGTGACGTATTAGTGGTTTCTTCATTCACCTCTACAATTCTTGTGTTGTGACCTGATACGTGTGAGTGTTTCGTATCGAGCAACTTAACCTCTTGCCTGTGTTTACATTCCGCGCTGACCAGTTGCAGCTGCAGTGGCGCATTGAAAGCTAAGTACTAATTAATTGTTTGTGTATAGTGGTTTATTTAGGAACTTTAGTAGTCTTCAACCGGTGTTCTTGGTGTTTTCTGGTGAAATAATTTCAGAAGAACCTTTTGGGAACTGTTTCCAGCTTCGTTACTGTGTCATTAGACGTTTGATTCTCATTCTGTATTTGTCTTTTGTTATATTCACATTTGTTGCTTATTAATACTGTTAATAATAATAGTTACTTCCTTTGTGGAGTAAGTTTGTGATGATTGTAGTCAGGTTTTTAGCATCTTATTGTAGTAGCGGAACTTAGAAAAAGTAAAATTTTACCATGAGTGAGAAGTGTGGGCTTTGCCGTAGGTTCGTGAGTAGCGGATTGCGGCGTGAGACTTGTTCGAAGTATTTTCACTGGGCGGAATGCAGTGGGTAAGCCAGTGGGCATTTTGGTGAGATCTTCTCCTGGAACTGCAGGTTATGTAGCAAGAGTAAGTTGATAGAGGACCAGGAGCGTAAGATCTGTGCCCTTCAGGTGTAGTTGAAAAACGCACAGGAGGAGCTAGATAGGATGAGGAGAGAGAGAAGGGGGTTGGGGAATGGGAGCTGGCTGTTGGCAAGAGATTTGCCAGGAGAAGTTTTACTATTGGTGTTTACAATAGATATGACCAACTGTCTGTCTAGTGGAGAGGAATCTCTAGTAGCTGTAGATGTAGGAAGTATGCAGCAGACCTCAGTAGTTACTGTGCCTAGAACAGTTGAAAAGTCGAAGAGGAAGAAGGTTCTGCTGTTAGGTAGTTCTCATGGCAGAGGTGTAGGCCAGCAGTTGCAAGAAGTGCTGGGGAGTAAGTACCACGTCACCAGCATTGTGAAGCCTGAAGCAGGGCTGGCTCAGGTGACTTAACATAGGGGGGTTATGTAGGGATTTTACTAAAGAGGATCAGGTAGTGATTGGTGGTGGGGCTGGTAATATTGATAGGGATGGGGAGTATAACATAGATGGTGACCTGGAAAAGATAGCCACTCAGACTGGCAACACGAATGTGCATTTCGTGGAACTGTTTCAGCGTCACGATCGACCTCATCTAATACAGCCGTCAGGCGTAATAACATCAGACTTGGGGGTGCGCTGATGACAGAAAGCATGGGTCACATTTCAGTGGTGTCGGTGGAGTCTATCAGCAGGACGGGTTTCACTAGACATGGCCTGCACCTCAACAGGTATGGGAAGGGGAGGTTGGCAAAGCTTATAGGTGACAGCATAGGTGGGGTTGGTGGGATTACTCATGGGAAAATTACTGCAGTAGTGGGGGTTAGAGCTGCACCTTTTTTAGATTGAAGTCAGCTGATAGGTACTCCTGCTTAAGCTTTTGACAAAGCTTAGGTATCCCAGTAATGAGGGAATTATATTTCATCAAAATTTACAAGGTATTAGAGATAAAGTTAGTGAACTGCTTATAGATGTTGACTCTGAAATTATTGGTATATCTGAACACTTCTTAAATAAGGAGATAATTCAGAGGCTTCCTTTACCAGGATAAAGGTTGGCTGGCAGCTTTTCGAGGAGCTCCTTGCGGTGTGGGGGAATAGCCATGTATGTGAAAAACGGCATCCCATTTGAGTCAATTGATGTTTCAAAGTACTGCACTGAAAAGGTGTTTGAATGTTGTGCAGGTGTGGTTAAATTTAATGGAGCTAAACTTCGAACTGTTGTTATTTATAGATCCCCAGAGTCAGATTTCACAACATTTTTGCTAAAGCTAGAGAAGGTTCTTGGTTCACTTTATAGGAAATACAAAAAGTTAATTATATGTGGTGACTTCAATATTAATTGTATAAGTGATTGTGCAAGGAAGAGGATGCTGGTAGACCTCTTTCATTCATATAATCTTATGCAAACCGTATTCTTTCCAACGAGAGTGCAAGGGAACAGTAGAACAACCATAATCAACATTTTTGTTCGTTCCTCATTACTAGAAGGGCATTCTGTTACCAAAAAGGTGAATGGCCTTTCAGATCATGATGCACAAATTTTAACTCTAAAAGATTTTTGTGCTGCAACACGTGTTATAGTCATCAGCTGTTTAGGAAAGGTGATCCAGTTGCTGTAGAGACCTTTGTAAACCTTATCAAGTAACAAGAGCGGAAAGATGTTTATAGCGCTGATACAGTAGACGATAAATATAATGCTTTTCTCATGCTCTTTGAAAGTTGCTTTCCGTTAGAACGTTCAAAACAGGGTACTAGCACAAACAGGCAGCCTGGGTGGCTGACTAGAGGGATAAGAATATCTTGTAGAACAAAGTGGCAATTATATCAAAACGTTAGAAACAGTCAAAATCTAAATGCAGTAGTCCATTACAAACAGTATTGTAAGGTTCTTAAAAATGTTATTAGGAAGGCAAAAAGTATGTGGTATGCAGATAGAATAGCTAAGTCTCAGGATAAAATTAAAACCATATGGTCAGTCGTAAAGGAAGTTGCTGGTCTGCAGAGACAGGTCAAGGATATAGAATCAGTGCGTAGTGGGAATGTCCGTGTTACTGATAAGTCGCATATATGTACAGTATTTAATAATCACTTTCTGAATATCGCAAGTGAACTAAATAGAAACCTAGTCTCAACAGGGAACCATATAGCGCTCTTAGAAAAGTGTTCCGAGACTGTTACCTGAAATGCTCCTCCATGATACTGACAAGAGGGAGATTGAGTTAATAATTAAATCACTAAAGACCAAGAACTCTCATGGATATGACGGGGTATCTAGCAGAATACTGAAGCATTGTTCTATGTATGTTAGCCCAGTACTCAGCCATATCTGTAACTTTTCCTTTAGGAGTGGTCGGTTTCCTGACCGATTAAAGTACTCGGTAGTGAAGCCACTTTATAAAAAGGGAGACAGGGATAATATTGACAATTATAGACCTATTTCTATGCCATCGGTGTGTGCTAAAGTTATAGAGAAGGTTGTATATACGAGGTTACTGGAGAATTTAAATTCACATAATTTGCTGTCAAATGTTCAGTTTGGTTTTAGAAATGGTTTAACAACTGAAAATGCTATGTTTTCTTTTCTCTGTGAGGTTTGGACGGATTAAATAAAAGGTTGCGAACGCTAGGTGTTTTCTTTGATTGAACGAAGGCTTTTGACTGTGTTGACCACAAAATATTACTGCAGAAGTTGGACCATTATGGAGTAAGGGGAGTAGCTTAAAATTGGTTCGCCTCTTACTTGAAGAACAGAAAGCAGAAGGTAATTCTCGGCAATATTAAGAGTGGTAGTGACGCTCAGTCCCAATGGGGCACTGTTAAGTGGGGCGTTCCCCAAGGGTCGGTGCTGGGGCCACTGCTGTTTCTTATTTATATAAATGATATGCCTTCTAGTATTACAGGTGACTGAAAAATATTTCTGTTTGCTGATGACACCAGCTTGATAGTGAAGGATCTTGCGTGTAATATTGAAACAGTAACAAATAATGTAGTTCATGAAATAAGTTCGTGGCTTGTGGAAAATAATTTGATGCTAAATCACAGTAACACTCAGTTTTTACAGTTTCTAACTCACAAGTCAACAAGAACCGATATTTTGATCAGACAGAATAGGCATATTATAAGTGAGACGGAACAGTTCAATTTCCTAGGCGTTCGGATAGATAGTAAGCTGTTGTGGAAAGCCCATGTCCAGGATCTTGTTCAGAAACTAAATGCTGCTTTATTTACCATTAGAACAGTATCTGAAATAAGTGACACTTTAACAGGAAAAGTAGTCTACTTCGCATATTTTCATACGCTTATGTCGTATGGTGTAATTTTTTGGGGTAATTCTTCAGATTCAAAAAGGGTATTTGTGGCTCAAAAACGGGCTGTTCGAGCTATATGTGGTGTAAGTTCGAGAACCTCTTGTCGACCCCTATTCCATTGCCCTCACAGTATATATTTTCTTTAATGTCGTTTGTTGTTAGCAATATTAGCCTATTCCCAAGAGTTAGCAGCTTTCACTCAGTTAATGCTAGGCAGAAATCCAATCTGCATGTGGAATGCACTTCCTTGAATCTTGTGCCGAAAGGAGTGCAGTATTCTGCTGCATCCATTTTCAATAAGCTATCACAAGAACTCAAAAATCTTAGCAGTAGCCCAAACACTTTTAAGTCTAAACTGAAGAGTTTCCTCATGGCTCACTCCTATTCTGTCGAGGAGCTCCTGGAAGAGCTAAAAAATTAAGCAAATTCCAGTGTTACATTGTTGATTTTCTTCATATAAACTTACGACTTGTCACCTGAATATGTTTTTTTATATTTCATTTTATCTGTTTCTAATATCGTGTTATAATTTCATGTATTGACTCGTTCCATGACCATGGAGACTTCTCCTTAATTTGGTCCCACGGAACAATAAACAAATAAAAATAAACTTACCCACTTGCCTTCCAAAATATTACAAATACTCCATGCCCCCTAGGTATCGCCCGTTCCCGCCTGCTATCTATAGTATGGGCGCCCGTGTACTCCCGTTAACATTACTCTGTGACTGACGTTTCAGCGAGTCGAGTAGTAGTGGTCAGCCATAACGCAGCGGTGCGCTTGCGCTCGCTCTCTCTCTCTCTCGCCGTGTTGCCAGCTCGCAGATACGTACGTGCACGGCGCCTCGAGAAACGTGGTTGACTGCACGCCGAAAACAATGTCCTCCCCACCCCCCCATCCCACCTCCGGCCCACCACTGCAGTCCCGTCAATAGTTAAGTAATTGTAATCTGAGTGAGTGTTCGTGCTGGGGCACGCAAATGACTAGCTTTGCAGCGCAATCGCACGAAGCAGGCGAAGAAACGCCGTCTACATTGTGTGTAAAAGGAAATATTACGCAGCGGGTTTTTATTTAGAAATCGCATTTGAACGTTGGTTGTTTGACAGACGATCCGAGTTGTACCAGCACAGATTCCACCGGTGCTGTCTGTGCTGTTTCCCTATAAGAGCAGTGGCCGCTCTGGAATGCGCGCTACCTTCACTGTGAGCATCCCCCCCCCCCCCCCCCACTTGGTTCACAACAACAAAGCTCTTTTACTAACTTTTTTTTCATTGTTTCTGACTGACGCAGTATAGGAGTGCAAGTACACTACCAATATAGAGTGACTCGGACATTACAACTGTGTACGTCAGTTATCTCGCTAATGCACTTTATTTCCTCTTCACACAAGCCGTATTTCCATTAGTGTAGAACGTTGTGCTGGTTTTTCTTACATCCGCGGCTCTTAAACGTTTGTGATAAGGTTGAAACCACAGTGTCCAGAAGTAGCTCTTTCTGAAACGAAAAAGTTAAAAGCCTGCCGAGGAGATGAAGTTGAAAAACCAATGATGACCGATGCAATCTTACAGCGATCTGCTACACGCCCACAACGGAGATATATATACTGAAATTAGCAACGAAAGTGAAATTGTAGAAGAGCCTGACGATTTGAAAGCTGAAACTGGAAATCAGTACAGCTGCAAAAGCGAAACGATGTGAGTTTCTAACAGTTTGAAAGTTCAGTTAGATCACTATAGCAGCTGCGAAAAGGAATCTGGTGTAAATTGTACAGTTTGAAAAAAAACACACCACCAACTGATTGCTGTTCGCAGCTTCAAGACAGTCAGCAAAATGCACATTTTGGCACTGGCAGGATTATTACACGGTAAACAGAGTGAAGAGACTAAACTAAAAATTGTAACTAGCAATTCACGCAAACCTCAGGGACCTTTCCCCAGAGACACTGAGACCAAAACATTACTTCGCTGCGATTATAATTATGTTAAAACGAAGTCAGAATATTGAACGATTTTGGCAGTGATATTCCCCTCCTTTAAACGCTGCGTGTTGAGTAGCGTGGTGATTACTCAGACACAGAAAATGAATGGCGTGATGGAGGAATTAATGAGTACTACATGGGTAGACGAGTTTCACTTTTAACCTAAATTACGGTATCTGAATGTTTGATGTTTTCATATTTGTTCTCTGATGGTTTACTAGTTGAACAACGCCTTCGATTTTGTCTAAGATATGTTCACCCTCATTTAATCAATTTAACATATCCGCACGGAAGTTCTTGGGAGCAATTTTATCAGTGTCTTTCACTGCTTGTACGGTCGTCAATCTGTACGGTTTCAGGTGCAAACGGTTTCTCAACACAAACCAAACAGTCGTACGTGGGATTTGCAGCTCGCGAGATCAACGCCGGATCGATTTCGTAAGACTATTGACAAAATGTTGTCTCACTCCTTCAACGATGTCAGATATGCTGCGACGACCTGATGCTTTTCCTGTGTCTTACCGAGCACCCTGTTTTTACAAAACATTTGTCACTCATAAATTGTAGGACTACTAGGAGGATCTGTAGCGTATTTGGTACGGAAATTACGCTCAACTGTTGTCGCCGCTTCGATTCTCCAAACTAAAACTCACAGCTAGCACGCTCGGATCCATGTAAAGGCAGCCATGTTTAACGCAACTGCTGCTAGCGCTCCTTACGCTACTATTCGGCACTAGCGAACTAAGCGAGACAAAACTTGATGATTTCCCTATAAATTGTCACCAGAATCACCTCTGTAGGTACTATGAATAAATTTATATGAATTTTCAAAAGTCCTTTTTGAAATACCCTGTATTTTACTATAAGAAAACTACTATTTAGTGGCGTGCAGGTGATATCAGTGCAAATTTTATCACAAAGACAACCGGCACCAGGAAATGTGTTTAGTGCTACGTAACGAGCCACTTGGGGCCGCACGAAAACGCTTGGCAGACGATTCGGATCAAGCTTTGAAAAGTCTGTCAGTAGAGCCCAAACACTGCCCTGTATTTTGTCTCATATTGTTGAAATTCATCGCCAGTACAGGCCTCTTGCAAGAAGCGTCAACAAAGATCTAATCACACTGCCGTTATAACGGCTACAGGCAAGGCCGCGGTCGATGAAACACAGTGCCCTTTTCGTAGAAACTATTATCTCTCAGTGCCAGCAAACATCGCGTTATCGTTTAGAATCTCATCGACCACTGGTTTCAGTGTATAGTGAAACTTGATTTGGTGCAAGCTAAAGGATCTGAGGCACCACAGCGCGCTCAGCTATCAAACAACTTCTACGAAATAGTGCGAAAGTATGACGGGATCGGTCTCTTCTCGAACCTCTTGATATTACCTGTAGAGATTAAACTTTGTCTAGTCCTAGAATAGATGCGTACCGGTAACGTTAAGTGTCCTCTCGAAACTTAGTCCTTTGACAGTACATGTACAGATTAAACTTCGCCTCTCTCCGGTATGCAGGTGCAGCGTTTATGAAACTGTTTCGTAAGCAGATGATATGCAAATTTCGTCGCTCATCGCTCGCTACGTGCACCAGGCGCTCCAGACTGGAGGGTACGGGCAGAGAATTAAACGCTGCATCACAGTGAGGTCCGACCGTGAGTTTAACCGCATGCAGCCAGTGTAAAACGTACACTCAGTAGAAATAAGGTAAAGATTTGAAATTATTCTTTCTTCATGATCTCCTGTATCGCCTTTCCATTTTATGATAATTATATTCTCCACACAGATGATTAGTAGGAAGGCAGTAGACGTTCAAGTGGATGTGAATATCGTTACGTTGTTTTCAAGGTATACTGGGTGTCCCAAAAAGAATGACCCGATTTTAAATAGAATTACTTATTAGGAAGAAGGGCCTTAACACCAACAAATTGCATGCTAAATTACTCAGAAAAGACAGAAGTTTATAAAAATCCATCATAAATGTTCAATATATCCTCCATTGGCTGCACGGACGACATCTAGTCGAAGCTACAGCAGCTGACATTCTGGTTTTTAGTTCAATGTCACGAGGTAAGGGAGGAACGTAAACACATTGTATAACATATCCCCACAGGAAGAAATCACATGGTATTAAGGCAGGGGACCTAGGAGGCCAAGAGTGTAAAGCCTGGTCTCGTGGTCCCGTACGCTCTATCCAACGTTGAGGCACGTTGGCACTGAGGAAACTGCGCACGTTGTTGTGCCAGTGCGCTGGTGTTCCATCTTGCTGATAGATGAAATTGTCACAGTCAAGTTGTGGGAATAACCAGTTCCGTAGCATTGCAAGATATGATTGTCCTGTTACGGTTTGTTCCTCAAAAAAGTAGGAACGCGTGGCAGGTCAGAACTTTTGCCTTTACAGAGGCACCCTGTTTCTTCAAACTGTTTGTACCACTGTTGAATGTTCTTTGGTGATGTTGGTTTAGCACGAAATCGAATATGAAACGCCCGCTGAACGGCGATCACTGATTAAGTACGACTCAATTCAATAACACAACACGCCTTCTGTTGCGCGGACGCTATATTGTGCGAGACTGGCTGCACGTTCCAGGTCAGCACTCGTAGCGACATCTAGCGAATTTTTTCTGAAACTCTAGACCATGCCCCATCTAGCGCTGTTTCAGTTACCTAGTGACATTTGTCTCAATATTGTTAAAAGTTAAAATCGGGTAATTTCTGTTTGGGACACCCTGTATTTTATTACACACGCGAAACTTCACTATGAGGTCTGCTCTATACAATTCAGTAGTTCTCGGAAATTTGTAAATATTTTAACTACAATTACGTTCATGGAACAACAGGAAGTTCCATAGTTCTCTCAGCCCGCTGACCATTAGATTCGAGCGTGCTACGGCAAACAGCCCCTCTCCAGCTGATGCTTCTGCTACAAGCCTTTCGGCGGGCTCTCGCATGAGCAGAAGATCATATGATCTTGCTTACGGAACAGTTTAACAGCAGGTACACAAACATGTCGGAGCGAGAAGAAGTATAATCTGCACAGGTAATTTATTAATATTTTTGTCCATAAAGCACGGCGGCGTGATTGTGACAGATGATAAATATAAATAAAACACTTTCACATGTCAGCCACTTATTTAGCCACTATGCGTTTCGATGGTTCACACCACCATCTTCAGGTGAACTGTTTAGTTACACAGCTGTTGTTAATGAAGAGCACAGACGCCTTTCCACAGCAGCAGACCACGTGCAAGGCAGTTTACGTTGCGTTGTTACATGTGCTCTCCAGTGTACTTCATGTGTACACTGGATACGTATTCTCGAAGGGCGCCAGAAATATAAAGTAGGGAAATATGATTTCTGCAGTTTCACCACCGGAAACTAATTATGTGGTGACTATTTAAACTCTGTGACCAACACAAGCACGTGTAGTATGTAACTTCCCCGTTCGTTGCGCGATTTTATAAACTGTTCACGGTTGTCTTGCTGATTCGAAATCTGTGCATTTGTAGATAGCATTACCTGACAACTTGTGAGGGGTCCACTTGCACGTGGAGCCCGATTTTGTAATAAATTTCATGAAGAATGACATGTAATGGTTATTACATGTAGAAGAGATAGTATCTTTGACACCTCTGAAGAAAAGATGTTGAGAATCGATTGTAAGTAGCGGCGCGCAAAGCGCAGTAGTAGTTGCCGTTGCACTCTGTTAAAGCTCTGATGTAAGAGTTTAAGCTAGTTACTAGCTGTGAGAATTTAGCTGTTGGCCTATGGACGCAACATAATACGGTTTTGTAAAGTATTATTTTTTTATATTTAGTTTCAAGTATGCAGCAACGCAATGTAGCTCTTGCTAATTTTACAGTACTGACCCTTCAATATAGGAACCAAGTATTTGCAATCAGGTTTAATGTTTAGGTTGATTAGGTATAACCGATTTGTAATATTTCGTGCGTTTTGTAATCCTGATACGGGCAAGTTAAATTTTGGAATATTTTGTCAAACGATGCCATGTAACTATCCAATGAAAATTGTTGAATAGTTGAGAAGTGCGCTGTTTTTGAGGTTATCGTAAAACGTTTCATATCAGATTTTGTGAAGGAAAACTTTGTTTTCAATACAATTTTCGAACTGAAGCATTCGGTCTTAGCATAGCTCGTTATCGGTACCTCGTCCTCCTCCGTGTCGTGTTTGTTTAAATCCAATGGGTATTTTTCAAAAGACATGATTTTTCAATCAGTCACAAAAATATAAATGAATCAGAAAAGAATTAATGTTTTTAACAGCTTTAATGCGGGCAGATTGCACAACGCTGAGACAACATCCAAAATTATCACTGAACATTTGCAAGATTATTCATTTAGCAACTAATCTACTGATATTATTTGTATGAAGCTATTTTACGGCCGGCGTTGCACTTCGCTGAGCCAAGATTGAATATTTAGTATGTCTACTGTGGACACAACACAATACCAAGACTACATCCGTTGCGACTCAAGAGCTAAGAAAATTGTATTTCATTGTTTATTTGCATAGGTAATTTTATGAGTTTATTGCTCTGGGCCATAGAACTAGGTGCTCACGAGACTGAGTAACTTTCAGAGGGATTGATTTCGTTATAGGCATTAAAAACTGGTTTTCCAGATTAAGCTGCTTAATTTTTCATTGGATTACAGTAAAGCTAAGCACACCATTTGCTCAACAACACAACACAGTAAATTTGGATAACACAAAGATATGTTTTATAAAGAACGTTACAAACTTAGGCCACTCCCGGGCTACGCATATCACCGTAATAACGTCCATAACCGTGTGCCTACGTGACACTTGTCCTCCATATCTGCTACCGCCATGAAGAGGAATCCTGAAATTTTAAAGTTACGATAAACATTGGGTTTATTATGTCTCGAGTTAAGTAAAAGATCATTAAGTCGATGAAATATGCTTTTCCACGCGGCACAGTAATAATCACATATTAAATACGAGGTGCGACAATAAAGTAATGAGACTTATTTTCTTTGCGAGATGTGACAACCCTGAAGGGCTGCGTAGGCACAATATCTTTGACCTTCGTCTGTAAGCTGCTTCTAGTCCAAGCAGCACTTCGATGCAACTGCTCAGTTGTGAGTTGTGCTGTAATAAGTTAACACGTGTTTGTGTCTCTCGTCACGGAAATGGAACCGCATAATACTGCGCAACGGTAAGCCATTTCTTTTAGTGTTAAAGAGGGTGAAAACGCGACGACAACTTACGGTAAGCTTCAGAAGGCTTTTGGAGAGGTTATGTCAAGATCTCAAGTTTTTCGTCGGCATAAATGTTTAGTAAAGGCAGAACGAATGCTGAAGATGAAGACCGCAGTGGACAACCATCAGCCACACGGACGGATGTCAACTTGGGCAGGGTGCGTGAACTCGTACGACCTGATCGAAGATTATCCGTGAAAATGATTGTAGAAGAACTGAACATCATTCGAGAAACGGTTCGTCTAATAATAACTGAAGATCGGAGTGGTGGTTGTTGTTGTTGTCTTCAGTCCTGAGACTGGTTTGATGCAGCTCTCCATGCTACTCTATCCTGTGCAAGCTTCTTCATCTCCCAGTACCTACTGCAACCTACATCCTTCTGAATCTGTTAAGTGTATTCATCTCTTGGTCTCCCTCTACGATTTTTACCATCCACGCTGCCCACTAATACTAAACTGGTGATCCCTTGATGCCTCAGAACATGTCCTACCAACCGATCCCTTCTTCTAGTAAAGTTGTGCCACAAACTTCTCTTCTCCCCAATTCTATTCAATACCCCCTCCTCAGTTACGCGATCTACCCGTCTAATCTTCAGCATTGTTCTGTAGCACCACATTTCGAATGCTTCTATTCTCTTCTTGTCTAAACTATTTATCGTCCATGTTTCACTTCGATACATGGCTACACTCCATACGAATACTTCCAGAAACGACTTCCTGACACTTAAATCAATACTCGATGTTAACAAATTTCTCTACTTCAGAAACGCTTTCCTTGCCATTGCCAATCTACATTTTATATCCTCTCTACTTCGACCATCATCAGTTATTTTGCTCCCCAAATAGAAAAACTCCTTTACTACTTTAAGGGTCTCATTTCCTAATTTAATTCCCACAGCATCACCCGATTTAATTCGACTACATTCCATTATCCTCGTTTTGCTTTTGTTGATGTTCATCTTATATCCTCCTTTCAAGACATTGTCCATTCCTGGGCGTGAGAAAGATTTGTGCAAAAATTGTCCCCAAAAATCTCACACCACAACAGCATTTTTTACCTCAAAACAAATTACAGTACTGCCACCTTATTCACCAGATATCACCACGTGCGACTTTTTTCTATTTCCAAGAGTCAAAACCATT
The DNA here is from genome assembly GCF_021461395.2 of Schistocerca americana. Lineage (NCBI taxonomy): Eukaryota > Metazoa > Arthropoda > Insecta > Orthoptera > Acrididae > Schistocerca > Schistocerca americana. Next base: position 96,543,221 of record NC_060123.1, on the reverse strand, counting down.
TTCAAACAACACAAGATGTCCAAAAAGCTGTGACGAGGGCCTTGGAGGATATTACAGAAGATGAGTTCCAGAAATGTTACCATCAATGGCAGAAGCGCTGGAAAAAGTGTGTGCAATCAAAAGGGAACTACTATGAAGGAAACAACACTAAACTTGACTAAAACGGTACTCTCCGTCTTCAGGCCACGAGTGGCCTACCGGAACCATCCGACCGCAGTGTCATCCTCGAGGAGGATGCGGAGGGGAGGGGCGTGGGGTCAGCACACCGCTCTCCCGGTCGTTATGATGGTATTCTTGACCGAAGCCACTACTATTCGGTCGAGTAGTTCCGCAATTGGCATCACGAGGCTAAGTGCAACCCGAAAAATGACAACAGCGAATGGCGGCCTGGATGGTCACCCATTCAAGTGCCAAGCACGCCCGACAGCGCTTAACTTCGGTGATCTCATTGGAAACCGGTGTATCCACCGCGGCAAGGCCGTTGCCCACTAAAACGGTAAGCAACTTTTTTTTTCCACATCAGTCTCATTACTTTACTGTCGCACCTCGTACATCATGCTCCTATGCGTGCCACTCTGCCTTCTCGCGGCAATTCGTACCCGGTGACTATGTGGGGAGGCCCGCATACTAATAGCCCACGCGCGCCAATCTGCAGGCCCCGAAAACTTGGTCCACTCCCTAGCTAGATTCGACGCAAGGTAATGATATCGATACCTGTGCTCTAACAGTAGATTCGACCATCAATACTGCCACATATTACGAAATGTTACGAACTGGTTTACAATCCAGCTTAGGACATTGGCGAGCAATGTACGCCTCTGCCTCTCCTGTGACGGTGCGCTGGCAACGGAACGTGGTCAGCCTGTGGCAGCACAGCTGGCTCGGTATGCCTTTAGGGTGGCCTCGGCGTGGCGGCGACGTTGCGGCCGAGAGCCTCCCAGAGATAAAGCGGCAATAAAACTCGCCGCTAACTCCATCACCGCACGCACGCCATGCAAATTTAGGCGCTCGTTTCAGGAACATCTATCTTGCAGGCCGAGGGTGGAAACTTCGTTTAAGCGCCGTTACCATCTCCTGCCAATTTCTAACTTACTGTCTTCGAACACGAGCGCCGGCAACGCAGGCGACAGAGAAGTAAGTAATCAAACAACAAAGGGCTATACAAAGAAGTTGACAAGGAGTTTCACTTCACATTCTCCCCGACAGCGGCACTTTGCGACTCGCAAACTAGACCACTGGAACAGCAAACTGCGTCTTTCGTAGCCACATAAGGGGCGACTCCAATGCTGATGTACCGCACTGCCCCCCAATATAAGCCGCTAAGCCGCACAATTTCCCCAAAATTCGGCTGCGAACAATTTGGATGGTGCTTATCTGCGCGACCGTACAAATGCTCACATAAAAAGCATTTACTTTTGTATCATTTATTTTGGTTTTTGGCAACACTGACGAGACAGGCAGCGGTGGTTATAACGGTATACAGTTAACACAAACATCTGAGTTAAGGGAAAATGAGTGAATAAGCTTAGACGTGTGTACAGTAACATGTACTACGGAGATTATGGACAAATTTATTCTCACGGTAGTTTCGTCTGCAGTATCACATTCAAGAGTCTAGACATACAAGTTCTTAATGTAAAAGTATACAAAGGTAAAATAATTTGAGTCTTCATTTGCAAACATAGAATATCTGATTACAAGTATGCGGACATCCCTCTGACCACCAGATGTGACGGAAGGCGGGCCCCCTCCCACAATAAATGAAGGCGCGGAGTACGTGCATCAGCCGTCCTAACCTTACCAAATTCGACAATTAGTGATGAGAGTGTGAAGTGAAAAACCGAACGAACAGCCACTGCTAAACCAACAGCAGACAGACCTCACGCGCTGACGGACGAGCACTGTGCACGCTGGTTGGTGCGGCAGGAACTACTCGTGAGATGCAGGGTGCCACCAACACAACGGCTCGTAGTCTAAAAACAATGCTCCATCGGCTCCTCGTAAGCCACCCGTTTCTGTTGTCGGTGTTTCGTGACGCTTTAGATGGCGTAAAGCGCGACGCCACCGGACAGCGAGTGACTGAACACGGGGATTCACAGTGATCGACTACACTCATTTAGTTCTGCAAGTGTCATTTTCGAATCCGTGCGTCGGTAGAACGTAGGAAATGCGGAAAACGGCTTAAAAATGGTGCACACATGCGAACGGAAATGGTGCACACATGCGAACGGCACATCGTTCCTTTGCAAACAGTGCACAGGGAACTACCAGAATCCCTGCCGCTGCACGAAAAATTGTGCAGCTCAAGAACGGACCTCACGCTCCCCGAAGAGAGTATGCCACGGTCATTATACTATGATCGTAGAGTAATACCGCGATAGTGTGTTCGGTCTGCGATGTATTAACGTATAGGTCCCTCCACGGTTTATGTTTCAATCTGAAATGTTGTTAGAAGGATGGTTTGTTTATGCGGCTCTCCACGCTACTCTATCCTGTACAAGCCTCTTCAGCTCCGAATAACTACTGCAGCCTACCTTTACCTCCCTAAACAATTTTACATTCCTCCTCTCTCTCCCCCCCCCCCCCCCCCCCACACACACACACACACTCTTCCTTCCATTTCCAACATCCACAATATTTCTTGTCGCTGCAGGATGGGTTCTATCAACTGTCAAACAGTCCATAAATTTCTTTTTTCCCCAGTTTGCTTTAGTGCCTCATTTACATCCAGTCTTCAGCATTCTTCTGTAGCACCACATTTCAAAAGCTTCTACTGTGTCCTTCTCTGGACTGCTTATCGTCCGCGTTCCAGTTTCTTACAAGCTTACACGCCATACAACTACTTTTAGGAAGGACTTCCTACCACTGAATCTGATATCAGATGTTAACACACCTTCTGTTTCAGAAATGCATTTCTTGCTACTGGCAGTCTGCATTTGATATCCTCTGTACTATGGCCATCATCAGTTATTTTACTGCCCAAACAGCAAAATTCCTCCAATACGAGTACTTCCAGCTTCTCCCTTCCCAGCTTAATTCCCTCGCCAACTTCACATTTAATTCGATTATACCTTTGCTATTGTCCATCTTATAATCGCCATTCAAGATACAATTCATTCCATTCAAGTGTTCTTACAAGTCTTTTGCCATCTCTGTAAGAATTACAATGTAATCGGCAAACCGCAGAATATTTATTTCTTCTCACTGAACTTTAATTGCCTTTCCGAACTTCTCAATGATTTCCTTTACTGGCTTGTTCAATGCATGCATTAAATAACATCGGGAATAGGCTGCACCTCTGTCTCATTCCCTGCTCAATTCCGGATTTCCTTTCATGTCCTGCAACTGTTACAGCTGCAGTCTGGTTTCTGTACTAGAAGTAACGTTTCTCTCCCTATATGTTATCCCTGCCACCTTCAGAATTTCGAAGGGTGTAGTACAGTCAACACAGACAAAAGCGCTCTCTCTCTCTCTCTCTCTCTCTCTCTCTCTCTCTCTCTCTCTCTCTCTCCCCACCTACAAAAGCTATAAACATAGGTTTGGCTTTCTTCAACCTGTCTCCTAAGTAATTCGCAGCGTCACTACGGCCTCGTCCGTTCCTATATTACTCCGAAACAGCTTCTACCTCTACCCTCCGCAACACACCGTCAGGTGGCTTGCGGAGTACAGATGTAGATGTTGATGTACTTCTGTTTTTCTGTAAATAATTTGTCAGTATTTTACAACCACGACTAATTAAACTGGTGTGTGGGTAGTATTCACACCTGCCAGAATCTGCATTCGTTCGAACTGGAATCAGTGCATTCTTCCTAAAGTCAGAGTATTTCGCCTGACTCACATATCTTGTACGCCAGGTGACTGAACAATTTTGTCATGCGTGGTTCTACCAAAGATTTCAACAATTCTGAGGGAATCACGCCTACACCATGCACTTTGTTTCCGCTTAGGTCATGAAGTGCTCTGCCAAGTCGTTCTCGCGGTATCATATCTCCCAGCTCATCTTCATGTACATCCACTTTTCTGTTTTCTTTCCCCTATATAAATTGTTTCCACTTTTCTCTTCTTTGCTTGATAATGGCTAGTCGTCTAAGCTCTTGATATTCATACGGCTGCTTTTCTCTTCTGTAAAGGTCTCTTTTTCCTACAGACGGCAGAATGTTTCTCAGCATTCATTAAAAAGATGCAAATTGAAGAATACAAATTCCCCTGGTCACGCTCCTCTTCTTAAGCCACCAGCCTTTCGGCTGTCCTGTGATAATCTTTTCGTCTGTACGTCACTACAACACCCGACATGACCTAAATTCTATTTTGCGTATTCCAGTCTTTCTATTCCTATTGCTTTCGCTTTCGCTTCTACTGCTCCTCCTTATAGTACTTCTTTGTTTTGTATTTCAAGCGTCCACTTAATGTTTACCATTCTTCGTTTTATGAGTTACGCTGTAATTAATTTTCATGCTTGTGGTATTTTGTAATTTCTGTCTGCATTTGAACCACGAGTTTTACTCTGAAATTTATCTGAGGTTTTATGTGCTGTAAATTGTGACAAAATTAACACTTGCCAAAAGAATGTTCCTCCGAATTCGTTAAAAAGATCCAAATGGAAAAATACAAATTCGTAGCACTAATTAGGCTGACTGCGTCCCACATAATGAAAACAGGAAACAATGCCGATGGCGAAGCGTTCAACGGATGGAGACGTTAAGATCGCCACGAGCAGAAGCCGCTGCGGCCAGCTTCCGTCTCTACACTTTATAGCAAGGCGAAGTCAAGTTTTGTGAATGGGGCACGGTAGGTTTCCGGAACTCCTGAAGCTGCTTTAGAGCGATCCCACTTCACCTCTGTTCCCTATTCTTCTGTTCGCTGGCTAGAGAAGAATACGCAATGTTAAACGTCGCACCCGCCCACTGATGCATTTTTCATTTGCGCTGAGTGCAGCAGCGGCTCTACCTCTTCCGCTCCGAAGCACAACACGGCACACTGCCGTCCGCACAGCGAGGCACACGCTTTGCACGGAACGGCTGTATACGCACTCATCGCCACTTAGTACCAGTTACACCTGAAACGCAGTGAGGCTGCCCGCCTTAAGGCCTTGCGCCATTTCATACAGCACATTCGCAGTAGCTCTTTCCCTTTATTTTATTATTAATAAGAAGTAAGTTACAGTAGTTTATTTTCAAGAAAGCTAACCGATATAATTGTTAGGTCTTACTCTTGTGGAGTAACATCTCTGACTTATTAATTATTGCAACCTCTGTGGTTGATATATTAAGTAATTCATTATTCGTTCTCTGATGTTCAGTAAATTATTTTTTTCCTAAAAGCTGCTGAATTGTAATCCACGTACTGACAAACTGCCTATTGGCTTCTGTCTCGGGTTCTTCGGCTGACATTCATCTAATGATTTTACTGAAGCTTCACCCTCCATTGCCGGTGGTGAACTGGAGCCGAGCTCGCGGCCGCATACTATATGTACCTGGCGCGCCAACGTCCACGTCCGAGGGCTTCTCCTCGGTCGTTTCCGATGCGGTTCTCCTCTTGCTACCTGCGACGGTCGTTTGCTGTACTAAGAGAAGCCAGGATCCGTTTACCTTAAGGCTTTCCTCTTTCTTGTTGAAACTGTTCGCGTGTTTTTGTATTTCTACAGCTTATCTGAACAAGAGCGTGTGATAGTGCTTCTCTACAGCCAGAACCTGCAATGTCGCTTATGCTCTTTGATCCTGGTGTTAATTGATCGTCCAGTCATTCCTACATACACTTTTCTGCATGTGCATGGTATACGTTATATTCCCGAATTGCAAGTGGGTCCCTTTTCTCCTTCGCCGATCTAAGACACTCTTTGATCTTCCTTGTCGGTTTGAAAATCGTCTTTACGTCATGTTTGCGCAATATACGGCCGATTCTCTCCGTCACTCTGGGAATGTATGGCAGAAAGGCCGTACCCGATATTTCTTTTTCTGATTCCTTACTTGGCTCTGAGCACTATGGGACTTAACTTCTGAGGTCATCAGTCCCCTAGAACTTAGAACTACTTAAACCTAACTAACCTAAGGACATCGCACACATCCATGCCCGAGGCAGGATTCGAACCTGCGACAATAGCGGTCGCGCGGTTCCAGACTGTAGCGCCTGGAACCGCTCGGCCACCACGGCCGGCGATTCCTTACTTCGCCGAGTGTTTGGCTCTGTTACACTTCTAATATAAGGCAGGTGGGGCAGGTGGAGAAATCAGCCGTGGCAGAGCACGCACTGAATGAGACCGACCACGTAATAAAATTCGCCGACACGGAAGTTCTGGCTGTAGAGAAGCACTCACACACGCTTGTTCAGAGAAGCTGCAGAAATACAAAAACACGCGAACAGTTTCGGCAAGAAAGAGGAAAGCCTTACGGTAAACGGATCCTGGCTTAACGTACTGCAGCAAACGACCGTCGCAGGTAGCAAGAGGAGAACCGCACCGGAAACGACCGCGGAGAAGCCCTCGGCGCGCCAGGTACATATAGTCTACGGCCGCGAACTCGGCTCCAGTTCACCACCGGCAATGGAGGGTGAAGCTTTGACAACGCCAGCCACTCGTGCTGGCGAAACGTCAGTAAAATCATTAGATGAACGTCGACCGAAGAACCCGAGACAGAAGCCAATAGGCAGTTTGTCAACAAGTGGCCACGAAAGCCTTAACAACTTTGTAATCCATATACTTTTATTGCATCTGGAGAAAAGTGGAAATGTGGCATACAAACTGTCTAAATGGAGTGCAAGTTCACTTAGTTTTGACTGAGAAATTTATTTGAAGTAATTTTATTTTTGGTGCTGTATATCCAGAGCTGGAAGAGTAAGAAGTACTTATGGTTAAGCAATCGCAGTCATTTGAGCTACGTATACTGCTACATTTCTATCCTACTACCGTCCATGTGGCAAAGAATGAATTGTTATACCAACATTATTAGACGTAAAAAGCAGCCTTGTCGCAATTTCGGTGCAGTGAAGTGGTGAGCGAGGTAAAACAATGCGCTTTCTAACGTACTTTTGAACCTAATTGGGATGCGTGTTTAGAGACGATGGAGCTTGCCGAGTTTGGGAGTGCAAATGTTATTAAACCCGAATAATTGTTATCGAAGACTACAGAGTATCCTCATGGTATAGCGGTCGGTAACTCTGAAAGGGCGCCAGGGTCTGCATTGGAGAGTAGTCCTGAAAAGGAAGCACGGCCAACAATCCATGTGGGGGTAGCAAGCGTTGGCAGCGCGAGTACATATAACAAGGACATAAGATGTCAACCAGTCTTGCAAGCTATGAACAAAATGTTTTCTGGCATTAAGCAATGTTTGTGAACTTTAAGCAAGAGTTTTCTAGCTTTAATTACACCAGAAATTGTCCCGCAGTAACCAAGTTTCAGACCTGACGTTCAAATATCATAACACTGACCATAAAATATCGTCGTTGATAAAACTTTTAATTCTTAGGGTTGTAGGCTAGACAAGGAAACAGAGAAAGTGGAAAGCAGTGGAAATTCATTGCAGAGAACAGATAAGAAATGTTTGCGATCACTGTAGCAGCAGGCACAAAAAATTAGAGGAGCGGTCCACACACCGGTTAACTGGAGCCAGGCTGGATGTACGGCAGATCTTGAAAATATACGAGGTGCATTCGAGTTCTAAGGCCTCCGATTTTTTTATTCTAATTAACTACTCACCCGAAATCGATGAAACTGGCGTTACTTCTCGACGTAATCGCCCTGCAGACGTACACATTTTTCACAACGCTGACGCCATGATTCCATGGCAGCGGCGAAGGCTTCTTTAGGAGTCTGTTTTGAACACTGGAAAACCGCTGAGGCAATAGCAGCACGGCTGGTGAATGTGCGGCCACGGACAGTGTCTTTCATTGTTGGAAAAAGCCAAAAGTCACTAGGAGCCAGGTCAGGTGAGTAGGGAGCATGAGGAATCACTTCAAAGTTATCACGAAGAAACTGTTGCGTAACGTTAGCTCGACGTGCGGGTGCGTTGTCTTGGTGAAACAGCACACGCGCAGCCCTTCCCGGACGTTTTTGTTGCAGTGCAGGAACGAATTTGTTCTTCAAAACATTTTCGTAGGATGCACCTGTTACAGTAGTGCCCTTTGGAACGCAATGGGTAAGGATTACGCCCTCGCTGTCCCAGAACATGGACACCACCATTTTTTCAGCACTGGCGGTTACCCGAAATTTTTTTGGTGGCGGTGAATCTGTGTGTTTCCATTGAGCTGACTGGCGCTTTGTTTCTGGATTGAAAAATGGCATCCACGTCTCATCCATTGTCACAACCGACGAAAAGAAAGTCCCATTCATGCTGTCGTTGCGTGTCAACATTGCTTGGCAACATGCCACACGGGCAGCCATGTGGTCGTCCGTCAGCATTCGTGGCACCCAGCTGGATGACACTTTTCGCATTTTCAGGTCGTCATGCAGGATTGTGTGCACAGAACCCACAGAAATGCCAACTCTGGAGGCGATCTGTTCAACAGTCATTCGGCGATCCCCCAAAACAATTCTCTCCACTTTCTCGATCATGTCGTCAGACCGGTTTGTGCGAGCATGAGGTTGTTTCGGTTTGTTGTCACACGATGTTCTGCCTTCATTAAACTGTCGCACCCACGAACGCACTTTCGACACATCCATAACTCCATCACCGCATGTCTCCTTCAACTGTCGATGAATTTCAATTGGTTTCACACCACGCAAATTCAGAAAACGAATGATTGCATGCTGTTCAAGTAAGGAAAACGTCGCCATTTCAAGTATTTAGAAACAGTTCTCATTCTCGCCGCTGGCGGTGAAATTCCATCTGCCGTACGGTGCTGCCATCTCTGGGACGTATCGACAATGAACGCGGCCTCATTTTAAAACAATGCGCATGTTTCTATCTCTTTCCAGTCCGGAGAAAAAAAAATCAGAGGCCTTAGAACTTGAATGCACCTCGTACAAGCCGAATATACTGGAGGGCTAAAGAAGTAAGCAAAACACAGAGCAACCTGTCAGTGTACTTGAGTCTGGATCACGTAGTGGCAAGAATGTGATCGTAGAAAATGTTCTACGTGCAGGTAAAATTTTTTTTTTTTTTAAGGCTTGATCCAGTGGGATCAGTTCATTCTGTAGATTTCTGGAAGATTCTAGCGACATTTTACCCGTCTGCTGGAATGAAAAGATAGTTTATCAAGAGTCACCTGGGCGGCGAAGCTTTCACATTTGGATGAGGGGGGGGGGGGGGGGGGGGGGGGCGAGCGAGGTACTAGCTGAAGAGCCTTGTTGAACAATTACGGAGTTTGAAGGTATGCTTACACACATGGCAGCAGGCTACACTGAGGTGCATTTCGATACTAGGGTGTACAACAGCATTGTTGTCCCCACTTTCTGCACGGTAATAAAAGTGAAAGAACAGTCATGCAGTGAAACAGTTTACGCAGTACACACAGTTCCAAAAACCATTCAGGTCGAGCTAATCATATTCCTCTCACTGAGAGAATTACTAATCATTTGTGTCAAAACGTCACTGGATTTGCCCTATTGTGAACTTACGTTGATTAAAATACTAAGTAAAGTTGTTATGGAGGGAGAAGAGTATCCAGTGATTAGAGAACTGGCCTTGCCACGAAACAGGTCAGCTGAGTAGAGGGAGCAGAAGAGAAAAAAAGACGTGATGAACAGGTCAAACCTGTCAACTTTGCAGTAAGTGAATCACTTTCGGTAAATGCCAAAGATAAATCCAATAGAATAAATGCTGAGATAGAGAAGTACGGTACGTAAACCACGTAACAATGACGTATCTCAAACCGGGGAAAGAGGCTGGGTTCACAAACATTATAGACCTGGAGCCTTTATATACAAAGGGATATCTAGAATTCCTAGAGAATTTGCCACTCTAATGCAGGTACATATTTATGGAGTATGGAATTCTCGAGGTGGTTGTAGTTTTCCTTACTTGTTTTGATATGCAGTCCGTTTTCCTTTAGGCTTACTTCACATCAACCCAGCAAGCGACAATGTTGTTGTTGTTGTGGTGGTGGTGGTGGTGGTGGTGGTGGTGGTGGTGGTCTTCAGTCCTGAGACTGGTTTGATGCAGCTCTCCATGCTACTCTATCCTGTGCAAACTTCATCTCCCAGTACTTACTGCAACCTACATCCTTCTGAATCTGCTTAGGTACATATTTATGGAGTATGGAATTCAAGAGGTGGCTGTGGTTTTCCTTCCTCGTTTTGATCTGCAGTCCGTTTTCCTTTAGGCTTACTTCACATCAACCCAGCAACCGACAAGCCAGCATTTTTTTCCGGGCCGACACGGGACCTACCGCCTCTTTAAGGTCGGGACACACACGTCCGGGCCGTGTCAGGGCCGAGCGTCGGACGAGTGACGGCCGTACTCCGGTCCGTTCCTGCAGGGGCCACACATGACCGGGGCACGTCCGTGTCTCTGTTGTTCCTTGTAGTGAGCTGTGTTTCTGTTTGTGAAAGCTGTAAAACATGTTCACTAATTTTCGTAATAGTGAATTAGGACTTATAGCACTTGCTTTAGACGAAGAGGAAAACGAACGAAGGCAAACAAGAAGAAGAAAATTATGGATCCACAGTGCCTGGAAAACAAGACCAGTACAGGGAGAGTTTCGAACACTATTTTCTCACCTCGTAGATGATGAGACTAAGTTTTATGAATATTTTAGGATGACGCACTACACCTTCTGTGAACTTTTAAAGAAACTAGAACCAAGGCTGAGAAAAAATGACACGTCTGGAGAGTATCGGTTTCACCCAAAGAACGACTGGCTGTTTTTTTACGGTAGGTTAAAGAAAAGTACACAGAACACAAATAAATAATAAGTTTTAAGGACAGCATTTTTATTTTATTACTTTAGTAATTGAAAGATAAATACATAAGTTAGTAAATAATACAGTTAAATTTCTACTACCCTAAGAAAAACAAATGAGGACTATTCAGTGAATTAGTTTCTGAAGCTGATGAGGATGCAGGGGAACTTGGAGGATGATGGCTTTGGTTATTTATATACGAATTGTGCGAATCCCTTTGCAGGTCCAAAAGCTGCTGTGTAGGTTCTGTTGACTCGTTTCCCACAGGTGAAGGATATGGTGTTGAAACAGATTTTGCTGAGGAATTGGAGGATGATGGAGTGAATTGATGGACTGATACGTCATTCATGAGTTGCTTCAGTTCAAAGTCTTGTACAATTGAAAAAATCCTACTTTTAGCTTGATGAAACAGTAGTGGATGCAATGATTTTAGGGCTGGTGCTATACCAGCCAAAAAAGCGTCAACTGGGTTTTGTATATCTCTCTGTTTTTCAGCTTTTTTTTCTGCCAAAATGTAAGCCATGAACTGGCTTGATGCAGATTCTTGTGGTTTAACCTCACGCTGAAATTTTCGTTTCAGTGGTGGTTTCATAAACGTGTTCTTCTTTGAAGTGACGGACGAATGAGCTGAGGGCGTCTGGGAATGCCGAGTGCGCTCTATCAAATTCTCTGTTTCACTATCCTGGGTTTTAATGATCCATTCTTCATCTGCAATGTCTTCTTGTGTAGACACTTTTTCGTTTTCAACAATCGACTGCTCCTCTTGGGAATCTGTATTTGATTCTTGTTTATGCTCATTATTGTCTTGCGTGTAAGGAACATTGGAAACTGTTTCTCGTTCTACCATGTAAGGTAGCAGGAACGTTAAGAGATCTTCATACTTGTATTTATGTTGATGAACAGCAGCTTGTCCTGAAACAGTTTTCCTTTTCTGCAAGGTCTTCCTTAGTTGGTCACGAACAGATGCCCATTTTTTTCCTTTAAAACTATTTCCTTCAGCTACAGGTTGGGAAAATCCACAGTTGCAGCTATCGTCCATGACACCTCTAGAACAGTTATCGATTTATTGTTAGAAGAGGTGATGCCTGTGCCGAATGAAGAAAAATGGAATGCTATAGCTGAGGAGTTTTGGACAAAATGGCAGTTTCCAAACTGCATTGGATCTTTAGATGGAAAGCACGTAACAATACAGGCTCCAAACAACTCAGGAAGTCTCTATTGGAATTACAAAAAAACATATTCCATTGTGCTTCTTGCTCTGGTTGACCCATGTTATAATTTTATTGCAATAGACGTGGGAGCGTACGGAAAAAACTCTGATGGAGGCATTCTAGTAAATTCAAATCTTGGAAAGTCATTGGAAAACAATACGCTTAGCGTCCCAAAGAGTAAAACTTTACCCGGAACTGATGTTGAACTTCCAATGGTAATTGCAGGCGATGAAGCTTTCCCTCTCAAAACATACTTGATGCGACCATATCCTGGCAGGAACTTAACAAATGACAAGGCTATATTTAATTATCGTTTGAGTCGGGCAAGAAGAATATCCGAAAATGCATTCGGTATATTGCAACAGAAATTTCGAATATTTAGAAGAATCCTTCAGGGAGATCCTAATAACCTTACAATGATTGTGACGGCTGCGTGTGTACTGTACAACTTTATTCAAAAAATGGAAGGTTATAGGGTGCCCGAACAGAGGATGGATCAAACGGAAACTGCTGAGGGATCCGGAAGTTCATCATATCTTCGAAACCTACCTCGAATTCGTGGGAGGTCAACAGATGCTGCATTTGCTGTACGAGAACAACTCAAAAAATTCCTGAACTCTCCACAAGGGACTGTGGAATGGCAAGAACATGTCGCCTTGGCGATATAACGATGTCATAAACCAAACATCTGTTTGTAAAATAAAAAGTAAATAAATATCTTTCGTGTATTAAAACTTGTATAGTTTTTATCTTACCTTTGGCTTGTAGATCTGTTGCAATTGTCTTCCAAACTCTGTCTTTGTACTCGATATTCCTGTAATTTTCACTTCCCTGATCGTAAAGAACAGGAAACTTACGAACTTCCTCTATTAGTCGTTCCACATCCATGTTTTGTACACAGAACAGTTTTGCGCAGTTGCACAGCTCACAAGACAACCCCCCACCGTCAGGCCGTGTCCGTCACGTGAAAATTTAAACACGGCGAATCCCGCCCGTCCCGGCCCCGGCCCGTTGACGTTCCCCGTGCACGGCCCGGTCAAGTGGGGCCCGCTGCATTTGTTTTAATGTTGTATTTCGTAGTCCGGGTGACGGCCGATACTCGGACGTGTCTCGGCACGGACACGGTCCTGACATGTGTGTCCCGACCTTTACACGTAACCGTCAGCCGCACGGCTTTCCGTGCCGTTCTTCCGTGTCTTGTGCACATTCAGTTGACCTTGACTACAAATGGAGCACCATCAGCCATTAGCGTGCTATCTCTTGTACAGACGTTTGAAAAACAGAAGAAGAGTGCATTGGGTCCATCCACTCTATATGAGAAGAGACGAAGTGGGTGCAGTATTCGTTCTTTTTGAGGAATTAAGGGGAGATGAAGATAAGTTTTTTTAATTATTTTCGGACGACTTTACGAACTTTTGACGATCTAAATGCACGAGTGAAGAGTTCCATTCAACGCCGTAATACAGCCTTACGAGAATGTATCCAGTCTACACAAATGTTGGCAATTACAATCGGGTGACTGGAAAAAAAAAACGATAGCTAAAATTAAAAAAAAAATTATCCTAAAGGATGTACGTTTTTGTTATCACATTAAAAATTAAAACATTGGTTAAACATTAAGCGACCCAATACTGAATTTTTAGAGACTTATGAAGCGTGGGGATCCGGAAGCTGTTCCTGAAAATTGTTCCAAAGCTCGTTCGTCAGTAGTGGGTGCTTGAATATTTACTGCAACATTTGTGGATTGTGTTCCTGATAGAGAGGGGAAACTTGAGGTGTACGCACGTAATGTATTAGAATGAGCGGATGTATTAACATTTTCCAATGACTTTTAACGTTTCTTAATTTCGGAGACAAGCTGCATAACCCGAAACTGAAACTCGACTACCTCATCGTCATCAAATATTTCCGAAATTGAAACTATACCGATGGAAAAAAGACGTGCGGATTGGGCTTTCTGTGTAGCGCTAATCAGCTCTTCCTCTACAGGGTCCAGTTTCCTTTGTTTATTATTATTGCGTGATTAAAAGTACGTGCTTCCTCTGTGGTCGTCTCATTACCACCATTTTCTCGATGCTGAGCGTCGTCAGTGACCTAAAAAGTGTCGTCAAAAAGTGATCTTTCCGTAAATTCATCATTGTCAGTGAGTGAGAAACTATCCACAGACGTCCTTCTGGTTTTTTTTTTTTTAACTGTCGCTGTTGACTGTATATATGCGTTCTGGGTGGCTGCTTCTCACTGCCAGAATTTACGGATGACTTGTACATCTTCTCACTTCTGTGGCAGGAATCGTGAATTTAGCCTACTTCTCCATAACTAATTTGACTGAAACAAGAATAGAATCTGAAGTGGTACATCACATTACTAACCGTTACAAAAAAGTTAAATGGTTTTCAGCCTGTTTGAAAGAATAGCGTCATGAAAAGCGGAAAAGTTAAATGGTCTAGTGGTACAGAAGTTAAATGATTTTAGAAATCCAGTCAGTTTTGCTCTCAATTTGAAAAGTATTGGTGAGCACTAGGAGATCGAAATTTTGTGCTGTAAGACCATATGTTGGTAACACCAACAAAGCAAACCACAACTGGCCGGCACACGATAGTTGTCGGGGAGATGTGTAGCGCTGTACTGCTGCATGCCCCACCACCTGCGCGGGTATTCCCGCGCGACACCGACAACGGGCCGACACAGTGGGGGCCTGCGGCATCCCAAAGCTTCGGCCCGGCTGTCGGCTGGCCTTCCACGTCGTTTGTCGGCCTGGTGTGAAACGTCGCGTAAGCGCCTCACCGTCACCCTCACAACCGGCTACCCGGCGCCGGATGCCTGGTAAATGTCAAATAAGCCTTACTGTCCTATGTATGATCAGGGGGGGGGGGTATTCCGGCTCTTCTAATTATCTCATGGGTTAGTGTATGTGCCGTACTACACACTGTAAGTTGTCACCACAACTGGGTGTGACTTAATGTGTTAGTCACGATAGTGACATTTAGTAGTTGACTGCAGAAAAGACCATGAGAGGTATGCGAATGTACAGGGTGATTCAAAAAGAATACCACAACTTTAAAAATGTGTATTTAATGAAAGAAACATAATATAACCTTCTGTTATACATCATTACAAAGAGTATTTAAAAAGGTTTTTTTTTCACTCAAAAACAAGTTCAGAGATGTTCAATATGGCCCCCTCCAGACACTTGAGCAATATCAACCCGATACTCCAACTCGTTCCACACTCTCTGTAGCATATCAGGCGTAACAGTTTGGATAGCTGCTGTTATTTCTCGTTGCAAATCATCAATGGTGGCTGGGAGAGGTGGCCGAAACACCATATCCTTAACATACCCCCATAAGAAAAAATCGCAGGGGGGTAAGATCAGGGCTTCTTGGAGGCCAGTGATGAAGTGCTCTGTCACGGGCTGCCTGGCGGCCGATCCATCGCCTCGGGTAGTTGACTTTCAGGTAGTTACGGACAGATAAGTGCCAACCTTTTTCGTAGGACTCTCCATACAGTTGATTGTGGAATTTGCAGCTCTCTGCTAGCTCTGCGAGTCGATTTTCCAGGGCTGCGAACAAATGCTTGCTGGATGCGTGCTACATTTTCATCACTCGTTCTCGGCCGTCAAGAACTTTTCCCTTTGCACAAACACCCATTCTCTGTAAACTGTTTACACCAACGTTTAATACACCACCTATCAGGAGGTTTAACACCATACTTCGTTCGAAATGCACGCTGAACAACTGTCGTCGATTCACTTCTGCCGTACTCAATAACACAAAAAGCTTTCTGTTGAGCGGTCGCCATCTTAGCATCAACTGACGCTGACGCCTAGTCAACAGCGCCTCAAGCGAACAAATGTACAACTAAATGAAACTTTATAGCTCCCTTAATTCGCCGACAGATAGTGCTTAGCTCTGCCTTTTGTCGTTGCAGAGTTTTAAATTCATAAAGTTGTGGTATTCTTTTTGAATCACCCTGTATAGCTGTATTTCGTTCTAGGTTTCGCACAGGCAATAGTAAGCAGTATCAAGGTGTGAATCTTTGTAGTGCAGGGGTTGGATAAAAACTCAGCAGCGCTGCGACGAACACACGCAAATGCTAGCACGCTGCCTTGTTGTATTTGGTCACCAACGGCACCAGTGCAACGTCCAAACTACGTTGCAAGTGCAAGAACAGCGCTCTGCGTAGTTACGTGTGCATTGCTAAGGCAAGCGAATTCGAACTTGGGCAATTGCCTGGTGCTAGTTGGTGGGTGCTTCTGTAACCGAGGTGGCTGAAAAGTTTGGTGTTTCAAGAGGTACCGTATACAACAGGAAAAGCGGAAAAACATCATTCACTAAGACTGAATGCGGACGAAAGTGTGTGTGTTGAGTATTCGTGACAGTCAGTCATTGAAGATTACTGTGACGAGATGACGAGAGCTGCGAAAGTCACTGCAGAACTGAGTATCGCCCTCGCGAACCCTGCCGTCACGGAAACAACATACAAATGGCGCTCCAGAAGCTGGGAATAAGAGGGCTAGCTGGAATTCCAAAACTTCTCATCAGCGATATAAATGTCCGTAACAGGAAAACGTGGCACCGAAGCAATATGGTTCAAATGGCTCTGAGCACTATGGGACTTAACATCTGAGGTCATCAGTCCCCTAGAACTTAGAACTAATTAAACCTAACTAACCTAAGGACACCACACACATCCATGCCCGAGGCAGGATTGGAACCTGCGACCGTAGCGGTCGCGCGGTTCCAGACTGAAGCGCCTAGAACCGCTCGGTCACAACGGCCGGCACCGAAACGATGAAACCTGGACTATGGAGCAATGGAAGGACGTCAGTCTTGCTCCATACTCTTTTCAACTTCCAGGAGTTTAAGCCCCATGAGTGAAGCATGGCGGGAGTTCGGTGATGATGTGGGTTGTCATATCGTGCTATTCCGGAGGGGCCCACGGTTACTCTGAAAGATCGGATTACTGCAATGTATTATGGGCAAATTCTGGAAGATTAGGCCCATCCCATGGCACAATGTTTGTTCCCCAATAGTGACGCTATGTTTGAAGACCACAGGGTACCTGTTGACACAGCTCGCATCGTCCAGAAGTCGTTTTGTGAACAAGATCATGAATTCTAGCGTCTGCTCTGGCCACTGCAGTCATCAATATTATTGAGCCTTTGTGGTCTACTTTGGTAAGAAAGGTGAGTAATTGCTATCCCTCTCTAAAATCGTTACATTAACTTCCTACTATTTTGCAGGAAGAATCGTATAATACTTCCTTAAAAACCGTACAGTACCTGTACTTATCCATTTCAAGACGACTGGCAGCTGTTTTGAATGCCAACGGGTTTCCAACACCGAATGACAGTGCCTTTCTTGTTTTTGTCCAACCTCTGTAACTTGTGATCGTAAAGGACCGAAAAGAACTGAACGAAATAAACAAAAATAATATTCGGGGAAAGGTCGCATTAACCGTATCACATTCGTATTCAGAGACAAATGGAATTTTTTTGACTGCGTGTACCCAGTGGCCATTTGGTGGGTATGGTGCGTTGGTATCATCGCAATTTAGCTGTAATGACGGCGAGAGATTTTAAAATCAGAATAAAAAGAACAAATCTGAAGCTGATCCTCAATTCGTCATTATTGACACAGTTAATGTTTTGTCTTCCGAGTATTAAGAAACTAAGAAGCGTAACACATTTGCGTGTATTTCACCAGAGGGCGGTGGTAGAATGGAGTGGGGGCCGGCGGCAGCAGAATATCGCTAATTCCCTCGACGAGTATTAGCCTCATTTCTCACCAGCGCTGCTTGGTTAGAAGAAAGTTCAGAGCGATATCATTAATTTTCTCTTGTCTAAGATTAATGGGCAGCAAGGAGCCGAACTTCCCGTCTCTAACTGCAGTAACCTCCAGAACTGCGAAAAATTGCGAGCTTTATCCCTATTCGGTGTCCCATCACTCTGTTAGAGAGGCAATTTCGATATCACGCACAACAAGAATGGCGCCGCGCTTCATGGTACATTATTTCCACAAAAAGAAATAAAATCATCCATCTAACAAGTTTTTACAGCCTTTAACGCGGAGATAAATTTTTGTAGTGCGAGTAAATTCGTAAAATGTGTCACTTTCCTCGGCGACAAAAAGCTGAAAATGCTCATCTAGACCTTAGCAAGCTATTACAGAACGACAGCGGTGGAGCGAGGAATTCAAACACTTGTCCTACCACTGGAGTATACTGCCGTATCCTTTAACCAATCAATTCAGACAAATGGTCGATATCACACAGAGGTTATAGAAAGTTATTCCGGTTGATTATTTTTGGATCAAACAAACAAAAAATCAGAGCTATATATTACTGGATAGTGCTGAAGTGTGATGTACGAAACAACATTCGGAAAAGGTTGTCCTAAATTGCCTGGGAAACTGATTCTTTTCCACATTAGTATCTGTCTGTAACAACAGCAGTGGGAGCCACGCCCCACCAACCTCACAAACCATCTGACCTCGCTCCTGGCGTGCCTCTTCAGTAACAACCGCGAGGGGAAGACCTCACAAGCCTGCAGTGTCTGGCAGGGGAAATCCCCATGTTCCTATCAAGATAAATCTATTTCTGCGTGCTTCTAGCAACTGTCATTACCTTCGTTTTGCGGTTGATTTACTAGGGTAACCTATTTAGCGAAATAATATATAGAATAAAATTGCGGACCCGTCTTATTTTAGCCAACCTGCGCTTCGAGATATGTGAACTTCTACAGATTGATATTTTGCAATAGTTATCAACTAAAGTCCAAAAATTACATAACTGTCGAGTCGTACGACAGAGTGATCATTCCTAGCGTGAATAATGTCGAAAAACAACAGTTTGGCGAAATCTCTTTCCCTTCCATTTCTCGGTCAGCAGTGAACGACCTTTTATAACGTAATACCCTTAAACTTGGACGGCTAGCACATTTTAACTTTACGATGCAATGATATTTTTTTCACAACTAACGATACACCAATATTTAGTCTCTAAAGTGCAACCTACACAAATAATAGTCCGACACTAAACGGCACGCTGTGAATCCAGCGAAATACTTTCCTCTGTGTATAGGTCACGGATGAATGAACACAGTAATTTACAGGTCACGGGTCAGCTGCGAGTAACAGGGAAACGAAGCGGTAAGTGTCGAGTGGATAGCAGCCGAGTGCTAGAATTTGCATTTACTCCATTGCGACGACTCGCGCGTCAACTTTCGCCGTTCATTCCAACGAACTAGCTTTTCACTTAGTTCGTGACGTTAGGCGGACCTTCGCTATTAGTCACCGGCGCTAAGCACTCTACCACGGAGGAGGTAAACACGGCAACGGGGGCCGCCGACAGCACTGCCGAGGACTTTCCGCCCTGGCACAGTTACATGCGGAGACACCGGGGCGCGTGGCGAGAGTCGCGCCCAGAAGTCGGCACGAGTCGCGTCACGGCAGGTGACGTCAGCTGGCGCAGCAGTGTCGGCGCCGCCCCCCTGTGACGTCACGAGTCGCCAGCCGACACTCGGCCTGGCGCAACGCGCGACCGACCGCTTTCCCTCGCAAAGTCGGCGGCCGACGACCCGCTGCCCTGCTGCGGCGCTAAGAGCGCCAGCCGGCGAGGGCGCTGCTGCTGGCTGCCACACCTGCTCTCTCTCTCTCTCTCTCTCTCTCTCTCTCTCTCTCTCGCTCTCTCTCTCTCTCTCCGGCATCGACAGAGGCCAACGGCGCCCGCCAGTTACAAGCATGCTCTATGGCGTTCGTAATAGGGGAAGAGGCCTTACGTTTGGCTTGTAAGAGGCGCAGTCATGAAATTTCAGCTATCGTACAAAAAAAGGATACTTGATGAAACTTTTGTCTGTGGCTACTTTTGCTACACATTCAAACCCCTACCACAATAGTGTATTGCAAATTTCCGTGGGACCTTTCTCTTTACGGCGATACAATGGATTGACGCGTTGTTATCTCTCTTGTTACACTTACCACGGTCCACGCATGATGCGTTGAAAGTCCTTTTCCACGGCTCTTACCAATGCCACATAGTTGCATTAGTGTACTTGAGAAATTCGCCACTCTCTCCGCTACAGCTTAGCGTAAACATCAGCACGATACATGTAGGGGGGTCACTCCAAAAGAAATGCGCACTATTTTTGTAAAAGTACAGTTTTCATTCTGCATGTGTGAAAGTTTTACAGTGTGTAGATACATCCTTCCCGCTTGTTTTCAAACTTAGTTCAACCTGTTCCGTGAGTGGCGCCCTCACAGCATGACTTCAAGATGGCTGCTACACTTGACGTTCGTCAGAAGCAACGTGCTGTCATAGAATTCCTGTGCTGTGAAAACGAGACAGTGGGAAACATCAATAAGAGGTTGAAAAAGGTGTATGGAGATGCTGCTGTCGATCGCAGTACAGTTAGTCGGTGGGCAAGCAGGTTACGTGATGAAAGCGGGCTCGGCAATATTGAGGATTGTCCTCGCAGCGGCAGGCCTCGTACTGCTCACACTCCAGACAATGTGCAGAGAGTTAACGAATTGGTGCCTGCTGACCGACGCATCACAGTGAACGAATTGTCACGCTACGTTGGGATAGGGGAAGGAAGTGTTTGCAGAATACTGAAAGTGTTGGTGTTAAAAAAGGTTTGTGCCAAATGGGTTCCCAGGATGTTGACAGTGGCTCACAAAGAAACTCGGATGGCCAACACTGAAACTCAGACTCTCTTCGTGGAACAAGGTTAGAAGATGATGACTCCCTTGTGCACGCTGTCAAACAGTGGCTCCAACAGGTTGGTCCAGAATTTTACCGTGCGGGTATACAGGCGCTGGTTCCAAGATGGCGTAAGGCAGTTGAGAGTGATGGAAATTATGTGGAGAAATGAAAATACTGTTCCTAAAGGCTGTATCTACACAATGTAAAACTTTCAAACATGTAGAATAAAAGATGGATAAAAAAAATAGTGTGCATCTCTTTTGCAGTGAGGTCACTGTACTAACTGTGAATATGCCTGGTGTGATCTGCCTTAATTTCTTCACTCTTTACAATATTACGTACTACGGTTAAATATCGCTTTATTAGCGATGCATGTAACATGAACGACAACAACAACAATAATAATAATGATAATAATAACAATAATACTTGGACACAAAAAACACAGTGATTAAGTATTATGTTCACCCGACTACCTAAAGCAAAACAGAGAGAAATAAACAAACTAAGGAAAAGAGCGAGTCACTGAAATGAAGACAAGATTTGGAATAAAGGATAATTCAACAGTTGCGCACACGGACCAGTGAAATAAATAGACTAAATGAAAAGAACACGGTAAGTTCACAGGACATATATGCGAAAAAACAAACTGACCTAGATGATTTGGAATAACGCAATTACGAAGAAATAACACTTCAACAGACAGAATCAAGCTTACTGTGTGAAAATCTCACGGATAGCCCAATCCTTATGAGCACCGGACTCTTATTGGTGACTGCCGGTTGTCAACTCGGTGTAGTACCACGTTGCTGCCGAGCACGGTCTTGCAGTTAGATACCTAATGAGGGCATTAGTTGCAGTGATTACAGACAGTAATACCTTCGCTGTTCGAGCTTTCAAAGGGATGCTCGACAACTACTACTGTTGGCAGCTCCGTAACTGTTCGTACATCCAATAAGGAACTATGAGAAACGATGCCTCTAAACACGTGGAAATGCGCCTGCAAGGTGACGGTGAGCATTACTGCAAGCAGTATTTACAGCATTTGGAGCTCCACGTTCCAGGAAGTGACGCGCAACAAGAGACCCTGCAAGCCGAGATAACCCAACGCCGGAACGGCGATGTAAGTTCTAGAACAGTTAACTATATTGTACGGCGGTTATTAGCACAGAGCATTCTTAAGTTTTCTGACACAGCTCGACGATCTGAAGTGATTCATGTGCCATCATGTCATAAACGGCGTCAGGACTGAGTCACTAACACGATGTACTATGCATGAAACTGGTACCGCTGTACACAATTACGCTACGGTATCTCCTCAGACAAGTCAGTATTGTCTGCATGACTACTGGCGTTGTCTGTGTGAATAATTGCGTCGAAATGTTTAATGGTTAACGTCATGAACACATTCCGGAAGCAGAACGGAATACATTTCGTTTGTTGTGCAGAATATGCATTGGACCACAGCTTTCCAGGAAATTTCTTTTGAAGGTGGTACAATACGCCCGTTTACGTGTGTGTGTGTGTGTGTGTGTGTGTGTGTGTGTGTGTGTGTGTGTGATCTTTATCCGCATAACGCAAGTGACCTCACGGTGCGTGGTAGAGGGTACTGCGGTACCACTACGTATCGTTTCCCCCGGTCCCCCTGTTCCACACACGAACAGTGCGCGGGAGTAACACCTGTCGGTGGGCTGCCATATGAGCTCTGGGCGTTCACGCACTGCTTTCAAACCAGCCGCCACCGACGACGAACTGTATTGCTTATCTCTACCGCTTTCTTAAACAGCTTCATTTTCGGCATATATCTGTCTGGTATTCAAATACTCCTTCATGCGAAGACGCACGGTAATCTATCGCGAATGCTTTAAACTTGCACAAGATGTGGACTTCTATGCGTCCGTGCCACGCAAAATTGCTGCTGTACAGTGTTTCAAAGGTGGATCAACACGCTATTAAGCAGGTATCCACAGTGCGAACGATCTCGTTTTTCAGGTCTTCTCCCGCCATCAGATTTCGGATTCAGTCGATCAAAAATACGCTATATCACATTGCACGTACTTGTTTCTCGTTGATCTGCAGTGAATTGAACTCAAGGGAGTGGCTGAAATTTTAAAAATGCCAGGAAGGAGAAAATAATGTTATTTCTGAAACAGTATACCACTGGTCAGCAGCACATGGGAAACAGTAAAATCAAGAGACGAGGCATGGGAACTTTGTAAATCACGTGTAGTTTTTAGTAACAAGAATGACCAAGAGTTAAAAACTGCTATCAAAAGCGAAACCCAAAGCTCTTGCTACTAAGCTTCCTCTCGGTCGTCAACTCACGACTACATGCTTAGTAGGAACAAAGATTGTGATTATCAGTGGTGACTCGTTATGTAGCAGCGTTACTAAAAGTCGTTCCCAAACCACTACTGACGCGCAAGCTTCCTTTGGCCATTATGTTTGTAATGGGACCTGTAGTGTCAGGAGCACGATTATTACGAGGGCGAGTCAAATGAAAACCTTAAATATTTTTTTAAATATTATTTGTGTAGAAGTGGTACAAAGCTGTATCACTTTTCAACACAATCTCCCCAACGCTCAATGCAAGTCCTCCAGCGTCTACATAGTGCATAAATTCTTAACCACTTATGGAACGCGTGCCGTACCTCTTCATCAGAACGGAACTTCTTTCCTCCCATTGCGTCTCTGAGTGGCCCAAACATACGGAAATCACTTGGGGCAAGGTCTGGTGTGTATGGTGGATTAGGAAGACACTCAACATGCAGGTCTGTGATTGTTGCAACTGTTGTACGGGCAGTGTGGCGCCTTGCATTGTCATGCTGCAAAAGGACACCTGCTGACAGCAATCCACGTCGCTTTGATTTGATTGCAGGCCGCGGATGATTTCTTAGGAGATCTGTGTATGATGCACTGGTGACAGTGCTCCCTCTAGGCGTGTAATGCTCCAAAATGACGCCTTTTTCGTCCCAAAGGAGTGTCAGGATAACCTTCCCTGCTGATGGTTCTGTTCGAAACTTTTTTGGTTTTGGTGATGAGGAATGGCTCCATTTCTTGCTCACCCTCTTCGTTTCCGGTTGTTGGAAGTTCAAATGGTTCAAATGGCTCTGAGCACTATGCGACTTAACTTCTGAGGTCATCAGTCGCCTAGAACTTAGAACTAATTAAACCTAACTAACCTAAGGACATCACACACATCCATGCCCGAGGCAGGATTCGAACCTGCGACCGGAGCGGTCGCTCGGTTTCAGACTGTAGCGCCTAGAACCGCACGGCCACTCAGGCCGGCTGTTGTTGGAAGTGAACCCAGGTTTCGTCCCCAGTAACGATTTTTGCAAGGAAGCCATCACCTTCTCATTCAAAGCGCCGAAAAAGTTCTTCACAAGCATCAACACGTCGTTCTCTCATTTCAGAAGTCAGCTGCCGTGGCACCCATCGTGCAGACACTTTGTGAAACTGGAGCACATCATGCACAATGTGGTGTGCTGACCCGTGACTAATCTGTAAACATGCTGCAATGTCATTCAGTGTCAGTCGGCCGTTTTCCTTCACTATGGCTTCAACTGCTGCAATTTTCTGTGGAGTCACAACTCGTTGTGCCTGACCTGGACGAGGAGCATCTTCCACTGAAGTCACACCACTTGCGAACTTCCCACTCCATTCGTAGACTTGCTGCTGTGACAAACTTGCATCACCGTACTGAACCATCATTCGTCGATGACTTTCAATAGGTTTCACACCTTCACTACACAAAAACCGAATAACAGAACGCTGTTCTTCCCTGGTACAAGTCGCATGTGGGGCGGCCATCTTTATACTGATACTGCGACGGTGTGTGTGTGTGTGTGTGTGTGTGTGTGTGTGTGTGTGTGTGTGTGCGCGCGCACTATGCTGCCACCTACAGGCCATTCTGCACGCTGTTTCTAGCACGCTTACCAACTTACAGGATAATGGCGCGAAATTTCGATTTGTTATTACAAATTTAAGGTTTTCATCTGACTCACCCTCGTACTTCCGCAAAGTCAGTTATGCTCTGTATGCACGACTCCCTTGAATACTCTAAGAAACACAACCGACGCGCCGGCCGCGGTGGTCTAGCGGTTCAGGCGCTCAATCCGGAACCGCGCGACTGCTACGGTCGCAGGTTCAAATCCTGCCTCGGGCATGGATGTGTGTGATGTTCTTAGGTTAGTTAGGTTTAAGTAGTTCTAAGTTCTAGGGGACTGATGACCACAGATGTGAAGTCCCATAGTGCTCAGAGCCATTTGAACCATTTGAACAACCGACGCACCACGAAGGAACTGTCCGAAGGAACATGAATTGCTAGATGTGACGTACGTGAACAGAGAAACAAACGATTCCAATTTCAAGACAAAGAGCTTCACAAATTGGGCAAGTGAGAAACGTGTTGGTCAACATCTGGCATATTATGCGAGCAGTTATTCAGCTTGGCACTGATTGATAGCAGTACAATTGTCTTCAGTGATGAGTCCGGCATCGAACTGAGCCCCGACGACCAGCGACGTGGTGTGTGCAGACGCCACGGACAGCGGTGTGATACCAGCGAAGCAGTGATGGTCTGGGGTGCCATTTCTGTTCATAGCATAATTCTTTTTTGTCATCTGCGGCACCCATGCGGCACAGCGGTAAAACGACGATTATTCTACGCCCCGTTTTGTTGCCCTTCATGGCAAACTACTTTGGGCTTACATTTCAGCAAGATAATGTCCGCGCGCACACGGCGGTAAGTTTGTCTTTCGTCCTTGCCCAGCCCTCCCTTGGCCAGCAAAGTCGCCGGATCTCTCCTAACTTGAGAACGCTTGGGGCATTATGGCGAGGGACCTCCAACCATCTTGATCTAACGCGCCAATTGGACAGAATTTGGCACGATATCCCTCAGGAGGACATCCAAGAACTCGGTCAAACAATGCCAAGCCGAATAACTGCTTGCACAATGGTCAGAGATGGGACAACAGGTTACTGATTTGCTCAATTTATGAAGCTCTATGTCTTGAGTAAATCATCCAGTTTTCCTGAACTAGTAGTCATTTTTTGTCTGTACACGTACATCGAATCTACAGATTTCCGTCCCATTCGGATAACTGCTTTGTGGCAGTTTTCTTTTCTTATAGTGTTCTTTTAAATGTACCTGCGACTCTCATAGAGGTTCATTCAGTAAGTTACGCACAAAGTGAAGGAGATGGTAGGAGTCCAAATATAATAACTATGGAATAGGATCTTGAGATCTTGGAAGTCTACACCTACATCTACATCTACGCGATTACTCTGCTATTCACAATAAAGTGCCTGGCAGAGGGTTCAATGAGCCAGCTTCAAGCTGTCTCTCTACCGTTCCACTCTCGAACGGCACGCGGGAAAAACGAGCACTTAAATTTTTCTGTGCGAGCCCTGATTTATCTTATTTTATCGTGATGATCATTTCTCCCTATGTGTGTGGGTGCGAACAGAATGATTTCGCAAAAGGAGGAGAAAACTGGTGATTTAAACTTCATGAGAAGATCCCGTCGCGACGAAAAACGCCTTTGTTTTAATGATTGCCACTACAATTCACGTATCATGTCTGTGACACAATCTCCCCTATTTCGCCATAATACAAAACGAGCTGCCCTTCCTTGTACTTTTTCGATGTCATCCGTCAGTCCCACCTGATGCGGATCCTACACCGCACAGCAATACGAGGTGCAGCTAGAAAAAAACCGGACTGATGCTGGAAAAAACATTTATTTACAATTATTTACAATTTCATGTTATCTCCTTCAATGTACTCTCCTCCTCGGTCTCTACACCGCTCCATACGAATTTTCCACTGTTCATAGCAATGCTGCAGATCATTTTCGGTAAGTCCATACATTACTTCCGTCGCTTTTTCTTTTACTGCTTCAACAGTCTCAAATCTAGTTCCTTTCAAAGCTGACTTGACTTTAGGGAAAAGAAAAATGTCACAGGGGGCCAAATCATGTGAGTACGGTGGATGATCTAAGATGGGAATGTTGTGTTTTGCCAAATACGTCTTCACTGACAACGCACTGTGAGCTGGGGCATTGTCTTGGTGAAGGATCCATGACTTTTTTCTCCACAAATCGCTGCGTTTTCTCCGTACTCGCTCACGTAGGGTAGCCAGGACGCTAATGTAGTAATGCTGATTCACTGTTTGTCCCTCTGGTACCCAATCAATGTGCACAATCCCTTTGGTGTCAAAAAAAAACAATCATCATTGCCTTGAATTTCGATTTTGACATTCGTGCTTTTTTTTTGTCGTGGAGAACCAGGAGTTTTCCAATGCAGCGATTTTGTAAGAAGGTGGGATCACTTTATATGTTTTCCAGGATGTCAGAACAAATTATTCTTCGGCGTTCCTTCTGTTCAATTGTGAGACACTTTGGAACCATTTTTGAACACACTTCGTTCATGTTGAAACTTACATGAAGAATCTGCCTAACACTTTCCTTGTCAACTCCTGTTAACTCAGACACTGCTCTGATTGTTAAACGGCGATCTTGTCGAACAAGTTTACCGATTTTTTCAATGTTTGCATCAGTTTTTGCTGACAATGGTCTGCCAGTGCGAGTGTCATCACTGGTGTCTTCGCGGCCATCTTTAAATCGTTTAAACCACTCAAACACTTGTGTTCGCGATAAACAATCATCGCCGTACACTTGTTGTAACATTACAAACGTTTCACTTGCAGATTTTCCTAGTTTGAAACAAAATTTGATGTTAACACGCTGTTCTTTCTGTACACTCAACATTTTCCGACGCACAGACAAAACGTCAACTACGTAAAACAGACGCCACGGGCAGACTGAGTGCAGGAGGCAGATGAAAATCGAGCAGTAGGCGGAGCGAGAGTCACGTGACAGGCCACGCGACTTTCAGCCTTATTGAATTCGTTTTATTGTTTCACCAGTACTAGTCCGGTTTTTTTCTAGCCACACCTCGTATTCCAGAACAGGGCGGACAAGACTGGTGCAAGCAGTCTCTTAGTAGACCTGTTGCACCTTCTAAGTGTTCTCCCAATGAATCGCAGTCTTTGGTTTGCTCTACCCACAATATGATCGTTCCAATTCAGGTTATTATAATTGTAATCCCTAAGTATTTAGTTGAATTTACAGCCTTCAGATTTTTGTGACTTATCGTGTAATCGAAATTTAGCTGATTTCTTTTAGTTCAAATGGCTCTGAGCACTATGGGACTTAACATCTATGGTCATCAGTCCTCTAGAACTTAGAACTACTTAAACCTAACTAACCTAAGGACAGCACACAACACCCAGTCATCACGAGGCAGAGAAAATCCCTGACCCCGCCGGGAATCGAACCCAGGAACCCGGGCGTGGGAAGCGAGAACGCTACCGCACGACCACGAGCTGCGGACTTTCTTTTAGTACTCATATGAATAACTTCACACTTTTCCTTATTCAGGGTCAATTGCCACCTCCTGCACCATACAGATATCTTATCTTAATCATTTTGCAAGTCGTTTTGATCATCTGATGACTTTACAAGACGGTAAATGACAGCATCATCTGCATACAATGTAGGACGGCTACACAGATTGTCTATGTCGTTAATATACATCAGGAACAATAGAGGGCCTACAACACTTCCATGGGGAACGCCGGATATTATTTCTGTTTTACTCGATGACTTTCCGTCTATTACTACGAACTGTGACCTTTCTGACGGGAAATCACGAATCCAGTCGCACAACTGAGGCGATATCCCATAGGCACGCAGTTTGGTTAGAAGACGCTTGTGAGGAACGGTGTCGAAAGCCTTCTGGAAATTTAAAAATATGGAATCAGTTTGACATCCCCTTCGATAGCACTTATTACTTCATGAGTATAAGGAGCTACTTGTGTTTCACCAAGAACGATATTTTTTGAAACCGTGCTGACTATGTGTCAATAAATCGTTTTCTTCGAAGTACTTCATAACGCTCGAATACAGTATATGTTCCAAACCCCTACTGCAAATCGACGTTAGTGATATAGGCCTGTAATTTAGCGGATTACTCCTATTTCCCTTTTTTGGTATTGGTGTGACTTGAGAAATTTCCCAATCTTTAGGTACGGATCTTTCTGTGAGCGAGCGGGTGTATATAATTGCTAAATATGGAGCTATTTTATCAGCATACTCTGAGAGGAACCTGGCTGGTATACAATCTGGACCGGAGGCCTTGCCTTTATTAAGTGATTTAAGCTGGTTTGCGACACCGAGAACATCTACCTCTATGTTTCTCATCTTGGCAGTTGTTCTTGATTGGCATTCAGGAATATTTACTTCGTCTTCTTTGGTGAAGGAGTTTCGGAGAACCGTATTTAATAACTCTGCTTTAGTGGCCCTGTCATCAGTGACTTCACCGTTGTTATCGCGCAGTGAAGGTATTGATTGCGTCTTGCCACTGGTGTGCTTTATGTATGACCACAGTCTCTTTGGGTTTTCTGCAAGATTTCGAGACAGAATTTCGTTGTGGAAATTATTAACAGCATCTGGCATTGAAGTACGCGCCATATTTCGAACTTCTGTAAAACTTTGCCAATCTTGGAGATTTTGCGTTCTTTTAAATTCGGCATGCTTTTTTCGTTGCTTCGTTGCGTAATCCTGAAGCAGTGACGGCTTTGGAATGTGAGAAACAACAAGGACAATCAAAACATATCCGACGTTAACTTAGGCAATGATGATGTACTGTTTTATCAACACTGTTGTAAATTACGGAAGGTGTTCAAAATGGCGACCACCACATTCAACATTCTTCGTACGAAATTCTGGCACCCTGTATCAAGTACACCAGGCATCGCACACCCCCTACCAGCTCCTCCAATTTGGGCGCAGCCTTTTGGACCACCCAGTGCACACAGACTTCCGTAGATCGTGTGGGCGTTTCCAATGTCCGACAGCAGCACGTCGGCACGGTAAGTCGAATTTCGCCGGGGCCTACTGCCAACTGGCTGGCGACGCTTTTCGCCACGGGGTGCTAACTGCTGCTCGAAACAGTTGTGGGATCGCAAGAAGGCCACAGAGATATGCCGCCATGGTACCGAAAAATGGAGGGATCTCCCACCTGAACAACCTGAGTGGCTCCCCCTCGTTTGGACATGGGCCATACCGGTTAACGACTTGTACTCATAGTGTCGGTATCTGTAACCAGAGTACATGTTCACGTGAGCTGGTTCCGAACGGCTTTCTTCAAACATATCTGTCGTTCTTCAAAACCGATGTTTAAGCCAGTTCTAGCGCTGTGAGTGGTGCGCCTGTAACGTTGTCCTTCAATAAATATTGGCATTTAACAAAGAAACGCGCTATGGTCGTACATTCTTCGGAGTTAGGGGTGCTATTAAATCACCACTAAATCTATACTAACTGAACATGAAGAGATTCATGCAACAAAATTTCTGTCTCACTTTTAGTGGAACAATATTATATTTATCACAGGATACGGCCATTTTAACAATAACTATCAAATTTCAAACGCAATTTGCACAACAGAACCTCACTGCCGCTATCACACGCGTAGTCCATGAAATACGTCTGCATCTTATGGTGCGCGGCGATTCGATGCTATGCCTGGAGACGTAACTTCATAAGTCTCTGTAGTCGACTGTAAATTTTGGTGACATCTAGTCTCGAGACAATATGGGCCTGCTACGCCGCAGGTCTCCAGGCATCTGTGCCCACTAGGCAGCGTTTATGGCCACTAACCGAGACTTAACGAGAAAAGATCGTAAGGGAGAAAGCTTGCAGTTGCCGCATTGACAAACTATTTGTTCGGAAGGAAAACAGACCAGTGAAAGCAAAGATTATTTGTCCACATTCATCCCTCCATTAATGACCTCCACGCTGATATTAAGAGAACAACCGCTCCGAGAGAACAACACTGAAGTCACGCAATTTCACCGTACGTGGCGACTGAAAAATTTGAGACACACTGAATGGAACACGGCAATAGCGCAGACCAATTGGCTAGAAAGGTGCATCACCAATTTGCTACCGAAATATTCCTAACCGTACAGGCATTTTCAGAGCAGAGATGCCAACAAAGTGAAAACGAGATGGACTACGTTAGAGAACGCGAACGTGGACCGTGACACCATCACAGGCAGCACGTGCTAATGGGAGAGACAGCAACAGACGCCTCGCCAAACCTCGTGTTCTCAACTTGGAGCTCACTAGGAAAGAAATTGTTATTGAGATCCGCTCACGTGAGTAATAATAAACGAGACACTTGTTAAAACTGACACTCTCTCCAAACTCCGATTCCTGCCTCGCTG
The DNA here is from genome assembly GCF_021461395.2 of Schistocerca americana. Taxonomy (NCBI): domain Eukaryota; kingdom Metazoa; phylum Arthropoda; class Insecta; order Orthoptera; family Acrididae; genus Schistocerca; species Schistocerca americana. The sequence continues at coordinate 96,512,182 of NC_060123.1, read as the reverse complement.
AAGATGATACTGTACATAGATTAACAGAATGAGATAAATACATACATCCAAGCACAATTAGAGCAGCTCTTACCTCCATGAATCTAAAAGGGAAGTTCAAAAATTTACTCACATACGTACATATCAAACTCATCTGTTACAGTCTTTCATAGTATATATTGACAGCATTTGTAGACTTAGAGAAAGCTTTTGACAATGTTGACTGGAGTACTCTCTTTCAAATTCTGAAGGTGGCAGGGGTAAAATACAGGGAGCAAAAGACTATTTACAATTTGTACAGAAACCAGATGGCAGTTATAAGAGTCGATGGACACGAAAGGGAAGCAGTGGTTGGGAAGGGAGTGAGACCGGGTTGTAGCCTCTCCCCAACGTTATTCAATCTGTATATTGAGCAAGCAGTGAAGGAAACAAAAGAAAAATTCGGAGTAGGTATTAAAATCCATGGAGAAGAAATAAAAACTTTGAGGTTCGCCGATGACACTGTAATTCTGTCAGAGACAGAGAAGCAGTTGAACGGAATGGATGGTGTCTTGAAAGGAGGATATAAGATGAAAAACAAAAGCAAAACGAGGTTAATGGAATGTAGTCGAATTAAGTCGGGTGATGCTGAGGGAATTAGATTAGGAAATGAGACACTTAAAGTAGTAAAGGAGTTTTGCTATTTGGGGAGCAAAATAACTGATGATGGTCGAAGTAGAGAAGATATAAAATGTAGACTGGCAATGGCAAGGAAAGCGTTTCTGAAGAAGAGAAATTTATTAACATCGAGTATTGATTTAAGTGTCAGGAAGTCGTTTCTCAAAGTATTTGTATGGAGTGTAGCCATGTATGGAAGTGAAACATGGACGATAAATAGATTAGACAAGAAGAAAATAGAAGCTTTCGAAATATGGTGCTACAGAAGAATACTGAAGATTAGTTGGGTAGATCACATAACTAATGAAGAGGTATTGAATAGAATTGGGGAGAAGCGACGTTTGTGGCATAACTTGACTAGAAGAAGGGATCGGTTGGTAGGACATGTTCTGAGGCATCAAGGGATCACCAATTTAGTATTGGAGGGCAGCTTGGAGGGTAAAAATCGTAGAGGGAGACCAAGAGATGAATACACTAAGCAGATTCAGAAGGATGTAGGTTGCAGTAAGTACTGGGAGATGAAGAAGCCTGCACAGGATAGAGTAGCATGGAGACCTGCATCAAACCAGTCTTAGGACTGAAGACCTCAACAACAACAACAACATTGACAAGCGAGCTTGCACGCCTCGAAGACTGTCTATTCCATGCTCTCGTCGTCTTTGGTTAAGCAGTATATCTGCAAGCAACGTTTTGACAGCAGAGTCCTGCCGTGTTCCCCTGGTACAGCGTGGTAACCGTTTTCTTTTTTTAACTTCAGACGTTCCTATAATATGTATGTCTGAAGTGAAGCTGCAGTATTCTGGGCTTCTGGTGAGAGTGTAGCTTGCTAGGTCTGCAATGCCGTAATTCTGCACTGACGAGAAAGAAAACCGCAACACTACCATTTTACTTCCTCACTCTAGTAGTACTATTCTGACTTCAAAGCATATGGAACAAATCTTCTGTACTTGAGAAAATGTGATATTGCATTTCCACGCAGCCTTTTGGTCATATGTACCTACTCTTTTTGAATTCTGATGCTCATTTACCGAATAATAACTGAAGTTTATCCTTAATTACTTTCCTCGTACAATTATTTCCCAATCTTGCGACTTTTACGCTGACCCTACATGTGCTCTATCATCCTTTAGTCACGTCATTAACCGATGCGAGCACTGCTTATTGGAAACACTCTGCATTATGCGGAACTGATAAAGACTTGTAAACCGCACATACGAGTATCATTTTGTATGCAATTTCCAGCCAATATAAGGTAGGTTTCAGATGCAGAGAAGTTCGAGAGACGTGCTGCACTCGTGAAAACACCGAGAGCTGGCTGTTTTGTGGTTCATGCTTTTTGCTATTAGTGTTAGACAATACGAAGTGCTGTTTACAACTGCATTGCTCGCGTTCTGTTTACAACAGAAGACGCAGCTATACTTACAGGCTGCGTTTAGAATGGTTGACATCTCGGTTATAATTCTGTATTGCTTTAACACGAATTAAAGACCGTTCCATATATTCCGCTGGGCTATGAAGATGTGCTTACTACCTGACATTTTATCAACATTAATCAGATCGCGTTGTCGTTCATACATGGGTCAAAATTTTGTACAAGACGGGGAATATTTTACGGCATTAGTACCCGAGTCATAACGGCTCCCCACTCACAAAGTCTAGCAGGCTGTAGTAGCATCCTTTCACTTTGCTCTACCGCCGGGTCCGAAGTGAAAATGAAGTTAAAAATAATTTTGTAGTTCATCAGATGTCAACAAAATTTTTGCGGGTTAAACGAGTAACAGGATAAAGTGTACCTCAGTTCATCATCATCATCCTCCAGACAGGAAAGATAATGCGATCAACCCGTGTCTTGGCCGGCGTACATCTGCCTCCTGTGTGAATTCACAACAAAATGAATGAAATGAAATGAAAGAAAGCTCTGCTGTTGCTGGCAGAACGTGTGCAGACAAGGCCGGTTTGTTACTGCGATTTAAATTGGCCATCGGTATGAGAAATCGATTTCCGAAAGCCCGAAGCCAGGTAGGATGCAATAACGTACACGCGCGCTCTGTGTGTGTGTGTGTGTGTGTGTGTGTGTGTGTGTGTGTGTGTGTGTTGCGTTGTGTCGGGTTGTGGGGGTGGGGTGAGGTTGGGGGTGATGGTGTGGGTGGGGGTGGGGGGACGTGTGCAGACAGCCACTCGGATGCGGCGACACGCGCCCGCCGCTATAAATTGTATTCCGCGCGCGCGTCTCGCCCACGGATGCGAGGCGAAAGCGCGCATACGAGATAGTTTGCACACATTACGACGACACAACCAACGGCTCTTTTAACAGAAGCTCCTGTAACAAAATGTGTTGCAACGGCATCACTTTCCCACAACGGAAGGTTCGCATTATTACTACGGCCATTATTGTGCCCCTGCTGTTTATCACTGTCACTGATGACGGACGTAATGAAGACACCAAGAACGCCCACGCACAGCTTAAAACCTCGGCCTGTGCTGATGACGTCATCTGGAAGTCCAGCTGAAGTCGGGGAGGAGGATGGACGAATTCCAGGAACACGGTGTCAAAGTAAGCGAAGCTCAAACTGTGTAACGGTTGTGAATAGGGAAGGGCGACCACCAGACATCACAAGCTGGGCAATTAGCCTCTGGAAAATGTGGCAAACTCTGCGTACCCTGGAAGTGTACTTTGTCGAGACGGTGTAATCATGAAACTGACTGTAAACAGGGTATGAAAGAACTCAAGCTTATACCACCACGTTAGACCGCACTTACGGGATCCCATAGAGCCAACAAAAGCAAAATCAGTTATATCAGCAGCAACTTCAAACAAGTTTAACATATGATACAGAAACATATACTCTCACAAAAAGTGATTCGTCACGACTACAGGCGTCAGATACGCCGTTACTAACGTCAACAGTACAGTTAACACAAATGAACTAAGAAATGAAGAGGTGAGATGGATGGCTGCGAAGAAGACGGCGTGATTAGAGTCAAAACGTCTTGCCACCAAGTGACTTGGACACAAGTTGAAGGCTGGGACCAACAATGACAGCAGGAATGAATCTAGAGAGACCAGGCGGGTAGAGAGACACTCTGGATCGACATTATGAAGATGCACATTGAAGCGGTAGCTTGGTGGATGTCTTCAACAATAGGATTTGTCTTGATAGCGAGATACTGAGATTTACACAGCAAGCGGAAAGCTGTGACTGTTGTATGATAATCATAATAATGATGATGACGAAGACTTTTCTGGGAGAAGAACAAATTGGCGGAACAACTGTCATACAAGGCTGGTGATAGGGCAGCAACGAAAAGGAATGCACAGCTGCCCAACTGAAAAACAACGAAAGCCGTAAGTCTCTTTTCTTTCTTCAGCAACAACTTCAGAAAATCTCTCATTCATCGTACACAAAAAAGTAACATAGTAAAATTGGCAACGGTGGACGATATGCGTCAACAAGTTAAGGAACTATCGCATTATGTTCGGCACGTAGCTCCAGCATCGTTGCCACTTACGTCCTCCGACTCCTTAGATCGGTTGTCTGAGACTGAGAGCCATATTCGCTGCTATCCCGTGAAAGAGAGTGCCATGGCACTGAGACCAGTGCAAGTGTCAGATGGGATTTCAGGGAAACGTATGGGAACTATAATACTACTAGTGTCATCGGAGTAATGGAGGTGTGGAGACCAGTAGTATTCTAGGTCAGCTATACAGCACTCTGGAAAACTTTCAGTGGACTAGGTATTCTGTGTGTTTCAAAGACTGGGAGCATCTGGTTTTGCTCAATTTGGTTACAAGTGGTTCTGCCAAACGGCAGCGCCGAATAGAGGGTTGTGATTAGGTCTAGAAAACAGATGGAGGGGCTGAATTAAAAAGATGGCCATGGACGGGAAACAGTTCCCCTAATGTTCCATAGCCACAGGATTTCAGGAGTTGCTCTGAACTCTGGCACCCTTCTCAGCTCTAATCTCTCCAACTCTACCTTCATGATATTTTTCCGAGATATACACAGGAACAAGATATTGTATGTATTGGGTAATTGTTCTAGGAACGTACGCTCTCGGAAGTTTAACACTAAACCACAGCACGATGCACAGTACCCCTCTCTTAACGTTTGCCATCCGAGTACGATGATCATCTCGCTGAACCTTCCGCGCTTACTCAACGAAATGTGCTGCTCTTCTCAGGATCTTCACATTTCCTCTATTAGTCACTCCTGGTACGAGTCCCATACTGACGAGCAATATTCAAGTATCGGTCCAACTACGGCTTTGCACGATACCTCTTCCGTGGGAGGCACGACGCGTCCTAAGGATTATTCCAATTCAACTCAGTGTGGCATCAGCTTTTTCCACGATCAGTTATTCCGCGCGGGGAAGCCGAGCAGTCTGGGGCGCCTTGTCACGGTCCGCGCGGCTCCCCCGTCGGAGGTTCGAATCCTCCATCGGGCATGGGTGTGCGTGTTGTCCTTAGCGTAAGTTAGTTTAAGTTAGATTAAGCAGTGTGTACGCTTAGGGCCTGATGACCTCAGCAGTTTGGTCCCGTAAGATCTTGCCACAAATTTCCAAAAATTACGATTAGTTATGTGTGGTCGTTCCACTTTAAATGGCTCCGTGCGCACACTCACAAAATTTTATCCATGTGGCTGCTTGCAATGCTTCATCGACAATCGAGTACTCAATAATGTGTCTTTCTGTCTACTTACACGCAGTACGTTTCATTTGTTTATGATACGTGCCTATCTCTGCACGATTCCAAACGTCGATCCTCTGCAGTTTCCCAAATTTCGCTACAGTTTTCTAGCGTTGCGATTTCCACGTGAACAACAATCTCACAGCTTCGGACTTTCTCCACTAGGTCACTTACGTTACATTGCGAACAATAATGGTGCTATTAAACCTCCATGGGGTACTCCCGAATGTCCGTCTGGAGATATCTCTCCGTTATTCTTTTTCTTACGAACTCTTCGATACAATCACAAAGATGGTCTGATACCCCGTACGCTTGTATTTTGCTCATTAAGCGTGAGTCTAGAACTGTAGCTAACTCCTTTTGGAACAGACGCCGAGTTCCGTTGCGTACAAACTTCATCGCAGGCTGACCACAGCCCACATGTTTGTATGTAAACATAGTGTATTTCACGAGTGCACATCATAATAGTGTTATATGAAGCCATACTTGGTAAAACTGAAATGTGGACGTGAAAATGACCATAAGTGTGTAACTAAGTGGCAAAACTATCACCACAGCATAACTGCACTAATGGTGCCTCATCTTTATTGATCTCCCAATGGACAAACATGTACATGAATGCATAAACACCTGAAGATGGGCGCAAGCCCGAAACCGGTCGTGTGAAAATAAATAACCTTTTATTGTGACGGGTAGCAGATAATTTCTATACCTCATGAAACTATTCTCTACTTATACTTGATGTACACTTGTGAATTTGTATGCGAAATGTACGATGGTTTTTACTTACTGTCCGGCGGTAGATCTGTGTTAGATCTGGGAACTAACAGTGAGCTGGAGGACGTGGCGAGGTTTATTGAAGTGGGAACAGACCGTATTGTTGACAGAGAAGCTGGAGTGTTTTGATACCGATTCACGTTTCTGTGCTTCGCAACCTTCCATCCTTGCTGCGGTTGCCGAGGGCATTGCGAAGAGCGAGGTGGAGGATAAACGGGTCTTTGTAAACGCCGTACGTTTCCGGCGCACAGACAACGAGGCAGCGAATTGATTCGAATCCAGTGATTAACAGTTGCTCTGGCGACGGCGGTGCAATTACCGTCGCGCACAAGGAGAGCGCGTGCGTCGCATAAACACGGAGCGCGTGGGCAGGGCCTGGGCACGTGCGAGATTTCCCGATTGTGCGTAATTACCGGGCAAGAGGAGAGGGCGCCGCGAACTGGAGACTAGAGAACTACCGAGTCGTTTCGTTTCAACAGCTTCTCGCTGCGGCACCTGCTGTGCTGTACAGCACGTTTGGGCATTCATTTGATGTGGTTAGCGCGATGAAACTGCTGACTGGAAGGGAGGGTATAATTATTGTACATGGACTCCTTAAACGGTGGGCCTCAAACAAACGAAGATTTGTATACATACGAAAATGCTCGTTTGTTCTTTCCTGTTGCCAGTAATTCTCTTGTCTTGGCTGATGGTTCTTGATAAAACACTAATTATTATGTAAAACTATAGATAGTGAGAAGCAATAAAACCTGTAATTCTCTAATACGCTAAAGAACTAAAAAGATCAGATGACGGAAATGGTCTGTCTCTTGAAGAAAGAAACGGTATGACGCTTGTGTTTACATTTAGCGATGAACTTTAGTATTACACGTGATTGCCCCGTTCTCACACATTTATTTGCTGCTACAGACGCAAATAGAAATATGCCTAAGACAGGAATTACTTTACACGTATGAGAATCACAAACGATTAGCCACAGATTGTACTACTAAGAGGACCTGTTTTATGAGCTGAATAATATCCAGACGAAGTGTGACGAAAGTATACAATGAAGGGGTAGTTTATGTGAACGAACGACCATATATATATGAAGTAAGTGCTGGATAAATAAATGTGGGAATGTAGTGGTAGAGTATCCGTCGGATGCGTACACATTTCGAGCAAAGTTCACCTGCGGATAAAACTTATATACTCTATGTAATCCGAATCATTTCATTCGTATTATTCAGTTTTCCGGATCACTGTGCTTATTTTATACTACTCAGTGCCCTATGATGTAGTGAATGATTACGTGCGATATATATTTTAATTTTAGTTCCCCTAAGAATGAACAGACATTAAAAAGATTGTAACACAAACTACAAACCGACAGAATCTCGTTCCATAAAAATATTTCAGTGTGTTAAACAGCTAAGTCGCTGTATGTCGTACCTCGAGAGTCGAAGTTTTTCCGGACACTTTCAAACTGGCGTGCTAGGAAACCATTTTCCAATGCTGCCACAGCATAATTTATGAAAACAAACACTCGCCAATATAATCAAGTTCAAACCTAAAAAATTACGGCTGCTATCCTTCCATCGGGCTTAAGAAAAATTGCCATATCTGAGCTGGGGCACTTGGCTCACACAAGCGAAAAGCCTTTACGTTTCTCTCTTCAAATCTTTTACGCCAAGCTGATTCCTGACACCAATGAAAGTTGTTAAGATGCAATGAAAGTGAAACTAAATAATCCCACGGTTACAAATTTTTTAGCCTGTTGACCAGGTTTCAACACTTCTATGAGAGCCAGAAATTAAATATTCAAATTGGCCTATAACATAAGTACAAATTTATGGGAAAAATATTTTTATATAAAAGTGTAAGTACCAACAGTACAAGTACTTGACAACAGCAGACATGGTAACTTTTTGCTTATGTAAAAGCATAGAAATACAGTGTGAAGACTGAAAACGGATTAACAGTACAAACAGAAGCAGTACTTAAACGTCACGTATGAAAAAGCTTTAGTCACAATTTTGAGGTAGAATGCGTGAAAAGCAAGCCACTACGGGCTGCTCGCGTATGTCGAGCTACAGGTAGCACCAGGCTGAGGCACCCGCGTTAACAACTGCGAGCAGGCGAACATTGCACCAAGGGTGCCGCTATTACAACCTGGCTACTTAACATTCCAATAAACACAGGCGAATATTATAAATTAACATTATTCAGTACATGATGAAAAAGGCAATATTTTGTTTAACGGCAGCAGATAAAGTAGCATTTTGTCTACATCAGAGCTTAGAAGTACAGTTTAAAGTATGAAAACACCACTATAGAAAATACAAAAAGGGCTGAATGACACAGCCTGTAGAAAATGATATAACATGAAATACAGCCAATATAAACCATTTAATAAACGAAAAACCATGAGTTGACTTGGATGGAAAAACATTTCAGTAACTGCACGAAGAAACCCGAAATTAATATCAAGAAACGGCTTTATACTTGTTTTAAACGAAATTAATTCCGTGGCAATGTTGAGATATAATGAAGGCGAATTAATGACAGATGAATTGACGAGAGACTTACAGGCCTGTGTAGTCGAAGATAAAAGGGTTTCTGTGTCTGAGATCATCACAGAAGTGGGAGGAATTTTAACCAACGTTGTACTGGACACAGCTTCATCTACAGACGTACTATCCGGAACTTTGTTTTGCAGAATTAGTAAAATTAAGAAAATCCCTGTCCTACCAGTACAAAATTGCCGATTTATAGGTGCAGTGGGAGCAAAATCCCGGAACGTCAAGATACAAACGCTTATAGAGATAAAATTGGGAAATGTAGCTAAACAATGCACATTCCTTGTAGTTTAAAAATTGTTAGAAGATTGTATTCTTGGCATTGGAACTTTGCAAGCCTGCAATTGCAAGTTGGACTTGGTAGAAGGAAAGGTGCATTTTAAAATTGAAGATCAGTTTGTTACACTGATCTTACTGAGAAAGGAGGCAGTGTATGAGCGATATTTCCGTGGTGATGCTGTGCAGTTGATTTGTGCTGAAAATAATAATATGTACAGACTACCGATCAAGTCAATTCAAGCAGAGGATTTAGGACAAACAGTCGAACAGAAGATTACTGAGTCAGATTACCTAACGGATAGTCAATATATTAACAGAATATGAGTCAGCTTTCGATGAAAAGCCCGGAATTATTAGAGGATATGTTTGTACATTACAGATTAAGCCCCATAAGACATTTTGCCGCACACACTATCCCATTCCCTGGCGATTAAAACAACCAGTTCAGGAAGAGATACAAAAAATGTTAAACTGGAACTTTATGAACCGCCGAACAGCCCATATTGTTCTCCGTTGCTTGTTGCACCAAAGCCAGGAGGAAAAGTTCGATTGGTATTACGAGGTGCATTCAAGTTCTAAGGCCTCCGATTTTTTTTTCTAATTAACTACTCACCCGAAATCGATGAAACTGGCGTTACTTCTCGACGTAATCGCCCTGCAGACGTACACATTTTTCACAACGCTGACGCCATGATTCCATGGCAGCGGCGAAGGCTTCTTTAGGAGTCTGTTTTGACCACTGGAAAATCGCTGAGGCAATAGCAGCACGGCCGGTGAATGTGCGGCCACGGAGAGTGTCTTTCATTGTTGGAAAAAGCCAAAAGTCACTAGAGCCAGGTCAGGTGAGTAGGGAGCATGAGGAATCACTTCAAAGTTATCACGAAGAAACTGTTGCGTAACGTTAGCTCGACGTGCGGGTGCGTTGTATTGGTGAAACAGCACACGCGCAGCCCTTCCCGGACGTTTTTGTTGCAGTGCTGGAAGGAATTTGTTCTTCAAAACATTTTCGTAGGATGCACCTGTTACCGTAGTGCCCTTTGGAACGCAATGGGTAAGGATTACGCCCTCGCTGTCCCAGAACATGGACACCATCATTTTTTCAGCACTGGCGGTTACTCGAAATTTTTTTGGTGGCGGTGAATCTGTGTGCTTCCATTGAGCTGACTGGCGCTTTGTTTCTGGATTGAAAAATGGCATCCACGTCTCATCCATTGTCACAACCGACGAAAAGAAAGTCCCATTCATGCTGTCGTTGCGAGTCAACGTTGCTTGGCAACATGCCACACAGGCAGCCATGTGGTCGTCCGTCAGCATTCGTGGCACCCACCTGGATGACACTTTTCGCATTTTCAGGTCGTCATGCAGGATTGTGTGCACAGAACCCACATAAATGCCAACTCCGGAGGCGATCTGTTCAACAGTCATTCGGCTATCCCCCAAAACAATTCTCTCCACTTTCTCCATCCTGTCGTCAGACCGGCTTGTGCGAGCCCGAGGTTGTTTCGGTTTGTTGTCACAAGATGTTCTGCCTTCATTGAACTGTCGCACCCACGAACGCACTTTCGACACATCCATAACTCCATCACCACATGTCTCCTTCAACTGTCGATGAATTTCAACTGGTTTCACACCACGCAAATTCAGAAAACGAATGATTGCACGCTGTTCAAGTAAGGAAAACGTCGCCATTTTAAGTATTTAAAACAGTTCTCATTCTCGCCGCTGGCGGTAAAATTCCATCTGCCGTGCGGTGCTGCCATCTCTGGGACGTATTGACAATGAACGCGGCCTCATTTTAAAACAATGCGCATGTTTCTATCTCTTTCCAGTCCGGAGAAAAAAAAATAAAAAAAATCGGAGGCCTTAGAACTTGAATGCACCTCGTAGATGCAAGGGAAATTAACAAAATTATAGTACCTGTGCGTACACATCTGGAGAACATCGATGAGTTAATACAGAAATTTCAAGATGTATCCTATTTAACCAGTATTGATTTGAGAAGTTCGTTCCTGCAAGTCCAGTTAGACAAGGACTCAAGAAAATATACTGCTTTTATGTATGGAAGGAGAAACTATCAGTTCAAGTTAGTTCCGTTTGGTCTCAATATCATCTCTGGAGTTTTTATTTCTGCGTTGGACTATGCCCTTCGACCAGAACTACGTAGTCGAATAACAATTTTTGTGGACGATTTATTAATTGCCTCTAAAACTTGGGAGGAACATGTACAACTTATTATGAGGATTTTAGCTGTGTTCAAACAAACTGGTATAACTGCAAATCTAAAAAAAAAATCCCAATTTTCTCTACAGAGAATTAAATTCTTAGGACATATCATTAATGCAAAAGGCATTCTTCCAACAGAAGCGAAGATTAGTGCGATAAAAAATTTTCCAACTCCAAGAAACAGATGACAACTGAAAGGCTTTATAGGCTTGGCTTCATTTTTCCGTCGATTTATTAAAACTCAAGCAATGAACTCTGAAGCACTAAACCGGCTCCTGAGGAAAGATGTACCATGGCAATGGTCTAATGATTGTGAATAGGCTTTTTGTGAAATTAAGGATCAACTGATAAATGCTCCGTTATTATACCACCCTGATATGAATGTCGGATTCTGTTTAGCCACTGATTCATCAGATGTGAGATTAGGATCTTGTTTATTTCAAATTAGGTATATCGATGGTGTTTTTATTACGCAACTGCGGCTGCTCATTGAGAATGAGGCTATCATTTCGAGAAAGATGTTTAAAAATTTCTAATTCTTCAAGAATATCTAATCTACGCCCTTTCTTCTCGGTGTGCAAAATGTTGATATCGTAATAACTTTTGGTTCAAAATGGCTCTGAGCACTATGGGACTTAAAATCTGAGGTCATCTGTCCCCTAGCACTTAGAACTACTTTTTTAACTAACCTAAGGACATCACATACATCCATGGCCGAGGCAGGATTCGAACCTGCGACCGTAGCAGTCGCGCTGTTCCGGACTGAAGCGCCTAGAACCGCTCGGCCACCTCGGCCGGCAATAACTTTAGGCCGTGACCTGTAATACGAAGGTGGTCGGCAAAAGAATTCTGGGTGCTAGTGCCATTTTTTCTTAAAAGATGTTCTTTGTATCTGGTTGTAAATTCACGTCCCGTTTGTGCTATGTAGTAAGAAGAGCAGGTGTCACAGAAAATCTTATAGGCGCCAGAACTTAGGGGAACGAGTCGATTTTAAATTATGAATTAAGTTTTTTTATTTTCAAACTGTTATTGGTAGAAAGGGCAATGTTACAGTTGTATTTATGACGAAGAAGGTTTTTACAAATGGAAATAAAAGTACGTAAAAGTTCTAAAAATTACTTTTCATAGGTAATTAAGTACCCCAAATTCCCCTGACTTGTGAAGCAATGTTAGCGATGAAAATCCTGTTTGATGATATTTATGCTACCTGGATGCAGAACTTTGGTCCCTCAGTGTGGAACTGCAGCGTGCCCGCTGATTGCTGACTTGTCCGCCACGTTGTAGTCGCTTCAATCACTCTGTACGTGATTAAGGATTATTTACTCATTCCCGTTTATAAACCGTATCTCATAGACCATAACACTGACTGAAGTAGGCAATTGAGAAAACTGCACGCGGCTTTAATACTTTATTAGATGACGCCGACATATTCAGAGTAATTGCTTCCTTCATATACTATACAAATCTTTCAATTTTTCGTGTAGTTTTATTCTAGCAAACGGTAACAGGAAATTTAGTGCTCCAGAAATATTTTGTGCGCTTTGCAATTCTGCGCGCTTTGCATCTGTACTGTGTGCGTACTTCAGGAAATTGAAAAGCTTTGCCACACTACTCTCGACATCCAATAACCGTTACCGTGTACATAGAGGTCTATCTGTGTTGTCACGATAAATCAGATGTAGCACCCATATAATGCAGCACACAGATAATTTTTCGGAATACTCAATATTTAATGCACTGTTGAACAAGACATAATTTTGCATTTGCAGTACGTGTCTCTATGACATTAATTGGCAACATAAACGCTAGTAGGCAATGAACAGCTTCAGTTATCAGGTATGTAAGAATGTATTTCGTTTTAGACTGAGATGTGGGTGCCCTGGCGCATTTCGATGTCCGCCTGCTTAGCTGAGTGGTAACGTGTTTGCCTACCATGCAGCGGGCCCGGGTGTTGTGTTGTCGTCATCAACCTTTCATCGTCATCTCCGACACGCAAGGCGCCCAATGTGCCGTCACGTGAAATAAGACTTCCCCAGATGGGGCCTCCCGGCCAACAATGCCGAACGATCAACTTGCTTAGTAAGTACTTGCTTTGCTCACACGTAACATTTATCAGTTGTGACATATCTGAACAGACGATGTCAAATTTATTCAGGAAGTGTCTCCACTGTTTACAGCTACTGAGTTTATGAACTACCCGTATTTACAGGTGTGCTAGTACAGTGCCTAATTTATTGGTTTCTGCTGCATTTCATGTCGTTCTTTTGCAGGACAACGGAAGCTATGAGTAAAGTATAAATTAAACCACACTGCCAGATCAATTTTCTGAGCAGGCCTTCAGCATCAGGGTCAAGCATTATGTTTCAAATGCTGCAACAGAATAGCAAATTATTTTCTTCTGCATTTTAGTGACACTTCTTGGCCGTCATGATACGGTTGGACTAGATTTGGCGGACACGCTTAGACAGCTGGTATCGGGCAGTCAGTGATCTGAATACTCACTCCACAGATGCATTCTACTGTATGTCCACGATCAGATTTGCACTGGCGCCAACGACGAAATATCACTCCCAGCGTCTTTGTATGTAAGACGAGGAGTAAATGGGACACAGTCATTTGTAGTATCGTAAACCGGCCTACACAGACCGTTATCTCAACGCACTACTATACTTCGTGATTTCACGTGTTTCGCCATGTCGTACGTCTACCGTTTGGCTCAAAAGCTGGATTTTTGCTTGAAAGCGTTGTGTTAAATGAAATAGGAGCAAGACTACGTTCAATAACTTCACAACTCAAAAAACTATCAGAAATACAGGGTGTACATTAAGTCCGGGAACACTCAATTATTTATTGCACAAGAACCAATCATTGTACAGATATCTTACACATGTCATTTTGATGAGAAAGCCTTAAAGTTTTTTTTTCTTTCATTCATTTTTTCCATGTATACCGCCACAGCGTAGTTTGGTAATTTGCCGATAGTTAGCGGTAGTCGCAAACATGGCGAGTTCAGGTGCGGAACGAGCTTTCTGTCTGTTGGAATTCGACAAAAACAAGTGTGCTACGGATGTTTACAACCAAGTACGGTAAGAAGCCACCAACAAGGAACGCCATTTACCACTGGCACAACAAACTCGTTACGAAGGGGTGGCTTGTGCCCGGCAAAGAGAAGCGGACGTCCCAGTGTGAGTGAAGTGAATGTGGAGCGCGTACGAGAGACATGGGGAGGAGTCCAAAGAAATGTTGCAGCAATTGCTGATGCCTCAAATGCAATCGGGCTCTCCGTTCATCTTTCAGCAGGATGGGACTCCACCCCATTTTCATCGTGAAGTTCGCGGGTGCCTGAACACGGAGCTGCCGATGGATCGCCCGTGCTATAGAAGGGGGACAGCTGTTTCATGGAATGGCCTCCCCTATCACCAGATCTCACTCCGTGGGACTTTTTTCTGAGGGGAAACATTAAAGATCTGGTGTATGTACCGCCTCTACCACGTGATGTAGCAGAGCTCTGGGAGAGAATACGGGAAGCGACTGCCACATTCAACAATGCCAGGCTGGGACGGCAAGAATTGGATTACCATCTACTGGGTCACCCAGGATTCCCATATCGAACGTTTGTTAAAAAAAAAACTTTCAGAGTCTCTCCTCAAAATGCAATATGTATCACATCTGTACAATGTTTAGTTCTTGTGCAATAAATAAGTGAAAGTGTTCCCGGACTTTCTGACACCCTGTATAATAAATAGCAGTGGAGTGTTTATAGCGTGTCAAACCAGAAGTCGCAAAGCGAAGGGGCTACCCAGTCCGCCGCTGTACTTTAACACGCACTCAGAGCGGACGAAAACACGATTTGTACCGCTGGAGGCGCAAGCCACACTGCGGATCGATAGATTTGTGGCGCAGCTACCTGAGTCCTTGAGGGGGGGACACGCTGAACAACAAGGCAGTAGCTGCGACCAAACGTTTGTCCAGAGATGACGATTGGACAACAAATATTTCAGACGTTAATATTAATCGAGTGCCACGCTCACACGATCTTTCTGCTGATCTACCCGGCACATTTAAAACCTGGAGCCTGGCTGGAACAGCAGTAAGCTGGATCAATCCTTGGAGAGACAAGACACTTTATTACTTGAGCCAGCTAACGACGGCCCCTTGGACAAACACACAGCTCCGATCCGCTTTCTCCTTAACGTCCACATATAACACAGACATATAAGTGGGTTCGAGGTCCGACCCATTACATAATTTTAAACTTTCAGCTGGCTTAGCGTCGGCGAACTCTACACCTATTTATTTAAGTAAGAATCTGGTCATCCTGCTATTTTTAATTAACCGGTGAGAATAAGAGAAATTAGTAAACTGTTGTGAGGCAGTTTATTCTCTGTTGTAATCAAGCTCTTACTTCGGTAATTAACCCTAAGGTTGGTTTCACGTAGTTGCAGTCGTTTGCTAGCATCCTCCATGAAATCTTTTGAGGTGCCTTGTAGCTTACTGAAAGTTCTGTAAGAATTTACACTTTTATCAAGTCGTCCGACAACATTCGTGGCCATATCGCGTCACGGTGCGTAAGCGTCAAGTATGTGAGAAATACTAGGACGAACAGGCTTCGAACTGCTGTCACTGGAAGGAAATACCGATACACTTTACCAAGAGTGGCAAGCACGTTGTCTTCCAGCTACTATGTTTAATCTTTACAAACGTGATTCAGTGAAAACTGCTTCCGGCAAAAGTGTGGTGTGATAATAGGAGAAAGAATGATCAAGCGCATAAGCTTTGTTGATGATATTTTATTTGTAAGAGGAAATGAAGAAAGGAATTAACAATATGTTGACGTAACTGAATAGCAGCTGTGAAAAATGTACACAGAACATTAATGACACAACGATTATGGCAAGCATTTTTACATGGCAAACAAGTAAGATAAAAAGTGAAAAGTTTGAAACGAGTTAGTGGATCAAGTTGAACTTCTGGCACCTACGATGCAAAGGAATGCTATATATTCTTGTCTAAGCCTTCTCCCACTTCTGTCCGCCACTAGATGGCAGCTAAGTTCGAAACGCCGCAGAAACAACAACATTAATAAGAAAGGACTGCATTCTGAAGTAGTGAAGAACCATGTTTCAGACATGACGTCGCCACATCATTGTCATTATTGGCTTGAAACGTGACATTGCAGGAAAGTCTGCAACCTGACACGTCGGTTTCCCCCGGAATTCGCGATTTCACAGGTTTTCGGGACAAGTTGCCATCCTCACGTTGTTTCTTTCCACAGTTTTCAGCGCGCTAGTGTTGTGTCACGTGGCCGACCATTCTACCAAAGAGGTACTGTAGGCCGGGTTAGCTAGTTGCACGGGCACTAGATTCCTTGCTCGATCAACTAATCCATCTTCAAAAGATTAACGTGAAAGTTCAATGGTTTCATTTCTGTCTTCCACAATGTTACAGTCGCGCGTCCTTCCAGCGAACTATGCTCCTCCAGCAGCTTAAATTGGTTCAAATGGCTCTGAGCACTATGGGACTTCACATCTGAGGTCACCAGTCCCCTAGAACTTAGAACTACTTATACCTAACTAACCTAAGGACATCACACAGCCATGCCCGAGACAGGATTCGAACCTGCGACCGTAGCAGCCGTGCGGTTCCGGACTGAAGCTCCTAGAACCGCTCGGCCACATCGGCCGCCTTCGCGCAGCTTATCACCAGTATTCTAAGAAGAATGTAAATTTGCTACACTTCCTTTTTTTTAATTTCCGAAGCATTTCCTTTCCAATTAATTCTTCAGCAATCTCGGATCGTATCCCGAGAGGAAGGGGACCCGTGATTAACACTTGTGGGTGAACATTAACCCAGTGCTTTAGAATCCCCCACACCGCCTCCAGCTTCGAAATGAAACCGCGAGGAGCAATCAATGGGTGTGTGTCACACGAGGGTATTTGCAGAGGAAAGAGCGAGAGAGAACGACGGTGAGAGGGAGAGTTGACGTGTAGCGATCGCATACGAAGCCTGTCGAGAGGACCGCATGGAATGCCCTCTGGTAAAAAACGGAATGAAGGCGTCTGAATAGGAGGCCGCCACACTGGGGGAGGGGGACCGCGTCTGAATTTTGCATAAGCGCCCCCGGGGATCGGGCGCATCTATTTGTACGAAGTGAACGGGCGCGGCGGGCCCCCTGACAGCCGCGGGCAGTCAAACGGCCTCTACCCCCCCCCCCCCCCCCCCCCCCGGCGGCTCTGACTCGTCTAACTCCTTCCCTCTCTGTTCCTTTCCTTTCATGCGGCGCCGCGCACGCCACCGGCTGGCTCACGTGCGCGCACATCGACCGGCCGGTGAGTCAGCGGCTACCCGGGCCACGGACACAGTGCGCCATCCGCGCCTGTAATGCACGCAATTTTTTTCCCGGCCAACAGGCGGCGGCGGCAGGCGCAGGTGCAGCCGGTGTTGATGCCCCGAGCGCCCACAAAGCAGAGCTACACAACACAACGCGCTGACGCCAGGGGCAGACAGTGTTATCTGCTTCTGGCGAGGCACCGCCGCCACAATGCGAAACACGCAGCACAGAGAGGCGCGCCGTGGGTTGGGGTCTGCGCGAAGTGAAAGCTGCGACAGAGAGCATTTTATTCCGCTTCGTGTCAGTTTAGATAGTACGACTTTCTCAAGGAACTTGGGCAGAACTAGCACTCCTGTAAGAAAGGATATTGCGGAGAAATTGCTTAGCCACAGCCTGGGGGATGTTTCCAGAATGAGATTTTCACTCTGCAGCGGAGTGTGCGCTGATATGAAACTTCCTGGAAGATTAAAACTGTGCCAGACCGAGACTCGAACTCAGGAACTTTTCTTTTCGCGGGCAAGTGCTGTTCGCAGGAGACCTTCTGTGAAGTTTGGAAAGTAAGAGACGAGGTACTGGCGGAAGTAAAGCTGTCAGGACGGGGAGGAGTCGTGCTTGCGTAGCTCAGATGGTAGAGCACTTGCCCGCGAAAGGCAAAGGTCCTGAGTTCGAGTCTCGGTCCGGCACACAGTTTTAATCTACTAGAAAGTTTAATAGGCAAATTACTTTCAAAATTTGTAGTCAATTTGTGCGGAGTGTCACGAGGTTCCTATATCTAACCATCACTCGCTCAAAAATGTAGCAGAGGAGAAATTAAACACAGCGCTGACTCCCAATAAAAATAATAAAGCACTGAGTAACAACCAACGTGATACGGAAATCGGACTGTGCACGACAGCCCACGATACCAGTATGTTCTAAAAAGCCGTGCATGAAAACGCGATTTTTCAGCGGATCATTTCTCGAGTTCTACTGATCACGGAGACAAGGGTTCGAGTGAAACTTCCTGGCAGCTTACAACTGTGTACCGGACCGAGACTCGAACTCGGGACCTCTGCCTTTCGCGGGCAAGTGCTCTACCGCGAAAGGCAAAGATCTCGAGTTCAAATCTCGATCCGGCACAAAGTTTTAAGCTGCCAGGAAGTTTCGTATCAGCGCACACTCAGCTGCAGAGTGAAAATTTCATTCTGAAAAGGGTTTGAGTGTTTTGGATAGCGCTTGGCATAGCGAACATTTATATACCTGTTTGAACAGTGGGTATAATGATTCGGCGGCTTTTAGATGGTATGAGGGGAGGTGAATCAGTTGTAGGGCTAGACGCTGGTGGGCCCTGGGCCCAGTGCACGCCGCAGCAGGTCCGGCTAACGCCGCTAACCTAAGGCGAGCGGTGCGAGCCAGGGGCCATATTCTGTATCGTTCATACCGATCGGTGCGGTAGGTTAACCTCGGTAGTGACGTCACTTTCGGTTCTTTATCCGAAGTTCCTATTCAGTGAGCTTCTGAGTCCAGTTACCGATCGGTCCTCCTGCCGATTTTTTGACAATTGTACCGAGAGCTTTCGGATTTCGGTATGGCCCTCTTGTTCCGTTCGGTGTGGTTCATTTACACCTACAATTTGTTATTTTAAACATATTGAACGGTTTTAGCTTCGGATTTAGTGTTGTGTTACCGAAGAATCACCAGGACATGTCTGGGTGGAAAGCGAGTTCATAACAAACTATTTACATTTGTTAGAAATATGGTTTGTATCATCTTCTTCTTCTTCGGACCTTTGTCCCATGAAATAGTGTGAACGTTTTCAAATGTCTGCGAGTCGTGTAACTGAGGCGGGTATGGGGACCGGGCCAGTATTCACCTAGTGGGATGTGGGGAACCGCCTAAAAATAAGATAAACGCTGACAGGCACACCGGCCCTCGTCAGTAATCCACCAGGCGGATTCAATCCGGGACCATCGCGCCTACCCGAGTACAGGAAGCAGCACATTAGCGCCCTTGGCTAACCTGGCGGGTTGTGCTGTTGTTACTATGAAAACAGTTTCGGTCAATATTCTCTCAAAATACTTGTTATTTTTACGTAATTTAGAGTTTTAAAAAATCATTAAAATCAAAATGTCGGCTCTGCTTACGTATATCACATGAGTGTTATCTGAAATTACTAGAGACTTCGCGTACTTTTTTCCGCAAATGGTTTACTTATTAACTATCGAAACGCGTTTAAAACTCTTAAGTAACAATGCAAAGGAATTTTGTGAAGCCTGATGGAGGAAACATTCCAAAACTTCGTGCATTTACGGCTCATGCCCGCATCATTCAACGACGAAGTCAGCGTGCGTCTTTCTGGAGTGTTAGGTGGAATATGGAGCCGGAGGCATGCAAGATCTAATAGCGAAGTTGGTAAGGCAACGAACTAACCTCTCGAAGGTCGTAGGTTGAGAAATAGAAGCGGATGGAGATAGTAACAGTGGGGGCAAAAGAGAGAGGAGATAGTGGAAATGAAAAGAGATGCGTAGAGACGATATATACACTTGGGGGTCACGATTTCCCAGACCGTTGAACTTTTAATAGGTAGTTATAAAGGAGTGTGGCTTTTGGAACGAATTTTGAGCACGAGGGTATACGGGAAAAAGTTAGTTGGACACCCCCCCCCCCCCCCCAAATTAATTTTTGAGCTGCCGAGTTATGGTGCACAGTGGCAGTGGTAAATAAAAACAAAAGGAGGTAGTGTGTGTGTGTGTGTGTGTGTGTGTGTGTGTGTGTGTGTGAGAGAGAGAGAGAGAGAGAGAGAGAGAGAGAGAGAGAGAGAGAGAGAGGAGGCGGTGGCAGTGGGATGTACTGTAAATCAATGAGAGAAAAAGCAGACAGTGTGTGAGAGAGACCTATATAGACAGTGGCAGTGGGAGGGGGATGCTGAGTATGAAGGCATCACTACAAAGCAGAGACTGGATGAAAGTATTTAGAATGTTCTGTGTTAAAACTGGGCCGCGTCGAGTGACCGTGCGGTTTGAGGCGTCATTCACGGATTGCGCGGCCCCTCCCGCTGGGGGTTCCGGGTCCTCCCTCGGGCATGGGTGTGTGTGTTGTTCCTAGCATAAGTTAGTTTAAGTAGTACGTAAGCCTAGGGACCGATGACCTTAGCAGTTTGGTCTCTTAGGAATACACACACATCTGAACATTTTTTTGTTAAAACTGCGCGGATACGTTCGCGTGTCAAGTTTCTTGGTGAGCAAGGCGGAATGAGCATTCAGGCAGCTACGTCCCCACTTTTATGTGAGAGTCTTTTAAAGAGGTACGTATTCGGTTTTTTGTGCTCCGATATGAGCATTTTTCCAACTGGTATATTGTAACACTCTGCAAATATTCTGACGACAGTGTAAAATTGTAAACATAAGAAATTGTAGATCTATAGCATTAGAGAACACATTGTGTCCACTGATCCTATGGTGCAAAACGTGAACACTGTCTGTTCCGTATGTACTCCAACCTGACGGCAATATTGTGAGACAGCACCACACTGCCGACTGTCTTACATGTTATACTCGCGCAGAGCCGTTAACAATACCTCGTAGTAACAGCTGCGCCAACAGCTCCGCGCCGTTTCGGGTGCAGTGCTACATTATTTTGTGAGGCTTGTTCTAAGGCTCGCGTCTACATCCGCATCTGTAATCCGTCTTCATAAGAATAAACGTGATGTAAACACTGCACTATGTATTGTTCCGCGTTTGCTGGAACCTCATTGGATTTCCGTTTCACGTGGGACTGCAGCCAAGCTGTCGCGAGTACTGTCAAAAAGTACGATAATAAGGGTGCGTTTTGTGCTGCGCGTTACGCGCACACCGACTTAGTGATAATACAGGACAATATCTTTACCGGCGCATTTAACTTGGACAGCACTGGCCGGTCAGCTGGTACAGCTAGCCTGCAGTGACGTGGCCAGCTGCAGTTCACACGCAAAAAGACAAGAGCAGAGTAGCAGTACAGCTTCGACTGTCATTTAATTTTTAAGCGGAATGAAATAACACACTGCAAATCTCACATAATACGCTCCTTACACGGCTAGAAGAAAACTGCAACATGTTATCGTTTTTAGCTAACGTACTATTGTAATTAAAAACAAGAATGCCGAAAATTCCTGACTTAACCAAGAGGGTAATTTATCTGTATAAGCTGTGTGTAACGTAAGAGAATTCTGAAGGATTTCACCGTGTAGTTAAATATTGAAGCCTCTGAAGCTATTACTTACAGTCAGTTGTCTGTTTATCTCTTAGTTCCTCCCTTATCCGAATCCGAGAAATACATTTCAGTTCTGAAAGTGTCACCTGCTATGTTGATAACGAGCCTATCAACAACAGAATCTAGGAAGCCAACCAGGCGTAGCATTTTCTCTTCTTTTATGACGAGCCGTTCTGTATCTCGCCAGCGTTCAACAATTACGTCTGAAAAAGCTGCGTGCATTAGTTCCAGTACGTCTGAATGCGGAACAGTCATGTTACTTCTCGGGCCAAATCCCGCAGCTTGGCTCCAGATCAGTTCTGTTGGGTTCATATTGTAATGGTACAGTAGCAAATGTAAAAATGCAGCATTTGTATGATGCGCTCGATGCTGTGAAAATGATTATTTTTCATGTGTCTTCCACACTTATAACCTCTGTGGTATAAAACGATAGACATATTCCAAATAAGGAGGATTTGGTTTTTCATTTTTGCCTTAAAAATTAAATTGTTATGTTTCCTTAATTTAAACAACCGTTATGAACAGTTTTTCATAAAACATCGATAGTTAAGAATTTCTATTTGTAATGAAAACAAGAATTTTACGTCTAATATGTAATTAGAAGCAAGTAGACGTGCATTATTCATAAAAAATGGTGATGAGTTTTATAATTACGATATGTTGGTATTTCAAATTGAACGAGGAAAAAAATGATACGGTGGAGATTCGAGCCAACGCACGAATAACCGCAATGTGTTCATATCCCATTACACTAATTTCTTTTTCAAAATGGTTCAAATGGCTCTGAGCACTATGCGACTTAACTTCTGAGGTCATCAGTCGCCTAGAACTTAGAACTAATTAAACCTAACTAACCTAAGGACATCACACACATCCATGCCCGAGGCAGGATTCGAACCTGCGACCGTTGCGGTCGCTCGGTTCCAGACTGTAGCGCCCAGAACCGCACGGCCACTCCGGCCGGCTAATTTCTTTTTATTTATTTATTTATTTTTTTGGTTGATCTCATTTTGTTCGTAACTGATCGTAGTATATGTTCAGGGCGGACCTTTTTTTTTTTCTCTCTACATGTTCAGTGTGAGTTTGTTTATCAAACACTAATAAAAACCTTGGGAAAACTTCAGAACGTGAATTTATGAAAAACATTAAGAACAGCCTATTCTCTGCACTTTTTAACCGTGTTCCACGAGCGTGTTTCACTACTGAACAGAAAGCAGCCTCAGCCATTTTCATACAGCGCGTACACGATTTTTGAAATAAAAACTACGTAGCTAAAGTGTGATTAAGAAAAATGCTGATGGCTGTTAATACATTACAATATCTTAAAGTTTCATTTACGTAACTTAGTAATAATATATCTAATACATAAGTAGGACCTACTTCAAAGAGCGTAACATCATCAGTGTACGTGTGCTACGGCTTCTGGCCAATCGTCGCGTTCGTGTTTGTTTACATGAGATTTATTCTTATGATGAACGTATTATACACTCTACGAATTACTGTGGGGTGTGTGGCAGGGGATACTTTTGCCCGTACCGTGAATCTAGGTTTATTCTCGCTTTCCTGACGAAAGGGGCGTTGGAAGAATCACTGTCTGTCACCTGCGCTTGATGTCATTCGTTTAATTTATCTGCATTATCTTTATCTGGATACATACATAATTCACTACGAAATATTCGTCGTTTCTACCCTGAAAGACTGTGCCAGAAATTTTCTAAGCAGGTCCTCGGGATGTGAACTGCGTCTTTTTTTTTCGAATTAACATTTTTAAACACATCTGTAACATTATCTCGTCACTAACTAGCTTGCGCCGACCACCTTTTCTTTCCTATTCTTTGTATAGACGACATCCTCTTTTAGTTCCGCCTGATATACGTCCCAAACATTTTAACAGGATTTAATTGTGTGTCTTAGTAGAAAAACGACAGTCTCCGGACACACTACAAAAAAGCCGCCAGGGGCTTTACCTACGGTCGAGCTTCAGTGCTTGTCCCCCACTACACGCATCTATCTACTCAGTCTTAACTCCCAAATTTTACGGTGACCGGCTAATTAATCCTGTAGTCGAGAGACAGCACGCTTATACGTTTCGCGAAATGCGCAGCTCTGCATGCCTCTACATTAAACGGTAGTTGCAGGCTGAAATTTTGTCCAGATATAGCTGGAAACTACTGTAATTTTTAGCGGACCGAATTCCCTCCTAGACAAACGCATGTTTACCTGCAACTTCTTATCTGCCTCTTCTCCATCTACGTAATTAATTCTGAAGCAACAACTCCTCTTTGGTGTATATGCACTTCAAGAAGCTGGCAAAACAATACACAAGGGTAAGAGGAAACATTGTTACAGAAGAAATATTGTAACTACTGCTGATGCCCCTTTTCACACTATAATTTCGAAACAGATTACGTGAATTCTATGAGAAGTCAATGTCATAAAAAAAACCACCTAGGCACCAAATTGAACGTTCAACGTTACGAGGAAAACTGAAGCTATGACGCTGGGACTTATATGAGATCAGAACGATTTAGCTCCCTAGACACAAAATATAAGAGACAGCATGAAACGAATCACTGCACGTAAAATTCACTGCCTTTCTGAAAAACGATCATAGCAGTGTCCTCTTAAACAGATTTTTGGCACGCAAACACTGTTATGTTTCGCATAACAGCAGTGAAGTTCGAGCGTATGCTGACATTTATCGAGTTGGGTTCCTCCCCTATCAGGCAGCATTTGTAAATACAGATATTAACTCCCTTTAAAAAAAAAAAAAAAAAAGCCTGTGCAAACCTTGAAAAAAATCAACACTGCAACGTGTTTGTCAGTCACCTTTTTTTTAATCTCTTCGATTTTCGTGCGCGATAAGGCGAATTTGCATCTAGGCGTACTATGTGCTCATGAAGTATCTGGACACCTATTAGCGGACATCAGTATAGGGTGAACCCACACCTTTATGACGCTCGAATCCTGCTGGCGGCACATTCAACGAGATGTCTACTATGTCTGCTCCAGAGGAAAAATGGGCCGCCATTCCTCCACAAAGAGCAGAGAAGATACTGATGTTGGACGCTGAGGTCTGAAACGAAGTCAATCTTCTAATTCATCCCAAAAGCGTTCCACTGGCTTCAAAGTCGGAACTCTGGGCATGTCAGTCGATTTCAGGAATGTTGTTCACCAACGATTGCTCCGCAGACGCTGCTTTCATCTCAAGCGCACAACGGGGAGCGCTCCCTAACCACGAGAGACGCCACCTCCTCCGTAGTTCCATTGTTGGCACCGCACGTGACGGCAGATGACGTTCCCCAGGAAATCGCCCAACCCCAATCCCTTCCGCCGGACTGCCACAGGGTGTCGCGTGTTCCATCGCTCCGAATCATTCGTTTCAAGTCATCCACTGTCCGGTGGCATCGCTCTGCACCAATTGGAGTGACTCTTAGCAACCACTACAGAAATGTCTCTCTGTATGTCCATCTTTTTAGAAATGGTTGCGGGGCTCGGCTGTTCGATGCAGGATGTCAAATGAAATACCTTCAGCCGCCAATTTTCTACCTTATTTTATTTGGTAACCAGTTTCAAGGTTTTACTATGCCATCTTCAGGCCCCTGACCGACGTGTAGGAAAAATCTACCTCGGTTGTCTTCAAAACAGGGACTAGCAATACTGGTATTTGCTACAGTGATCAACCATCACCTGCAGAAATGTGTGGCTCCCGAGAACCTGCTCGACCGCCCCATTCTTTCAACTCCCCAAGCACAGCCACCGCGCTGGCTGAACTGGGGTAGCACACTGACACTCAAAAGTATTCCTTCCCCTCGTTTCACGCGACTTTTTACAACCATCCTCTGCAATACTCTACTGTCCTTGTCCATCGCAAGAGTGTGGGGCGGATGGTGGAAAATTTTTCTGTTGTTGTCGTTCTCAACACAGGCTCTCTAACTACGAGGGCAGTTCAATAAGTAATGCAACACATTTTTTTTCTCGGCCAATTTTGGTTGAAAAAACCGGAAATTTCTTGTGGAATATTTTCAAACATTCCCGCTTCGTCTCGTATAGTTTCATTGACTTCCAACAGGTGGCAGCGCTGTACGGAGCTGTTAAAATGGCGTCTGTAACGGATGTGCGCTGCAAACAACGGGCAGTGATCGAGTTTCTTTTGGCGGAAAACCAGGGCATCTCAGATATTCATAGGCGCTTGCAGAATGTCTACGGTGATCTGGCAGTGGACAAAAGCACGGTGAGTCGTTGGGCAAAGCGTGTGTCATCATCGCCGCAAGGTCAAGCAAGACTGTCTGATCTCCCGCGTGCGGGCCGGCCGTGCACAGCTGTGACTCCTGCAATGGCGGAGAGTGCGAACACACTCGTTCGAGATGATCGACGGATCACCATCAGACAACTCAGTGCTCAATTTGACATCTCTGTTGGTAGTGCTGTCACAATTGTTCACCAGTTGGGATATTCAAAGGTTTGTTCCCGCTGGGTCCCTCGTTGTCTAACCGAACACCATAAAGAGCAAAGGAGAACCATCTGTGCGGAATTGCTTGCTCGTCATGTGTCTGAGGGTGACAATTTCTTGTCAAAGATTGTTACAGGCGATGAAACATGGGTTCATCACTTCGAACCTGAAATGGCAATCAATGGAGTGGCGCCACACCCACTCCCCTACCAAGAAAAAGTTTAAAGCCATACCCTCAGCCGGTAAAGTCATGGTTACAGTCTTCTGGGACGCTGAAGGGGTTATTTTGTTCGATGTCCTTCCCCATGGTCAAACGATCAACTCTGAAGTGTATTGTGCTACTCTTCAGAAATTGAAGAAACGACTTCAGCGTGTTCGTAGGCACAAAAATCTGAACGAACTTCTCCTTCTTCATGACAACGCAAGACCTCACACAAGTCTTCGCACCCGAGAGGAGCTCACAAAACTTCAGTGGACTGTTCTTCCTCATGCACCCTACAGCGCCGATCTCGCACCGTCGGATTTCCATATGTTTGGCCCAATGAAGGACGCAATCCGTGGGAGGCACTACGCAGATGATGAAGAAGTTATTGATGCAGTACGACGTTGGCTCCGACATCGACCAGTGGAATGGTACCGTGGAGGCATACAGGCCCTCATTTCAAGGTGGCGTAAGGCCGTAGCATTGAATGGAGATTACGTTGAAAAATAGTGTTGTGTAGCTAAAAGATTGGGGAATAACCTGGTGTATTTCAATGCTGAATAAAACAACCCCTGTTTCAGAAAAAAAATGTGTTGCATTACTGATTGAACTGCCCTCGTACAATGTTGGCAACCAGAAAGTGATCAGCAAAAACGTGATGCCTGTAATTAAAGTTCACTGTGCCCACTCTGATGGAGAAATAAAGTTATTGATCACTGAAGCTCATTACGCTGAGGATTTAGGATGATGTCTGGGATTCACAGAAAATGCAGTTTACTATAACAATTTTCACTATATTCTGAAATCTATAAAGTGTAAAGTTTCAGACAAATGTTTAACCAAGCAATGCTACTATCAGCTCTTGTACTATCAGAGATGTTCAGAGTCTATTGCGCAGATCCTATTATCCCTAGACAACGAAACTGTTCAAAAATCGTTATCGACTTCAAAGTGAATGCTCGCCAAAATTTGATGTTAACACTCATCAAATACCACGTTAGTAATGGTAGAAAGTCTGTCCTGCGGCGACACGTGAAAATACGGCATACGCAAACTGAGAATAAATCACTGATATCATTCCGCAAGTAACACTTTACCACAATGCGTACTCATTGTTACGTGCAAACCGAGTTACATAATACGGCATCCAAGGCTGTTCCTTGCAACTGCACAGACGCGACGCGGCTTCCGACACGCGGTGCGGACCGCCGAAGGCGCAGCCGACAACATTTGCCTTCCTGACTAGCCGCTGTGGCCAGCAGAAGACCACTACAAGTTACTAAATAATTAACCGCTTCATTCGCTGAAGGCCAGTGAAGCCCTCAATTTAATTGTGCTATCAGCACACAGGTAAGTATCTGTAATAAAATTCTGATGTGGCTATCTTAGCTTTATCTAATCATTTACTTTATCTATCTTGCTTCCATACTTTTAGGACACAAAAACAGAAAATCATGAATTTCAATCAAAATATTAAAAGGTCTCTATGGGGACTCCCCAGAGTTGTCGCAGCTCTGTGGAGGACTACTGTATTAGCCCGCAGCCGTCTTCGCTTCGCAGATTTCAGCTGAATACAGCGTTGCCGCCTGTAATGGTCTTTCATCCGCAGATTCAGAAATAATATCGCGTTCCCCAAGGAAGTGTTATAGGCCCTCTATTGTTCCTGATCTATATAATGACATAGGAGACAATCACAGTAGCCGTCTTAGATTGTTTGCAGATGATCAAAACGACTTGCAAAATGATTTAGATAAGATATATTTATGGTGTGAAAAGTGGCAAGTGACCCTGAATAAGGAACAGTGTGAAGTTATTCGCATGAGTACTAAAAGAAATCAGCTAAATTTCGATTACGCGGTGAGTCACACAAATCTGAGGCCTGTAAATTCAAGTAAATACGAGGGTTGCCCAGTAAATAATGCCCCATATTTTTTTTCTCCGAAATAAAAAATATTAGAAATGTGACACTTTAGGTGCGAGTTATTTGAAGTTTCCCGCGTGTGTACGCAAAGTTTCAATTTCCTCCGACAGAGAGCGGTGGTGTAGGAACGTTCTAAAATGGCGTCTGCAGGTGACATCCGTCATAAACAACGTGCAGTGATTGAATGTCTCGTAGCAGAGGAAGAAACCGTGGGCAATATTCATAAACGCTTGTGCAAAGTCTACGGAACATCTGCAGTCGATAGGAGTACTGTTGGTCGCTGGGCACAGAGGGTGAAAGCATCAGAGGGCGGTGCTGCGGAGCTCCGAGATTTGCCGCGGTCGGGAAGGCCTCCCACGGCTGTCACGCCTGACATGTTGCAGCGGGCTGATGTTCTCATTCGACGGGATCGACGCATTACGACTCGACAATTGGCACTGGAGTTGTCAGTAAGCAAAGGAAGTGTGGATGTGATTATCAATCAGCTTGGATACTCAAAAGTGTGTGCAAGATGGGTTCCTCTGTGTCTTACTGTCGATCACAAATCCCAAAGAAAAGACATTTCTTTCGATTTGTTGCGACGCTTTCACGTTGACGGGGAGGCCTTTTTGTCACGGATTGTGACAGGTGATGAAACTTGGGTGCATCATTTTGAGCCCGAAACAAAAAGACAATCGATGGAATGGCGTCATGCTTATTCTCCACAGAAGAAAAAATTCAAAACAGTTCCTTCAGCCGGAAAAGTCATGATGACTGTGTTTTGGGATTGCGAGGGCGTAATTCTCATTGATGTGATGCCAAAAGGCAGTACCATTAATTCAGAGGCTTATGTCAAAACATTAGACAAACTTAAGCAGCGCTTCCGGCGCCTTGGGCGTCATGTTAACCCACAGGATGTTTTGATTCAGCATGATAACGCTCGTCCTCACACAAGTTTGAGGACTTGTGAACACATCGCGAAACTGGGTTGGATAGTGTTACCCCATCCACCCTACAGCCCCGATTTGGCTCCTTCAGACTTTCACTTGTTTGGGCCAATGAAGAATTTCATTCGTGGAAGACGTTTTGCCGATAACGAAGAAGTGATTCACGAAGTGACAACCTGGCTCCGTAGGCAGAGTACAGATTTTTACCGGCAGGGAATACACGCTCTTGTGTCTCGCTGGAAAAAGGCCGTCGAACTTGAAGGAGATTATGTGGAAAAATAAAGCAAGTAGACAAAACATCAGTCTTTCACATATGTAAATTTGATTGTTGTGGAATAAATACTTCTGGAGAAAAAAAATATGGGGCATTATTTACTGGGCAACCCTCGTACTTAGGGATTACAATTACAAATAACCTAAATTGGAACGATCACGCTGATAATGTTGTGGGTAGAGCAAACCAAACACTGCGATTCATTGGCGGAACACTCAGAAGGTGCAACAGGTCTACTAAAGAGACTGCTTACACCACACTTGTCCGCCCTATTCTGGAGTACTGCTGTGCGGTGTGGGATCCGCATCAGGTGGGACTGAAGAATGACATCGAAAAAGTACAAAGAAGGAAAGCTTGTTTTGTATTATCGCGAAATAGGGGAGATTGTGTCACAGATATGATACGTGAATTGGAGTGGCAATCATTAAAACAAAGGCGTTTTTCGTCGCGACGGGATCTTCTCATGAAATTCCAATCACCAGTTTTCTCCTCCGATTGCGAAAACATTCTGTTGGCACCTACCTACATAGGGAGAAATGATCATCACGATAAAATAAGAGAAATCAGGGCTCGCACAGAAAAATTTAAGTACAAAATTGTTAAGGCTTTCGTGGCCACTTGTTGACAAACTGCCTATTGGCTTCTGTCTCGGGTTCTTCGGCCAGCTTAGATGAACGTCGGCCGAAGAACCCGAGACAGAAGCCAATAAGCAGTTTGTCAAAAATTTAAGTGCTCGTTTTTCCCGCGTGTCATTCGAGAGTGGAACGGTAGAGAGACAGCTTGAAGGTGATTAATTGAACCCTCTGCCAGGCACTTTATTGTGAATCGCAGAGTAGTCACGTAGATGTAGACTCTACTGCAGAGTACCGACCGAAACACACGCCTTGTGCTTGGGCTAGATACTTCCGCTTCCTGTCCCGTTACACAAGCTTTTGTGGCTCAGGAAGCTAACAGGCGCTCGCCCAGTAGCGACCGACACAGAAGCAGCCGATTTAAGACCTGGACTCGTGGTGGAGCACGAAATTTTCTTGTAACGAGAATAGCAGTGTTGTCGCGCCAGCTAGTACTTGTACACAAGAGGTTACCGCCTGGTCACGGATGCGAGAGGGGTGGGCGTAAACTTTTGACCGTATTCTCAGTACTCAGGATACAAGAGGACGCGTGCAGGCCGCACTGAGACGGCAGTCTGAGTGGTGGTGGAATGCAGGAACGGGAAGAGCGACATGGAGAGCAGGGTGGCTCACGCTGGAGGCCGCTGGAGGTGAGCAGAGACACAGGCGGGCGGCAGACGGCGGAGGGTGTGCGCGCTGCGTTCTGCTGGCCAGTTACCGCGTGGCTCCTCCCTCGCGCCTCCTGCTGGCCGCATTCACACGCGCGACCTTGGTCTGCTCAGCAAGACAAGGGAAAGCGCATGCTGTCAGCAGTCCTTACTGGAATGAACTATTCTGTGCTGAAAGACAGGCTGGCTTGGCACCTCGGCGTGTGGGACTCACGCTAATAACGTGACTGCGAGGCATACGAAAAATAATAATAATAATTCAGAATAACATTTTGTTACGAGCTCTAAAATATTCCCACTCTGCCGGACGTCCTGTACATTCTGCTCGAGGAAAGGAGGGACACTGGTGGACCAACAGTAAGTACGAGGGTTGCCCAGAAACTAACGCACCGCATTTTTTTTCTCAGCCGAAAACAATGTTACGAATGCGAAACGTTACGTACGCATTATCTGAAGTCGCCTGAGTCAGCGCGCGCCAGCTTTCCGTCACTTCCGACACATGGCGTAGCTGCATGACAGTTTCAAAATGGTATACATAAATGGATATGGCGTCCGAAAGAACAGACACCATATCCACATAAGTAAATAGTTCTGGCAATACCGGCCATGACCTTCTTCTTCTGTGCGGATGTACACATATTCCCCGAACTCTTGCGGGGCTTGGTAAAAATGTCTTCCACGGGTAATGAGTGTGTTGGGTAGGGGCACTACGAATGTAGTGTGTGGGCATACCAGGTGAGAATGTGGGTCTCGCGGGTGGCGGGCGCGAGATAGTCCCTGCAGTCGCACTATCCTCTCTGCCCTCGGTGGCCCAGATGGATAGAGCGTCTGCCATGTAAGCACGAAATCCCGGGTTCGAGTCCCCGTCAGGGCACATATTTTCACCTGTCTCCGTTGATATATATCAACGCCCGTCAACCGCTGAAGGTATTAATATCATTCTAATTTCGTTTCAAAATGGCGTCTGTAGGTGCTGTACGTTGCAACCAACGTGCCGTCACTGAATTTCTCACTGCAGAGAAAGAAACAGTGAGGAATATTCAGAAACGCTTGTGCACGGTCTATGGAGTATCTGCTTTCGACAGAAGTACAGTTTGTTGCTGGGCACGGAGGGTGAGGCCATCAGAAGGCGGTTCGGCGACGTGGCTCAACGATTTGCAGCGGTCGGGGATACCATCCACGGCTGTCACGCCGGGCATGTTGCAGCGAGCTGATCTCATTTGTGGGGACACACGCATTACGACTCGGCAGTTGGCGCTGCGTCTGTCAATCGGCAAAGAAAAAGTCGATGCGGACTGCTGAACACATCTCCAAACAGGGTTGTACAGTGTAACCCCATGCACCCTACAGCCCTGACCTAGCCCCCTCGCACTTCCACTTGTTTGGTCCATTAAAGAAAGCCATTCGTGGAAGACATTTTGAGGCCGATGAGGTGGTGGTTCACACAGTGAAGCACTGGCTCCATCACCAGGACAAGGATTGGTACCGACAGGGCATACATGCCCTTGTTTCGCGCTACAGGAAGGCCACAGAATGGTGTGGACATTACGTGGAAAAATAGGGTATGTAGATAAAACACCATTCTTTCGTGTGTGTAATTCTTATAATGTTCAATAATGGATTGTTGAAGAAAAAAATGCGGTGCATTACTTTCTGGGCAACCCTCGTAGTATACTGGCACATAGTGGAACACGTCGATAATTTTAAAACAAAGCAAGGACATATTATCGTGATAACTTTACGCTACAACTCCAACTTTGAAAAATTCATGAACTTTTCATTAGTGACAAACGCTCAAAATAACACACATGGAAGTGTGCCTATCGGTTAACAATGCTTTATTGTATGTAGTACGCTAAATAAATATAACAATTCATTTAACAACCTGTTCCTCGCTAAATTCCATAAAATGAATGATACTAAAATTACTGGTTTGTATTGCCAACTTATCTAGTGTAGCCTAGTTGAGGCAAGCCCTTTAAGTCTTGCAAGCAACTGCTCCTGTACTTCCTTACTATCCGACTGATGTACAGACAGCACGAACTACAGGAAAAAAGAAACCAACAGAGGGGCAAAATGTTGGTAAAAGCTGTACGGTTGTTGCGCCAGGCGTATTTATCGGCTTTGAAGAAAAGCAGACTTGAAAAATTACTACCGCATTAGCAGTTTGGGGAGTCAAGAAACGTCGAAAATAATTTTTTATTACTTATTATTTTCTGATTTTAAGCAAATCCTACCTCGCCAAATATAATATTATGTTAACATGCTGCCGCGCGGTCTAAGGCACTGCAGTCATGGACTGTGCGGCTGGTCCCGGCGGAGGTTCGAGTCCTCCCTCGGGCATGGGTGTGTGTTTCCTTAGGATAATTTACGTTAAGTAGTGTGTAAGCTTAGGGACTGATGACCTTAGCAGTTTAGTCCCTTAAGATTTCACACACATTTGAACATTTGTTAACATACTCAGCTTCATTTTGATTCTCAGCCAGATATTGTGTATAATTATTTGAAAAAAGAAACAATTATACACAAGCGAATATAATCGATACATCACAAAAGCAACAATCAGGTCAAAGTTACGCTCTTCAGAGATGAACGACATGGCAACTACATTTAGCAACGAAACTACTGCGAGAGCTACGCTAAAAGAAAAATAATTAGTACTTTTTATTTATATTTCGACATATTGTAAAGCGATTTTGGATCATTCGTCATACCAGTTCCTGACAGTGTGTCTTCTCTGCAGTTCGCAGCTGCGACGAGAAAGGTTACCACCACACGGTTCAAAGCTGCGCTGGTACAGTTCGCTACTTGCAGGACGACTGTTAGCCAGAAACAGGTTAATCTCAACGTGTCCACTGCGTCATCTTTACGATACTCCAACTGCTCCACGTTCACACGCCTACATTTTTAGGGTCAGTATCCTGCGAAGACGGAGCTTTTCTTCCGCACCCTGGAAAGACCACTGTACGCAGAGAGGACGTCTGGAACGGTAAAGGCGATAGCTTTCCCCTTCTCGGCGTGTCTTTGCGCGCGAAAGAGAGAAATCTTCTGCGAAAGAATAAGCGAGGGTGACGCGTGTTGAGTGAAAATAGCTGAAAACCACAGCCGTGACGTCGAGAAGAGGGGTAACAGGTCTCAGCCAAAAGCACTCAAAGCCAGCCTCCGCTTCTGCGAGCCTGCCGTATGCTCCTCCGTCCATTACCCGACGTTTCCAGCGAAAGCACCGTGTCGAGTCACGACTGGCATAATAACGCAATTTCGTCCTCAAAAAATTTGCAGTACATACCAAAGAATGCTTCCGGGGTTTTAAACACTAAGTACATCACTAGGAATAGGTAACTGGAGGTCAATAAGTGGTAACGTCTCTGCAATTGGCAAACTATTCTTACAGCATATTCACAACTCGCGTGTCATTTTATCATGTTACAGTTTAACGTACAATGCGGTGCAGATGTTGTCTTTCTTTGATCTGTCAGCCAGAAAACTGAGTCATATTTAGGAGGATTTAATGGCAGTTAAGCGTGCAAACAAGCCGCTGTCTCTCGCCCGACGTCACAACAGTGATAAAAATCCCCTCCCCCTCCGTTTCAATCTGTCCGTCCGGAGGGCAAGACGGATCTGCACAGGTCCTCTCGGTGTTGCTCGAGAGGAACAGGGTTGTGTGCTGAGCACGGAGGATTTATTTAACCCTCTCTGGTTCATTTCTGTGGAAGACTACCTCATTTCTTTATCTTGTCGACTTCCTTAATTTTCGACACCCTCCGACAGGACCTCATGTGAAACGCTTCGATTCTTCTCTCTTCCCGTTTTCCCAGTCCGTGACCCGCTTCCGTATAGTGCCGTGCGACAGACGCTCATTCTAAGGAATTCCTTAGTCAGAACAAGGCCTGCGCGTGACGCATGTAGGCTTCTACTGGCGAGCAGCGGCCCCTCTGCCTCTGCTAGGCCGCCTCTTGCATCCGCCTCCCTACGCCCGCCATGTCTTATTTCGCTTCCAGGGGCGATTCTAGAAGTCGGTCAAACGGGGGGGTGGGGGGGGGGGGGTGTTTGGGGGAATAGAATATCGCTTCACAAAAGGAGGGTTGGGGTCCTCCACCGACAAATTGGCAAAAGTTGGTGTTGCTTAAAGTAGTTTTTGGTAACTGTTTTGGAGTTTAGGGTAAAAACGTGTCTACAGAATGTGTGTGCCCGGGTAAACAATACGATTTGACCCATATGTCCTGCGATTTCGAAGTTCTTGTCTGCGGTCAGCAATTTAAGTGCTGGTAGGCATCCCGGCATATTTAGCTTTCTTGATTATTGTTAAAAAAAGTTTCAAATGGCTCTGAGCACTATGGGACTTAACATCTGAGGTCATCAGTCCCCTAGAACTTAGAACTACTTAAACCTAACTAACCTAAGGACATCACACACATCCATGCCCGGGGCAGGTTCGACCTGCGACCGTATCAGCAGCGCGGTTCCGGATTGAAGCGCCTAGAACTGCTCGGCCACAACGGCAATGTATATTAATAAATAATAAGACGCCCATTTTAAGTTAAATGACTTTTGTTGGTTTAGAGAGTAAGCTATTTGCCGCCCTTATTCTTTTCTTAAAATGTGTGTGAAATACATTGCAACCTATATTGCTACATAATTATAAAAAAAATAATGACTGAATCTGTTGAAGTAATATATTCGCTGATTTCTGAAGTCATTTTATCCAGTGTAATATGATACTCCATTGGAGGGGCTATAGCCCCCATAGGCTCCCCCCCCCCCTCCCCCCACTTGCCGCCGCCTCTGTTCGCTTCCAAGGTTGCCGATTACTTTCACACCTTGTGTCTAATGTGGACCTCAATTTTGATGTTACGTTTATCACTGATCTGATATCTGCTACTTTTCAGTGCCTTCCTTTTTCCTTGGTTTACTCATTCTATATTTTTATTACATTTCTCTTACTTCTGTACTTTTAGTAGCACTACTTTTATGTAATTTTTTCGCATTAATTTAATACCTAAACATATGCGGATGCCGCATGCCCGTAATCCTAATAACAGGGCATTTGTACCCAGATACTCCAGTTAAACTTGACATGTAACATACTATACCCTGATGGTTACGACCAGTGTATCCGAGAAAGCACGAGCGTTACGGAAATGCAAACAACAACATGGAATCGCGCTACGGTCTCGCTGAAAGCGTCTTTTCCAACAAAGGAACGACAGCAAATAGAAACGTGTTTCTCGTAAAAATTTCGAAGTCTGCAACCGAGAACTTACGAAATGGATATTCAGGGCGTGGGAGTCATACATACTAGTTATAGTATAGTGTGAGAAAGTGTTCGGGGGCTGAATAGTAGCGATTCCACCGCGAGTAACAGGACTTCTAGTAGTAACGTGCAGTAAGTGACTAAAGATATGAGCAGTTTCCATTTCGCTTTTGTGGTCGTTATAACTCCTGAAAGACTACTGGGCCCTTACAGGGCCTATGCTGAACACCAAGTTAGGCTGGCTTCAGTATTAGGCCAGGGAACAGAGTCCTCAGTACCATCAGAAGCTAGCGCTCTCTCTCTCTCTCTCTCTCTCTCTCTCTCTCTCTCTCTCTCTCCCTTCCCTCTCCCACCCACTGTTAACACAGGGCCCTCCCGGCCCGGCACGCACCAGCGGCTGACTGGGGAACAGCTACGCGGTGGGTGGGGTGCAAGTTGGCCGCCTCTCAACAAGAGACAGGCTGGGGGCTGAGCGACTTCCGGTACAACGCAATAAACATGAGGCAGGTAAAACCAAACACCGCACAAAAAACTACGGTCACTTTATCTTTCGCCGGCCGGAGTGGCCGTGCGGTTCTAGGCGCTACAGTCTGGAACCGAGCGACCGCTACGGTCGCAGGATCGAATCCTGCCTCAGGTATGGGTGTGTGTGATGTCTTTAGGTTAGTTAGGTTTAATTAGTTCTAAGTTCTAGACGACTGATGATCTCAGAAGTTAAGTCCCATAGTGCTCAGAGCCATTTTTCACTTTATCTTTTCCGAGTGTACTGGGCTAATGCGGAGCACCAAGCTGCAATTACGATAAATTATTAAACTTCGCGCTCGTGCGGGACATTACAGCGCTCCTCCCCCCCTCCTTCCTCTCTCTCATGCCCGTGTGTGCCCTTTACTTACAGACTTTCGAATTACTTCGGTATCAAACTTATAATTAACTTTTCCAGGTTTCACGCAAATGAGAAAAGACGAGCCGCTCCCTTTCTTAAGGTAAAGCGTGGGTCTTATTTTCGGTTTGCAATGTACAAGAAATGTTGAGCACAACGTCTCGTTCCATTTCACATAACATAATTTTTGCAACGTACTACCGAGCACCATGCAACTTACATTTAGTATTCACAATACGTGGAAATACTGTTTACAAGTTTAGATAATTCTATTGCCGTTCATTTGAGGTCTTGTAATTGAAGTAACCCAATTTTCGCTCTAAAACTGCCTTCCTGGAATCCTGGGAGTTGTTGGTTTTATGGAACCAGTGTGACACTCATGTTTTAATTACTTTCGGGAACTACTGGAAACCTAATTTTGTATGACCGGTACACCACCGCTGCCACTGCCCCTCAGAAACCTTGCGCCCTGCTGCTTCTCCAGATGTAGCAAATTCGCATACGTGCGTGCGGTGACACGGCTACGCTGCTGCCTTTTCACGGTAAATACTTGGCATAGCGAGAAACAGCCTACTAGTTGTGAAAAACTGGAAATGTCGGAAGGAAGGAATGACGCGAACGACCCAGTCGATCCAGCATACTACTCGCTCACAACGTCCGGGAACAGTGCCCTGCAGTTCTGGATCGGTGGAAGCCCACGTGCGGGACTTGGGGGGGGGGGGGGGGGGGGGCTTGCTTCTTCCGCTCCACGCAAACCGTAAACATCTCTGTCAGGTCGCCCTGAACAAATACACTGACAGGCATGAAAAACGCAACACTCAATAAATGATGTGTAATTATCTACTTAATCAAAGCGAAGTACTTCAACTAATTTTTTGAGACGGGTATGTTATTGGCGTCGCTTTGCGAGCAAACAATGAAGTGTTGATTGTTTAGTGCACAAGCTTCAATCGTTTTTTCCGGTGCAACTTGCAAAAGACATCACTGAATGTCTGCGACGTTTTCCTGCCCTTGAAGCGCTCATTGTCGTACCTTCAATTGTTCCCCATACAGTCACACGTGTTTGTCGGCTCTTTCAGCGATTGTCGTAACCGGTTTCGTAGAGTAAACATGCCGTTAAGGCCTGAACAAGCTGCGTAAGCTGTTGCTTTGGTGGAAAATGGCTGCAGCTTACATTACGTTGCGGAAGTGTTGAGGACTACACCTTCCACGATATCCAGAACCGCACGAAGCTACGTGGAAACTGGAGGCTTTGCAAGGAGACCAGGAACAGGCTCGACAAGAGCAACATCAGAGAGAGATGATCGCTTTTTACAACTTTAATAAGTTCTCTGAAACCGTCACACCACCACCATTGAAGAACGAAATCCATTCCACCATGTTCGATGGGTCAATGTTAGTGAGAGAACTGTTTGAAGAAGACTGGAAGAAGCCAACCTTCAGTCCAGAAGAGATGCTACACGTCCGGAACTCACCACAGAGCACTGCATTGCTCGACTTCGTTTCCCAAGGGAACATCTTGACTGGACAGTACAACAATGGGATTAAGTGTTGTTCACCGACGAGTCGCGATTTGGCCTCCGATCACCTGATGGAAGGGAGGGGTCTGTAGAAGGCCACGGGAAAGGTATTCTCCTTGCACATTCTCATCTAGGATGCCATTTCAGCGTGGTTCTGTAATGGTGTTGGCAGGAATCAATACAGCTGCAAGCACGGATTTGAGCTTCGTGGAGCATGGGATCCTTACCGCACATCGGGAGGCGCAGGAAATCCTTCTGGAGCATGTTGTGCCTTTCGCTCCATTTACTGGTAACGATTTTATAGTAATGCAGGGCAGAGCATGCCCACATGTTGTGCAAAATGTGCAAGAGTTCTTGGATGAAACAGTGATTCAAGCTACGGGTCGGCCTGCTCGGAGCCCTGATTTGAATCCACTTGTTCTCGTTTGGGACCGGCTGGGGAGACGAGCCCGCCAACAGTGTCCAGAGACCCTACAGGACCTACGGAACGCCCGTCTGGAAGATTAGGATATGATTCATCAACAGGACATTACCGCATTAGTGAGGGGGATGCCTGAAAGGTTGAATGCTATCATTAGTGCGGCAGGTGGCAATATACGCTTTTGAAGACGTGAACAGAAGTATCTGAGAGCGTCTCCGAGGTTCAGTGAAGTAAAATACGGAGTGTCCAACATCAGAACTGACGTGCATTAGCATTATCACCTTACTCAAAATTTCCCTGAAGTGCGCAAATCTGGCTTAATTTCTTAAATTTGTTTATAATAGTCTTTCTTTTTTCATTGTTGGACGCTTAGATGGGACCACGCCACAATATTCTATCATAAGATAGTGGATTGGTCTTATAAAAGTGTCAGAAATTTAAAATAAATTTCACTTTTTTGTACGAAACTGACGTGTTGCGTTTTTCGTGTCGGTCAGTCTAGCACGAATAACTGCTCGTTATATTTCGCTGCGTGTCGCATCCACTGGTTAATCACTTACCTCCCCATGATGTTCGACCGGTGATGTCCAAATCCCTTTTCAATCAGCTTGTGGACCACTGAACCTGCCAACAAACAAAGAGAACATATTTCTAATTAAATAATTCATTAAAGCGTCACAGTTTACTATATTAATGATTTTGAGATTATGTCTTCTCTTGGGTAACTAAATAAATGCAGTTTTAGTTTTGCTATATAATTTTAGCCTTAGTCTAATGAAACTTCTTCAGTGACGAATACACACACACACATTTTCTCTTACATGTAAATACAGTGCCAGCTCGGTGCTGCTTGTGATGTACAATGCGATGGCTTTATACTGTTACAAGTTAGGAAAAGCGACCTTTCAACCTTCTTTTCTGACTTCCAGCACGACTATCCTATATTGGTTCAGAGCAGAATGCTGCAATTACCGCCTGGTTTGGAACCTATCGCCGTTGAGACAAGCTCTGAAACTCGTCTCCGGCCTTGTCGGTTAGGAGGACACATTTATACGACCATTGTCCTTACGCCGTGTTACGTGGCTGCAAGTGGTACGCCGCTGCCTGCAGATAGGTTGGACACTCAGCGCTGCTACAGCAACAAATCGGGCACTTCACTCACTCATTTGATTATATGCATGCGACGACACAACTCATTCATGTAACTGATTCGCCACGATGGGCTATAAATCCGCCACCTTCAATGCTAGTGCACAATCACGTTCGACCTCCTGCGGGAATGTCAAAGTAGCAAACAAGGTGTATATGGACGGGGACGGCGGATGGGCGGCTCTGGGTGGGGATGCTGGTCGGCCGGCCGTGGCGCGTACCGAGACAGTCCGCGCAGTTGACGTAACTGATGGGATTCCAATTCGGTTTTACAGAGATTACTCTGCTGCATCGGCTCCTTACTTAGCTTGCGTTTATCGCGAATCTCTTGCCCAAGTCCCGAGCGAATGGAAAAAAGCGCAGGTGACGCCTGTATATAAGAAGGGTAGGAGGACAGATCCTCAAAATTACAGACCAATATCCTTAACATCGGTTTGTTGCAGGATTCTCGAACATATTCTCAGTTCGAATATAATGAATTTCCTTGAGACAGAGAAGTTGCTGTCCATGTATCAGCACGGCTTTAGAAATCATCGCTCCTGCGAAACTCAACTCGCCCTTTTCTCACATGATATCTTGCGAACCATGGATGAAGGGTCTCACTTGACTTCCGGAAAGCGTTTGACTCGGTGCCCCACTGCAGACTCCTAACTAAGGTA
Organism: Schistocerca americana; assembly: GCF_021461395.2. Classification (NCBI taxonomy): domain Eukaryota; kingdom Metazoa; phylum Arthropoda; class Insecta; order Orthoptera; family Acrididae; genus Schistocerca; species Schistocerca americana. The sequence continues at coordinate 96,471,529 of NC_060123.1, read as the reverse complement.
CGAGCATATGGGATTGGTTCCCAAATATGTGAGTGGCTCGAAGACTTCTTAAGTAATAGAACCCAGTACGTTGTCCTCGATGGTGAGTGTTCATCGGAGGTGAGGGTATCATCTGGAGTGCCCCAGGGAAGTGTGGTAGGTCCGCTGTTGTTTTCTATCTACATAAATTATCTTTTGGATAGGGTGGATAGCAAAGTGCGGCTGTTTGCTGATGATGCTGTGGTGTACGGGAAGGTGTCATCGTTGAGTGACTGTAGGAGGATACAAGACAACTTGGACAGTATTTGTGATTGGTGTAAAGAATGGCAGCTAACTCCAAATATAGATAAATGTAAATTAATGCAGACGAATAGGAAAAAAAATCCCGTAATGTTTGAACACTCCATTAGTAGTGTACGGCTTGACACAGTCACGTCGATTAAATATTTGGGCGTAACATTGCAGAGCGATATTACGTGGGACAAGCATGTAATGGCAGTTGTGGGGAGGGCGAATAGTCGTCTTCGGTTCGTTGGTAAAATCTTGGGAAGATGTGGTTCATCTGTAAAGGAGCCCGCATATAAAACACTAATACGACCTATTCTTGAGTACTGCTCGAGCGTTTGGGATCCCTATCAGGTCGGATTGAGGGAGGGCATAGAAGCAATTCAGAGGCGGGCTGCTAGATTTGTTACTGGTAGGTTTGATCATCACGCGAGTGTTACGGAAATGTTTCAGGAACGCGGGTGGGAGTCTCTGGAGGAAAGGAGGCCTTCTTTTCGTGAATCGCTAGTGAGGAAATTTAAAGAACCAGCATTTGAGGCTGACTGCAGTACAATTTTACTGCCGCCAACTTACATTTCGCGGAAAGACCACAAAGATAAGATAAGAGAGATTAGGGCTCTTACAGAGGCATATAGGCAGTCATTTTTACCTCGTTCTGTTTGGGAGTGGAACAGAGAGAGAAGATGCTAGTTGTGGTACGAGGTACCCTCCGCCACGCACCGTATGGTGGATTGCGGAGTATGTATGTAGATGCCTAGTAAGCAGAAGACACCGGGTTCGAATCCCGGTCTGACACAGGTTTTCGCTCGTGGCCGCTGACATCGTGAATTCCACCCCTTTCCTTTCCTCCCCCGGCCCCTCCCCACCCAACCTTCAATTTCATTCACGGTATGGTCATGGACACGTCACAATACGATAGCTTCTTTCTATCTTTCTGTCGCGTCTTCACATTATGCAATCCTACCGCAGCAATTCGATACCATCGACTGGCATATACAGACACCACTTACGTTAGCCCTGTATTGTGACGTGACGGCATGGTACGATTTGTAGCACACCTATCTGCGCTCCTAGGAGCCCATTTTGATCTTTTAAAGAGGCGACTACGTTTCTTAGTTTATCGTACATCCCTGCGGGGCAGACGAACACCTGACCGTGCCTCCTAGACCAGAGTGACACAGCGACAGCGGTCGGCAGACGCAGTCGCCAGATCCTGCCCAATATCGTCGGCCGACGGATTGGGCACAGTGCGTCCGACCTCCTCGGTCAGTGCCGGCCGCGGTGGTCTAGCGGTTCTAGGCGCTCAGTCCGGAACCGCGCGACTGCTACGGTCGCAGGTTCGAATCCTGCCTCGGGCATGGATGTGTGTGATGTCCTTAGGTTAGTTAGGTTTAAGTAGTTTTAAGTTCTAGGGGACTGATGACCACAGATGTTAAGTCCCATAGTGCTCAGAGCCATTCGAACCATTTTTTTTTCCTCGGTCAGTTTTTGGCGTGGTCAAGAAAGTCTGACAAGGGGACCTCCATACTGTGAAACACGGATTTTGATGCGCTTCAAATATGTTGTAGAGGCACTTACGCTGTGTACCTGGCTATCTGGTTTTTTAACGACGGGCCTTGGTTTTTGAGAAAATCGATTTTGAAGTTCATTGCGCGCTGTGCACTCCGTAACATTACAGGTATTTCGAGCAGATCAGCGTAGCGCAGCGGTAAAGGTTCACGGCTACCGCCGTGGAGGTACCGTGTTCCAATCCTGTCGTGTACTTTTTTTCAAAATCGATCGAATTTTTCAATTTTATTTCAAAGAATATCAACAAACAGTGTAAGGTGTGCGAAATTATATAGATATATTCAGTCATTAATTTTTTCAAATATTCATTCCGTTTGTGGTTCGCATCTTATTCTCCCACTTCATCTTCTTCGTTGAAATCTATCAATTCATCATCAATAATGATCTGTCTTTCGGCAAAAAGATTCTGTATTGCGATACATATCTCATCGCCAATTGCAACGGAATTGGTAGAGGTCACGCTAGGCGGTGTATTTGTTACGGGACCAAATCGCGGAATAGATTTTCAGCGTATTTAATGGCATTTGTGATTTCGCCTTTTGATTCTTCATTCAACTCCTCTACTTGTGGATCTTCTTCTTGCTGCACTACTGCAGAAACATTTGGTTCTTCCATTTAACAGAATTTTTCTAGCATACAGCACTAGAGACGATTTGCGAGCAGCTGAAGCTGTAGTTAGATGCGAACATAAAGGAATGCAACTCGCATCCTCATTGGCCTAGGAGCTGGGGTTGCCGTTACGGCTTACGGTATTCACGAGAGAGGGGGACGATAATGGGCGTAGATCGATTTCAGGTAATACAAGAAGCGGCTGTTGTATGAACATATGGAACTCCAACTGCGAACCACAAACGAAATGAATATTTGAAAAAATTGCCGGCCGAAGTGGCCGTGCGGCTAAAGGCGCTGCAGTCTGGAACCGCAAGACCGCTACGGTCGCAGGTTCGAATCCTGCCTCGGGCGTGGATGTTTGTGATGTCCTTAGGTTAGTTAGGTTTAACTAGTTCTAATGACCTCAGCAGTTGAGTCCCATAGTGCTCAGAGCCATTTGAACCATTTTGAACCATTTGAAAAAATTAATTACTGAATATATCTTTATAATTTCGCACACCTTACATTGTTTGTTGATATTCTCTGAAATAAAATTGAAAGATTCGGTCGATTTTGAAAAATGAAAAAGAACTACACGACCAGGATTCGAACACGGTGCCTCTAGCGCGGTAGCCGTGAACCTTAACCGCTGGGCTACACTCACCTGCTCGAGATATATGTAATGTTATGGCTATACAAAGCGGGCAATGAAATTCAAAATCGATTTTTTCAAAAACTAAGGGCCGTCGCTAAAAAACCGGATAGCCAGGTACTCAGTGTAAGTGACTCTACAACATATTTGACGCGCATCAAAAGCCGTGATTTGCAGTATGGAGGGTCCCCTTGTGAGTAAGCTCGAATTTATTTTATGAAGGAGCGTACACACTATTTTAACCTCCTTGGGCGTAATGGATGCCACGCCGCCTCTGTCCTTCGAGAAGAGTTCTGCATCGCGACTTTTGCTATTAAAACGACGCCGAATGCATGTAAACTAAGGTATATGTGTTTCGAAAAAAGACTGGTTACTACTGTACACTCTTTCCTCTGTTACTGGAAGAACCAGACAAGTTTCACAAACATACAAACGAGATGAATAGAGAAACATGATGATTCGTACTGACTACAAAAAGCGAGACTACAAACTGCACAACTTCAAATAAATTGAGCCAAAGAAGTATGTGGCACTCAACACTACACTGACAGTCATTCAGCATGTGCGAAAAAGACAAACACAAATTTTAGAATAAGATAAGACCTAAAGCACTGTAGAGTTGAGACGCATACACAAAATTTGTAAATCACTCCATTCAACCTCCTCACCACCCTATCGACTTAATAATACTTCGTAGACAGCCCGAAAAAGGGTCACTACAGCGACGTTAAGTGTAAGATACCGGTACACCACCTACCTCACCCCAAAAAATTATTTTTTGAGGTTGTAATTTATGCCTAAGATTACCGAGAAAGATTTTTGCCTAGTTACCATTTCCAATAAAGCTGCGACTTCAATCCTCTGATTCCGAGCTATATTCCGATTACGGTATTCTTCACCCTCAGAATGCCACAAACTACTACTTTCGAAACCTATCAGCTTCTCGGAGTCAATATTTCGTGTGAGAGAGCGTCGGCCGATTCGACTGAAGAAAAACTGACGACGCGAATTCCAGCGGTCGTCGTCCGTAGTCTAGGACGGAGCTGATCCTCGTTGGTACACAAAACGGGTTAGAACACTGTTGCAGAAACAACGAAACAAACACGCCAAATCCCCAAGATTGGCGATCCTTTATAGTAGCTCGAAACTTAGCGCGGAATTCAATGCGAGACGCCCATAACAGTTTCCACAACGAAACTTTGTCTCGAAACCTGGCAGAAAGTTCAAAGAGATTCTGGTCGTATGTGAAGTATGTTAGCGCCAAGAAACAATCCATGTCTTCTCTGCGCGATAACAATGGAGATACTATTGAAGACAGTGCTGCCAAACCAGATTTACTAAACACAGCCATCCGAAATGCTTTCACAAAAGAAGACGAAGTAAATATTTCAGAATTCGAATCGAGAACAGCTCCGAACATGAGTAACGTAGAAGTAAATATCCTCGGAGTAGTGAAGCAACTCAAATCACTTAATAAAAGCAAGTCTTCTGGTCGAGACTGTATACCAATTAGGTTCCTTTCGGAGTTTGCTGATGCATTAGCTCCACACTTAACAATCAACAACCGTTCGCTCGACGAAAGATCCGTACCCAAAGACTGGAAAGTTGCACAGGTCACACCAATATTCAAGAAAGGTAGTAGAAGTAATCCACTAAATTACAGGCCCATATCGTTAATCGATATGTAGCAGGATTTTAGAACATATATTGTGTTCGAACATTATGAGTTGCCTGGAAGAAAACTGTCTATTGACACACAGTCAACATGGGTTCAGAAAACATCGTTCCTGTGAAACACAACTAGCTCTTTATTCACATGAAGTGTTGAGTGCTATTGACAAGGGATTTCAGATCGATTCCGTATTTCTGGATTTCCAGAAGGCTTTTGACACTGTACCACACAAGCGGCTCGTAGTAAAATTGCGTCCTTATGGAATATCGTCTCAGTTACGTGACTGGATTTGTGATTTCCTGTCAGAGGGATCACAGTTCGTAGTAAATGACGGAAAGTCATCGAGTAAAACAGAAGTGATTTCTGGCCTTCCCCAAGGTAGTGTTATAGGCCCTTTGCTGTTCCTTATCTATATAAACGATTTGGGAGACAATCTCAGCAGCCGCCTTGGGTTGTTTGCAGATGACGCTGTCGCTTATCGACTAATAAAGTCATCAGAAGATCAAAACAAACTGCAAAACGATTTAGAAAAAAATATCTGAATGGTGCGAAAAGTGGCAGTTGACCCTAAATAACGAAAAGCTTGAGGTCATCCACATGAGTGCGAAAAGGAACTTGTTAAACTTCGGTTACACGGTAAATCAGTCAAATCTAAAAGCAGTAAATTCAACTAAATCCCTAGGTATTACAATTACGAACAACTTAAATTGGAAAGTAACACATAGAAAAATGTTGTGAGGAAGGCTAACTAAAGGCTGCATTTATTGGCACGACACTTAGAAAATGTAACAGACCTACTAAGGAGACTGCCTATACTGCTGCGCGGTGTGGGACCCTTACCAGATAGGACTGACGGAGTACATCGAAAAAGTTCAAAGAAAGGCAGCACGTTTTGTATTATCGCGAAATATGGGAGAGAGTGTCACAGAAATGATACAGGATTTGGGCTGGAAATCGTTAAAAGAAAGACGTTTTTCGTTGCGACGGAATCTTCTCAGGAAATTCCCATCACCAACTTTCACCTCCGAATGCGAAAATATTTTGTTGACACCTACCTACATAGGGAGGAACGATCACCACGATAAAATAAGGGAAATCAGAACTCGTACGGAAAGATATAGGTGTTCACTCTTTCCGCGTGCTATACGAGATTGGAATAATAGAGAATTGTGAAGGTGGTTCGATGAACCCTCTGCCAGGCACTTAAATGTGATTTGCAGAGTATCCATGAAGACGTAGATGAGCGATGAGATGGGCTGCATTGCGATTGCTGACGTGCTGATCTAAAAAGATCGTCCGTCTTCGGCCGATGACGGTCGTCGGCGGAACTCACCGACGTCTATTTGGTGCCACTGTGTCCATAGCCTTGGAGTTCGAGACACCCCAACACAGCGAACCGCAAAGTGAATTCCTCGATGACGGGGAAGATAAGTGACAACGCAGCCCATTCTGGTCGGGCGATAAGCGGGCAGCGCGTCGAGCACATTTGCCTATGGAAATGTCGGCGCCACGGCAGCGGCTGCAGCAGACCTGCGCGAGAGTGACGGAGGGGGACGGGGTAGGGAGCTGCCCACCCCTGGGGTGTGGCCGGCTGTCGCAGCAGCTGCAGCTCCTGCAGTCAGATGTAAATGTTATCGGGAGGGCACGTGGCGGCTGCCGGTGAAGGATAGCCCTGCTGTTGCTACCGGTCCAGACCCACACCCAGTCAGCCGCAGGAGGGACACGCGCCATATCGGGGCTCTGGCGCGGTCGTTGTAGGCCTGACACCGTGGTAAGGGTGTCTTCGCAAAGCTGAACGGAGTTTTCGCTTCGCCGACGACCGTCATCGTCCGAAGACGGACGATCTTTTTAGACCAGCACGTCAGGTGTGTGTGTGTGTGTGTGTGTGTGTGTAGGAAAACGACTACGTCCTTTTAAAAGGACCCATCATAGGGTTTTGCAAATACAGCTGTCTAGATTGACAAATTTATCTTCATCTACTATGACGTTTCGGCTAACGCTATCATCATCAGACAAAAACCTACAACTCGTGATACAAAAGTATCAGACATAACAAAATTTAAGCATAATCAGGTCATCAGTTCATCGTCAACGGAGCGCTTAAGCATAGCTTTTATTTTAAGGTGTACCCAAACCAAAAGGAGACGGCAGTAGTATGCAAAGAAATTTTTGTAACAGTACTATAATTACACTTCATGTTGAACAGTACATCTGTACTTAATTGCCACTGATATTGGTACAGCGATCCCAGCGCGTAGGAAGGGAGTGGATGGCTTCAGTGTAGGTGCTTGGAGGATCAAGTTTTCCAAGGTGTCCCGCCCTTCTTTGTCACAAGTGAAACTCTGACCTTTCAGAGATTATTTTCAAGGGCCGAAGATACGAGACTCACAGGGCGCGGTGTACTTGCTGTGACGAGGGTGTTCCAGGATTTCCCATCGAAATTTCTGAAGATGCTCAAGGGTTTTATTGGCCGCGCAATCCCGCCACATAACGCTGACACCACACAGGGATATTGTGCACCGTGCGCAAAACCGCTCTCCGTACACACTTTCAGCTCGCAATAAACCTGTGAAGCATGCCGCCCTCCTCCTGCGCAACGTAATCGCACAACCGGTTTTTGTGCTGACTGGGAGGAATCCATCACGCAACCAATTACGGAAACAACTATCCACAAATGAGGAAATGGCTGCGAAGCCGTCAACTCAACTGGGAACACGTCCACACTGTTTCTAGGTAAAAACTATCACCCACATACAGCGCCGCTGCACGAAAGGTCTGTTTTCAGCAGAGTCTACCTTATATACTGACACTGAAGATGTTATCATCTTTGCTACCCCCCCCCCCCGTAATCTGGTAATGAGTGAAAGAAATGTTAGGTGACGACTGTACACACATTATACGATTGCATAAACTTTACGTATTTCAATGGTTCAAATGGCTCTGAGCACTATGGGACTTAACATCTGTGGTCATCAGTCCCCTAGAACTTAGAACTACTTAAACCTAACTAACCTAAGGACATCACACACATCCATGCCCGAGGCAGGATTCGAACCTGCGACCGCAGCAGTCGCGCGGTTCCGGACTGAGCGCCTAGAACCGCTAGACCACCGCGGCCGGCCTTTACGTATTTAAATAGAGTTACAAAGTACACACTACTTCTTCTGATGTCCTGTGTCATTTGTAATAATAACAATAACTGTCATTCAGTACAATCAATTAGTTTTACTAGTGTATAACATGATGCATTATCTTTCCTCCTCCTCAAATGGTGCTTGAAAACAATTTAAGTGAGTAAATATTTAATTTGACGGTGTACTGTGACTCACATCAAGAGTAGGCCTAAGTAGTTACATTTAGACTATCAATTTGCTTGCGTGCTTGCCTACTTAGCATAGTATTTCAGCCATCACATATTTTTATGCAGTTATACGCATAGCCATGTTAGTTTTGCGACACTGCTTCCTTAGGCCTATCTTCTAAAATGTCTACTTTTATTAGGTATAGAAAATTGGCACTGGATTACATACTTATAAGTCTGTGCATTAAGTTAGTGACTATATGTATATGTGGAAACTGACCCGCCAGGGTAGCCGAGAGCGCTAATGCGCTGCTTCCAGGACTCGGTTAGGCGCGCCGGCCCCGAATCGAATCCGCCCGGCGGATTAACGACGAGGGCTGGTATGCCGGCCAGCGTGATTGTGGTTTTTAGACTGTTTTCCACATCCCGCTCGGTGAATACCGGACTGGTCCCCACGTACCGTCTCAGTTACACGACTCACCGACATTTGAAAACGTTCTCACTATTACATGGCTTACACTAGAAGCAGACAGCTGTGGTCACTAATTCCGTCCGGGGGTTGGGGGGGGGGGGGGGGGTGGCGGTAGGAAGGGCATCCGGGCCCCCTCAGCTACTACCACTGCCGAATCAATAGTAACAGGACCGACCCCGCGTTGAAGCGGGACAAAGGCCCCAAGAAAGAATGAAAGGATTGTATGTGTGTAAATTAATGACGCTTGCGCATTCGTTACACTGCAGACATTTTAGAATACTGTCACACTTGACATGCATCACTGATGTGGAGAATGCTTGGAAAGAACATTTTGGGATATGAGAAGTATCACGGATGCGGAAAATAATTCATTTATGACACTGTTGCGTATTAAACCAAGCATTATACATATAACGAAAAATTATCGTTTTTACTAGGGCAGAAAAAGAATGTACACGTAAATAAACAGCTAAGTACGTATAAACTTCTACGCATGTTAGATGTAAATAAGCTAGAAAATGGCAACGTTAAACAAAGCGGTAGACAAATTTACTTCTATATCTCCTTAAGCTGGTTTTTCCGATATCAGGTTCGATATCTCAAATTGTTTACTGGGGCAAACGCTAAGTCCTGTTAAATTTTTGCACGTTCTTACGGAAACACTCTGTATTATGGTCCAGTGACCACTGCTTAATACAACTACCTGCTCACAACTGAATGCTCGAATGCACATTCATTGTTGGTAGTTAGTTCAAGCTGCCACCATGGTTAAAGCACTGACTCCTCTTTTACGCCACGAATAAAGTTAGATTCCGAACTTATTGGACGTACAATGTATGTACCAGGTGCAGAAGTATGAAACCAGAGTTTGGTTGCAGTAATTACATATCTGTTGTTTGAAACTGATAAATTATAAACAACATTTTATTCAAAATAATCTCCATTGCTATTTATACATTTCCCCCATGTCTCCGGTAGGCTATCAATGCCACACCAAAAAAACGGTTCTTCTTCTGAAGCGAATCGGTCAGCGAGCCATTTTCGTACATTTTCATACGAATTGAAGCGTTGTTCGGCTAGAGCGTGTCACAGTGATGCAAATAGATGATAATCGGAAGAAGCCAAGCCTGGAGAATAAGCCGCATGCCCTGGTATTTCCCAACTGAACGCCTCGACAGTTTCCCTGATCCGTTTTGCTGTGTGTGATGCGTTATCATGGAGCAATATGACTCTGTTGCCTTTTTCCATATTCCGGTGGTTTTTCGCGTAATGCTCGACTGAAATCGAATATTTGCTGTTGGTAGCGATCACTGTTAACGGTTACACCACTTTATAGCAGCTCATAATAGATGACACCATTCCGATCCCACCAAAAACAGAGCTCTGTCTTCTTCCCAAAGCGATTTTGTGTTGCAGGCTTCACCAACGATTTACGACGCTTAGGATTTACAAAATATATCAATTTTTTGTCACCTGTCACTACTCGATGGAGAAGCGACTTGGTTTTGTATCTGGCGAGCAGCATTTCACAAATTGTCTTTCGATTTGCTTGCTGTCTCTAATTCAGTTTATGCGGAACCCATTTTCCCCACCTTTTGCACCTTTCCCATAGCTTTCAATCGAAGAGAAACGGCTTTCTGCGTCACATTCAGTTGTTCCGTGGGTTCCTGTTGTGTTTGAAATCTTTATCCAATATGGCTTGCAATTCGTTGTCTTAGAACTTTTTCGGTGGTTTCCCGTACTCGTCGTTTCTCAGGTCAAAATCACCACTTTTGAATTTTTTGAACCACTCGAGACACTGTCTTCCCACGAGCATGTTCGCCGAAAGCTTGGATATGCATTAGATGCGTCGCAAAAGTTTTCTTCACATGATAACAGAAAACGATTGCTGTACGCAAATCGTAGTCTGTCGGCACAAAACTTGACACGTCCGGGTTTGAAACTGATACCGGTGTATGGAACTTGGGTTACTGTTTGTTGACATTCGTCGTCACGCTTTATTGGAAGCAGATGGCGCTGCAGACGCGGTCTCAACGGGCCCTACGTTGACGGCTATCACCATCTAAAGGGAAAGTGCGGTTTCATACTTATACACCTAGTAAATATCGTAGCTCTGGTCTTCGCCTCCTGTTGTTTTTATCCTGACAAGGGGCTGGGAACGGGGGAAACGTGTAATACAGAAGCGTACTTAAAAGTATGTTGTACGTACCTAGCGTACATTTTAAGATAAAAATGTGCGCTGTAGAGCGATGGTAATGAATCCCAAATAAAAGAAGTGAAAGGCGTAAGGAAATAACTTGTGGCTGTCGTTGTGGTCATCAGTCCTGAGACTGGTTTGATGCAGCTCTCCATACTACTCTATCCTGTGCAAGCTTCTTCGTCTCCCAGTAGCTGCAGCAACCTACATCCTTCTGAATCTGCTTAGTGTATTCATCTCTTGGTCTCCCTCTACGATTATTACCCTCCACGCTGCCCTCTAATACTAAAATGGTGATCCCTTGATGCCTCAGAACATGCCCTACCAACCGATCCCTTCTTCTAGTCAAGTTGTGCCACAAACTTCTCCCCAATTCTATTCAATATCTCCTCACTAGTTATGTGGTCTACCCACCTAATCTTCAGCATTCTTCTGTAGCACCACATTTCGAAAGCTTCTATTCTCTTCTTGTCGAAACTATTCATCGTCCATGTTTCACTTCCATACATGGATACACTCCATACAAATAATTTCAGAAACGACTTCCTGACACTTAAATCTATACTCGATGTTAACAAATTTCTCTTCTTGAGAAACGCTTTCCTTGCCATTGCCAGTCTACATTTTATATCTTCTCTACTTCGACCATCATCAGTTATTTTGCTCCCCAAATAGCAAAACTCATTTACTACTTTCAGCGTCTCATTTCCTTATCTAATTCCCGCAGCGTCACCCGATTTAATTCGACTACATTCCATTATCCTCGTTTTGCTTTTGTTAATGTTCATTTTATATCCTCCTTTCAAGACACTGTCCAGTCCGTTCAGCTGCTCTTCCAGGTCCTTTGCTGTCTCCGACAGAATTACAATGTCATCGCCGAGCCTCAAAGTTTTTATTTCTTCTCCCTGTATTGTAATTCCTACTCCGAATTTTTACTTAAAGCCTTTCATTTAACTGAGATGAACCTGAGATGCGAAAAGGATAAGAACGACACCAAATGAACGTAACCTACGCCTCCCATCAACGAATCTTACAGCATTCTCTCAAAATTAACAACGCAGCCACAGTACGTTACATATCGCGCGGGCGACGGTGAAATCCGTGACTCAGCCGTTCGGAGTGCCACTGTCGTGGAGTGACTAACGCCAGCGCGACCGTCGTCTGTTTCCGTCGCTGCTGTCACCGCGCCGACTCGACCCCTGAGGAGCGAGTGGGTGAGTGCTAGGTGAGCTTTTGCCGCTTGGGCAGGCGCAGGAACGGCTGTCCCGCCCTACTTGGAGCGCCGGGGCGTGGCCGGTGGCCAGCCGCCTCCGATGATGTCACAGCCCAAGCGGTGGCAGACTCTTCGAGCACTACATTCTCCCCGCACAGTCCACCCACTGGGTACCGGTCTGTCACGCACAATTCGAACACACATGTCCAGTAGAGACGGTTCGCTGTCGTCCTCGGTTCCGTTTAAAATTTTTTTGGAATGTTCACAGCAAAAGGCGGGGACCCGTCCTGTCGGTCTCAGCCGCAGAAGCACGGGGCTGTGCGTTACGACACAAACAGTGCGGCGTGTGTTCGGACCGCCCCGCTGCACAGTCTTTTCTTCTCGTTAGGGACTGCATGCAATTCGCGGCCGCGGCGCACAGGTCACCGACTGCCACGCCGCAGCCCGCGGTCTTTTGCTCCGGTAACTGTGCGCTCCCCCCATGAACCACGGACCTTGGCGTTGGTGGGGAGGCTTCCGTGCTTCATCGATACAGATAGCCGTACCGTAGGTGCAACCACAACGGAGGGGTATCTGTTGAGGGGCCAGACAAACGTGTGGTTCCTGAAGAGGGGCAGCAGCCTTTTCAGTAGTTGCAGGGGCAACGGTCTGGATGATTGACTGATATGGCCTTGTAACACTAACCAAAATAGCATTGCTGTTGTGGTACTGCGAACGGCTGAAAGCAAGGGGAAACTACAGCCGTAATTTTTCCCGAGGGCATGCAGCTTTACTGTATGATTAAATGATGATGGCGTCCTCTTGGGTAAAATATTCCAGAGGTAAAATAGTCCCCCATTCGGATCTCCGGGCGGGGACTACTCAGGAGGACGTAGTTATCAGGAGAAAGAAAACTGGCGTTCTACGGATCGGAGCGTGGAATGTCAGATCCCTTAATCGGGCAGGTAGGTTAGAAAATTTAAAAAGGGTAATGGATAGGTTAAAGTTAGATATAGTGGGAATTAGTGAAGTTCGGTGGCAGGAGCAACAAGACTTTTGGTCAAATGAATACAGGGTTATAAATACAAAATCAAATAGGGGTAATTCAGGAGTAGGTTTAATAACGAATAAAAAAATTGGAGTACGGGTAAGCTACAACAAACAGCATAGTGAACGCATTATTGTGGCCAAGATAGGCACGAAGCCCACGCCTACTACAGTAGTACAAGTTCATACGCCAACTAGCTCTGCAGATGACGAAGAAATTGATGAAATGTATGAGGAGATAAAAGAAATTATTCAGGTAGTGAAGGGAGACGAAAAATTTGATAGTCATGGGTGACTGGAATTCGAGAGTAGGAAAAGGGAGAGAAGGAAACATAGGTGAATATAGATTGGGTTTAAGAAATGAGAGGAAGCCGTCTGGCAGAATTTTGCACAGAGCATAACTTAATCATAGCTAACACTTGGTTCAAGAATCATAATAGAAGGTTGTATACATGGAAGAACCCTGCAGATACTAAAAGGTATCAGATAGATTATATAATGGTAAGACAGAGATTTAGGAACCAGGTTTTAAATTGTAAGACATTTCCAGGGGCAGATGTGGACTCTGACCACAATCTATTGGTTATGAACTGTAGATTAAAACTTAAGAAGCTGCAAAAATGCGGGAAATTAAGGAGATGGGACCTGGATAAATTGAAAGAACCAGAGGTTGTACAGAGTTTCAGTGACAGCATAAGGGAACAACTGACAGGAATGGGGGAAAGAAACACAGTAGAAGAAGAATGGGTAACTTTGAGGGATAAAATAGTGAAGGGAGCACAGGATCAAATAGGTAAAAAAAGGAGGGCTAGTAGAAACCCTTGGGTAACAGAAGACATATTGAATTTAATTGACGAAAGGAGAAAATATAAAAATGCAGTAAATGAAGCAGGCAAAAAGGAATACAAACGTCTCAAAAATGAGATCAACAGGAAGTGCAAAATGGCTAAGCAGGGATGGCTACAGGACAAATGTAAGGATGTAGAGGCTTATCTCACTAGGGGTAAGATAGATACTGCTCACACGAAAATTAGAGAGACCTTTGGAGAAAAGAGAACCACTTGTATGAATATCAAGAGCTCAGATGGAAACCCAGTTCTAAGCAAAGAAGGGAAAGCAGAAAGGTGGAAGGAGTATATAGAGGGTCTATACAAGGGCAGTGTACTTGAGGACAATATTATGGAAATGGAAGAGGATGTAGATGCAGATGAAATGGGAGATACCATACTGAATGAAGAGTTTGACAGAGCAATGAAAGACCTGAGTCGAAACAAGGCCCCGGGAGTAGACAACATTCCATTAGAACTACTGATGGCCTTGGGAGAGCCAGTCATGACAAAACTCTACCATCTGGTGAGCAAGATGTATGAGATAGGCGAAATACCCTCACACTTCAAGAAGAATATAATAATTCCAATCCCAAAGAAAGCAGGTGCTGACAGATGTGAAAATTACCGAACTATCAGTTTAATAAGTCACAGCTGCAAAATACTAACGCGAATTCTTTACAGACGAATGGAAAAACTGATAGAAGCCGACCTCGGCGAAGATCAGTTTGGATTCCGTAGAAATGTTGGAACGCGTGAGGCAATACTGATCCTACGACTTATCTTAGAAGCTAGATTAAGGAAAGGCAAACCTACTTTTCTAGCATTTGTAGACGTAGAGAAAGCTTTTGACAATGTTGATTGGAATACTCTCTTTCCAATTCTGAAGGTGGCAGGCGTAAAATATAGGGAGCGAAAGACTACTTACAATTTGTACAGAAAGCAGATGGCAGTTATAAGAGTCGAGGGGTATGAAAGGGAAGCAGTGGTTGGGAAGGGAGTGAGACAGGGTTGTAGCCTATCCTCGATGTTATTCAATCTGTATATTGAGCAAGCAATACAAGGAAACAAAAGAAAAGTTCGGAGTAGGAAATAAATGCATGGAGAAGAAATAAAACCTTTGAGGTTCGCCGATGACATTGTAATTCTGTCAGAGACAGCAAAGGACTTGGACGAGGAGTTGAACGGAATGGACAGTGTCTTGAAAGGACGAAATAAGATGAACATCAACAAAAGCAAAACTAGGATAATGGAATGTAGTTGAATTAAGTCGGGTGATGCTGAGGGAATTAGATTAGGAAATGAGACACTTAAAGTAGTAAAGGAGTTTTGCTATTTGGGGAGTAAAATAACTGATGATGGTCGAAGTAGAGAGTATATAAAATGTAGACTGGCAATGGCAAGGAAAGCGTTTCTGAAGAAGAGAAATTTGTTAACATCGAGTATAGATTTAAGTGTCAGGAAGTCGTTTCTGAAAGTATTTGTATGGAGTGTGGCGTTGTATGGAAGTGAAACATGGACGATAAATAGTTCGGACAGGAAGAGAATAGAAGCTTTCGAAATGTGGTGCTATAGAAGAATGCTGAAGATTAGAAGTGTAGATCACATAACTAATGAGGAGGTACTGAATAGGATTGGGGAGAAGTTTGTGGCACACCTTGACTAGAAAAAGGGATCGGTTGGTAGGACATGTGCTGAGGCATCAAGGGATCACCAATTTGGTGCTGGAGGGCAGCGTGGAGGGTAAAAATCGTAGATGGAGACTAAGAGATGAATACACTAAGCAGATTCAGTAGGATGTAGGTTGCAGTAAGTACTGGGAGATGAAGAAGCTTGCACAGGATAGAGTAGCATGGAGAGCTGCATCAGATTAGTCTCAGGACTGAAGACCACAACAACAACAACAACAACAACAACAGTGCGCGCTTTGCAATTCTGTCTGTCCCGCGCCGCCGCGCCACTAATTTCCGCCTTTTCCGCTCCGCGCGCTGCCGTGGACTCTGAGTGAAGCGCTGCGCTAAATACACGTCGTGTGGCCCCCCAGTCACGCCCGGTGCAGGCTATTGGACGTGCGCCACTGCGACGCCGTGTCGCTGATGGTTCGTTTAAGCTGTTTCCAAGTTTGCCTCGCGAGACTGGTAGCACACAGGTTCTGGACCTTGCGTAAGAGAGCAGAAAAAAACGGCAGTTCGGCGTTAAAGGATAACATACGTAAAAGTAATTTCGAGCGCTGTGTTATAGCACCTCAACTTGCGGACAAACGCAAGAAAATTTCAGTGACAAAAAACGTGATAGCTTCCCATTACTAGAAAGTGGTGAACGTCTCAAGCACGCTACAGGTATTAATCTACATCGATACTCTGTAAATCACATTTAAGTACCTGGCAGAGGGTTCATCGAACCACCTTCACAATTCTCGATTATTACAATCTCGTATAGTGCGCGGAAACAATGAACACCTATATCTTTCCGTGCGAACTCTGATTTCCCTTATTTTATTGGTGATCGTTCCTCCCTATGTAAGTCGGTGTCAACAAAATATTTTCGCATTCGGAGGAGAAATTTGGAGATTGGAATTTCGTGAGAAGATTCCGCCGCAATGAAAAATGCCTTTCTTTTAATGATATCCAGCCCAAATCCTGTATTATTTCTGTGACACTCTCATATTTCGCGATAAAACAAAACGTGCTGCCTTTCTTTGAACATTTTCGATGTGCTCCGTCAGTCCTATCTGGTAAGGATCCCACACCGCCCAGTAGTATTCTAAAAGAGGACGGACAAGAGTAGTGTAGGCAGTCTCCTTAGTAGGTCTGTTACATTTTCTACGTGTCCTACCAACAAA
This sequence comes from Schistocerca americana, assembly GCF_021461395.2. Classification (NCBI taxonomy): domain Eukaryota; kingdom Metazoa; phylum Arthropoda; class Insecta; order Orthoptera; family Acrididae; genus Schistocerca; species Schistocerca americana. The sequence goes on along the minus strand of NC_060123.1, from coordinate 96,454,903 downwards.
ACGCAGTCTTTGGTTAGCCTTCCCCACAACATTTTCTGTGTGTTCCTTCCAATTTAAGTTGTTCGTAATTGTAATACCTAGTTGAATACCTAGTTGAATTTACGGCTTTTAGATTAGACTGATTACTCGTAGAATCGAAGTTTAAAGAGTTCCTTTTAGCACTCATGTGGATGACCTCAGACTTTTCGTTATTCAGGGTCAACTGCTACTTTTCGCACCATTCAGATATTTTTTCTAAATCGTTTTGCAATTTGCTTCGGTCTTCTGATGACTTTATTAGTCAATAAACGACAGCGTCATCTGCAAACAACCGAAGACGGCTGCTCAGATTGTCTCCCGAATCGCCGGCCTGGGTGGCCGAGCGGTTCTAGGCGCTACAGTCTGGAACCGCGCGACCGCTACGGTCGCAGGTTCGAATCCTGCCTCGGGCATGGATGTGTGTGATGTCCTTCGGTTAGTTAGGTTTAATTAGTTCTAAGTTCTAAGCGACTGATGACCTCAGAAGTTAAGTCGCATAGTGCTCAGAGCCATTTGAACCATTAACATACTTTCCTCCGAATTTTAATCCCACTCCTGGGCCTTTCTTCATTTCCGCCATTGCTTCTTTGGTGTACTGATTGAACATCAGGTGCAAAAGACTGCATCCCTGTCATATCCTCTTTTCAATCCAAGCACTTCGTTCTAACTGTCCCAATCTTATTGCTCCCTCTTGGTTCTTGTAGATATTGTACAGTATATTAACTGTCTTTCCCAGTAGCTTACTCTTATTTCTGTCAGAGTTTTGAACGCTTCTGCCAGGTCGACAAACTTGCTTCCATTATCAACCGCAATGTTAGGACTGCGTCTCTGATGCCCCTAGAAAAAAAAATTCCCTAAAATCAGTCTGATCGTCATCCAATAGATTCTCGGCTTTCTTTTTCGCAAGTAACTTATATTGCTGCAGACCTGTCTTCTGCTGAACATTTTTGTGCAACTTTCTTTCGCCGATCAATTTAGGACTTTCTTCTGTAACCAAATGCTTTCTGGCGCGTTGTGAAGTAATCGCTTTTGGCCCATACAATAATATTTTGTTACTCGTATATGCATACCAATAAATGTTCAGACAACGTTCCTTCCATTTGACGATTAATCCCTGAGACGTCCCTAGAGTACACCTGCTCCGCGAGGAAGCGAAAAGGAATAGGTATCAACTCCGTGACGATCAATACTGAGGCCTCGCTTCTCTGACCTTGTCAGTGAATAATTCTAAGCTCTACGAAATGCGCACTGCAGTACGTAGGCATCCCAACGGGTGGCATGTTCTTCGAGTGTTTTTCTCTTAATGACAATCGGTAAAGTTTAATCAGCATTACAGCACCTTAGAAACCCTAACAGAAAATCGGAAACTGAACAAACTGTTCCTATAAAGACTGATGGCAGCTAGGTCACTTCCGGTCAGTCGGTAAAGTGAGATGGATTTCGACGATACAGTCGTTCGGCGTCTCTGGCAAGAGAGCATCGAACAATCTGCAGGAAAGCTGCTGCCGGAGATTTATAACGGCTGCTGAGCGAAGAAATACGAGCGATATGGGACCTGTCCTAGCGGGATAAAGTCGAGGTTGTGTCACACGCGTGTCCCAGGTGCACACGTCCAAAACACGGCCACCGCCCCTAGGGGTGACGGCTACGTCACTCCTTCCAGGCGATTCGCTTGCCGCGGGGGTGTTTTGTGCTTGTAATGACACATTCCGACGCAGAGACATACAGTACCTTAAAGGCTGCGACAAAGATTACATTGAGAGGGATGTAGAATATAATTTCTGAATTTTTCATACTGGATTCTCTTTTGTTTCATACTCCAAGAAGGAGTTACACTTTCTATTGTTACCTTGTAGGGGATGTACGTAATTTTTGGTGTGTGCGGAAAGGCAGCCATCTTGTTAGTATTTATGCTTTGTGCGACGAGCAGAGCAAGTCTTATTGTCTTGTGAATAAAAAATTGTGAGACGTATTTAAAGTTTTACGAGAATTATTTAAAGCGACGTAGCATTGTATTCCTTGGATTCCATCGTCTTCGTGAAGTAAACCGATGCCCACTTAGGAAGATACACACAGTCAAGAAAGAGAAGAACATCGATGGCGACTAATGAGTTAATATTGTGGCAGAAGGACTAATTCTACGTCTAAGGTGAGAACTGTGATTAAATCAACAATGACGTAGAATTAAAAAATGTAATTAATCGGAATTGTAAATTATATTACAGGCAAATTTCACGCAGCACTGAATTTGTCCGCATTCAAAGCACTGAATTTGACCGCATTCAAGCCGGTCAATACAGTCCGTAAAAAAGCCTTTCGAAGATTCTAAAGTTAAAGTTCAATATCTATAATTTTTTCTCTTTTCAAAAAAACAATAAATTTATTTATTTCGCCACATGCTGCAACGGCAATCTCCAGCCGCCGCCGTCTCTTTCAAACAGTCCGTCTTATGCTGCAGCGGCAACGGGAGATAGTACACCCTAACGGAAACATCGCCAGAAAAGTTCTAATGCTTTGCGCAGTCTGAATACGGTGGGAAAATTCGACCTAGTTGTCATTACAGCTTTTTAATCATTCGGTTTACGCCAGAAAAATATTGGTGCCATTCGTTCGATCAACATATGTTGTATAACGATGGTACGGTGTATATCTGCGTGCGATGACTCTGGATAACATAGTTTATGAAGCACGGCTTTAAGAATGACTTGTTTCTAATGTCCAAAGAAGTTTCGGGTGAAAAACCGGAAAATACTGTAACACACTGAATATCCAAGAACGCATAAAAGCAGCACACACAGAGCATATGTATGTGACGCACAATACGGCTCCGCATTAACTGAAAGAACCTGTCAACTAGCGTCTTTATATTTGTCTTTTGGATTTTTCGTCTTTTCTTTCCGCATTTGCAGTTAAATTATAGGATATCGGTTCCGCCTTTTTGCAAACACACTACTCTTTCCTTTCACCCACACATCTTTCACCACCTCTGTGCCATCCTCGGTGGGTTTTTTGTTTACTGAAGAACTGTTAAAGGTGGAAATTAGGTTACAACTGATTTAACAAAGTGAGATCTTTATCTCGGTAAGTGAACACCAGCGCAGTTATAGCACGCACTCAGAATGGAGAGGCCGTATTTAGTGCGACTCGTTTGCAGTCAACGAGGATATTTCATTACATTATGACTATTACGGGAAACAATTTCATTTATATGCCAAACGGCCCGTATGTTCAAACATTCATTTTGCTCTACTGGCGGTTCCCTCGTCATTAGAAAAATAAAATTAAAAATGCTGTTACAGTGAAACGGCTCTCTCTGTACCGCAATAAGTATTTCAAGAGAATAATTAATTCACTGCTGCAATGGGCGATGCTTCGAAGAAAAAGAAGACCGAAAATATAATTTTGCTGCAGCCATCAGTCGCATGGCACTATTTCTCCCCCGGGGTATTGTATGCAGAGCCTCCAAAAATACATACGTAGGTTACACTTGGTCGCCAGAGTACCGTACGCAAAAATCAGTAACACTGCAAAGCAAATTTCAAAAAATGTTTGTTGCAACTGAAGAAAAAATAGGGCGCTTTACACACTGTTACTGTGGAATGGATAAACATTTGAACACTCACAGCACTAAAACAGGAAGTAAGTCCAAGTAAAACTGCGGTTTATACGTCACGGTTTCCTCTCGCTGTCTCCACGATTTACGCGAGCCTTTTTCTCGTAATTTCATAGGTTCTGGTTGGAAAACTTCCCTTGTTGCAGCTTTCGCAGCAACTCGCCCACTAAGGAACGCGCTCCAGTACAGACGACAGCTCTCCGCGACACATTACGCCACCACCTCCACGTCGTCGGTAAATACTAGTACGCCACAGCGGCGCCAATATGCTCGGTAGAACAGGCGCATGTGCAGGAGGTGGCAGCCACAAATTATGCCCCCAACTGGACCAACAAACTTTGCGCGTGCTGCACTGGACGCTCCTAAGTTTGGGGGCAACGTGGATCATTTGAGCAGCTCGGTACTCATAAACCGAGCGAACGGACCGAACACATTCTGTGGAGTTCCCGCAAAAGCTTGGCATGAAATCTTATCCTAGCTCTATGCGCTCAACCACCGGAAGCAAAACTGCCGACATCACAACAATACTTCGCATAACACGTAAAGTATGACAACCATTTATCTCCAATTCCGTAATTTTCAACAACAAAAACGTCGGGCAAGTTGCACTTTCATGAGGGTATAAAAGAAAATAAGCCGAAACTTTCAGGACAAATTCATAGCACACATAAGAAGGAAATATGTTATATGGACATTGTTTCAATGTAAGAACTCTTTTTCCGCAACTCTTCATAGTAATCGTTGTATGGAAGGCCAATGGCCGACCTGGATTTATTCGGAGAATTCTAGAAAAGTGCAGCTCATGTGTAAAGGAGACGTCACCAGGGTTTAGGATCGGCAACACGTTATGTTGAAGCAATTCACAGCCGTGCGTGTTTCTAGATTCGTTACCGGTAGGGTCGATCAACATGCAAGCGTCAACTCAAATGAGACGGGAAGGCGCCGTTCATTGCGCGAAACTCTCTTGACGAGATTTGCAGAGCCGGCGTTTGTGACAGACTGCAGAACGATGGAACACCTCGCGTACGGACCGCGAAAGCAAAATACGGGGCAAGTACTGACAGTAGTTCTTCCCTCGCTCCGTTTGCGAGTGGAGCAGGGAAAGGGTGTGACTAGCAGTACAATAAGGTACCCTCTATCATGCGCCGTACTGTGACTTCTGGCGTACGCGTGCAGATTTAGTTATTTCATTAACTTTCAAACATCGACTCCACATAAATGCAGGATCTCACAGATATAAAACTTTGATGGGTGGTATAACGACATATTTCCGTATTATAAGATTTTTTTTATTCGTTATGTCAGATGATAAAGGCCAGAAATCTCAAAATAATCTGGTATAAGAAAATAAAAGGGATTTCACTGCAGTCGGAGGCAATTTGTTTTTTCGTAATTAATCATACGGCTGCGTTTCCATAGTTCCATCAACGATGGAAGTTTTTGCAGTTGTTGTCTATGCACATTCGACGTGTAGCGATGCCGGTATTTTTTGCTACCCAATTGCTCAACTAATTAATAAATTAATTTTGATGTGATGATGAATGTTCTTGCAGTGACAGATTACTACGACGGACAAGCTTACAGCTCAAGCTGTTGGCCCTCCCTAATTCTTTAGCGTGGAGGTCTACGTTGATCGCTGACCAACTGGTAACGAGTTCCAGGAAACTTCTTGTAATTTCCGTAACTCAACAGGTGGAGGTTTACTTGCCTCGTGCTTCGTAAAGCTGTCTCTATGTACCCATTGGTTTTCTTCTCCGCCGGTCACAGATTCTAAGAAATGCATAAAAGCAACTGTTAACGATGGGGTGGCAAATGGGAAAATCTGAACGCTACTTCGATGACAGTCTCCGCATAAAAGGATGTCACCTCACTATCAATAAAAGTAAGGGAAAAAATGTCTTCAGCGGCAGTTTAGCGATAATACTCACATCATTTGACGGACGTAGCGGTTGCTATCATTCGATGTTTAAAATGTTTTCTCCACTGCTTAACGGCAGTACCTTCGAGGAATCTAATCTTCACATGTCAGTCACCACTGCAACCTCACTAAAATATCCACACGTAATCGCACACACACGAGATCGTACGTAAACGACTTCAGAGGCCGAATAATGTTTTCACCAAGTTGAAGAACATAAGACACCCACTCGCAATAAATGCTGAACACTATTGCACGACAGCTAGCTTCAGCGTTTCGCGCCTGCGAGCGCAAGGCGCGTTTCTCATTGCTCCATTTAGTCGGCCGATGGTTGACAACATTACATAAAAATCCTAATTAATATTTGAGCTTAATTGTGGAATCACTGAAACCACGGTTAGGTAACTATGAGTGTGAAGAATGTCGGCGGCATAGATGGAGTCGTACGTTAACATTTGAACAGTTAATATTAGTCAGTACAGTTACTGACCAGCCAGCAAGCTTGCAACGTGAATCGCCATATTGTCTGTACTCTCCACTGCGACGAGCATCCTATTGGAGTGTTCGTTATCACGCTTCGCGACCATCTGTCGCTTTGGGGGAAGGGAATGTTACTGCTCGTAAGACACGTAACGTACTACGCAATATCAATACCCACAACAGAATTTCTTGTATTTTCCACAAGATTATAAAATTATTCTACTGACATTCTAGTATAGTCAGAAATTGATTCGTGTAGTTTCGAAAATCCTTAAAAAATACATAAATAAACCCTCTGTGTGTCACTCCAGGAGAAGGTGATGGCTCAATACCTTTCTTTGGCTTTGAATTTCTTTTGAGACGGAAGGTACACAACTGTAAGATCTTGCACGTCCACCTCGCTGGCCGCTCCACATTTCGGCTGCAGCTCTCTGGATACCTAAACAGTCCGTCATAATCCTGACTGCTAGCTGGCTTACAGTAGCATCATCCTTGCTACGCTTAAAATGAAATATGGAACATGGAGGAGAAATGTCCATAGGGAGCGCGCGAATGCAGTATTTGTGACTGCGAGCGCCTCTAGCAGCACGAGTGGAAAACTGTGCAAGAGAGACCGAGAAGTCAGCTATACTCCAGTGCAAGTCTTGGGTATGACGTCAGATACTACAAGCCTAATTTATGTTGGCTTCCAGAACGTAAAATGGGAATCGTATTTCAGGTCTCCCACCATAAAGAAAGGCAACAGACATTCAAAACTGTAATCACGTTTTTGAAGTGTCGTCGGAGCAAGTGTCTGAAAGTAAGGTGGGTAAATATGTTTATGTTAACTGTGTAATATGATCACGTTATATGTACAGCGTTAATAAGCGACATGTGCAGTATCTCATTTCCTTCTGAGAGGCTGCGACAGGAGGGTGAATCAAGGTGAAAAAGCAGAGCTGTGCAAACATAATGGTGCACTGCGCAGCTTCATTAACAGTGACAGAGTTTTCTGAAACATTTCTTTTTGCAACAGTGGGAAAAATCCAGTTCGTTCTCGTTGCAGCTTGTACTTTTGCTACACAGGCGAAACAGCGGGAGATACGTTCCACGGGAAAAAGCGTAACAGAATCTGTCAAATTTGCACGAACGGTTCAGCAATCTCTTAATAAACAACAGATATCTGAATGGTTAAAGAAGTTAAGTGTGCCTTTTGTCACATATTACGAGAAAAATGTGAAAGTGATGCACAATTGTGAAACAGTTGGTAATCGACGCTGTTGAACAAAGTGAATATACTATCTCGATTCGTTAATGTGCTGCTGTTGGAAGTCACTGTAAGAGTATTTACACCACTAACACATGCAGTGTCTACCTTTTCTCCTTTCGTATACCGCTATTGAGGTATCCAGCCAAGATAATTTTGGTGTGATATGTGATATTAGTGCTTATCGTACCATCAGTTGTATTCCTCTTAAATGCCGTGATCCGAGCTTTCCTAGTTGCGTGTACAACCGAGGACAGAACAGTTACAACTGCCCTCCGTGGATCCCGAAGCTCTAAATTCGGTCCAATCTTTCCACCCCAAGCCACGTGGAGTGGCTTGCAGATGCGTGAACTGCGGCGGGTCCCACGGCGCTATCTCACGTAGCTGCGGCTACCTCATGGAGTTCCTCCGCGACACGCGCTGCGGTGTCTGGCGGCAAGACGCCTCCACACTCCATCATCTGCCTCACTCTGGTGAGAGAAGTGGGCCGCGCCGCCTAGAAGCCGCCACCGACGACGCTCTGGCCGGCTTCCAAGCCGTCTTTGCGGCCGAAAGGCCGCATCAAGGACGAACTTCAGCTGCCCATCGCCAGCTCCAGCAGCTGCGCGACTCCTGAAGAAGAAGGCGCCTGTGCCCCCCCCCCCCCCCCCCCCCCCATTGAGGCGGCCGGAGGGGTTGGATGCCGCCACGCTAACGTCCTCAGCCCCGCCCCCCAGCAGAAATGAGGGAGGCGGTGTACCTGGTGACGGACGTGGAGTCGCCCGCTCTGCAGACACTCACCAGCCGGGGAACAAATGCCGTCCACTTCCTCCCATGACGAGGAAGAGTCAGAGGAGGAAGAGCTGCCCCTGTGACTGCCGCTCCCAGATGAGCGCAGTGTGCAGCCCTCAAAAAGATTGCGGCGTCTCTAAGGGATGGGTCGTACCCACACTGGGAGAGCCCATATTCCTTCAAGCCTCCGGAGATGCCCAAGCCTCTCCTTCCCCACCACCCGTGCAACCTTCGCCACACCCGTGGTCTGCTGCACGAGGTGGTGTCCCGGAAGGAGCCGCGTCTTCTTAACGCCCATCCTATCTTCACTCCGTACGACTGGGAGCATGTCTAACAAGTCGCGGAGGAGTGGGTGAAGGAAGAGTGGCGCTCCGGCAGAAAGAAGCTTGCCCCGGAGGACCACGCAGCCGTAGACTACTTCGCAAACCTCAGGAAGTAGCGTGATGCCAATTCAAACGAGAGGCCATCCAGGGCTTAATTTCGGCCGGAACGCGTTCCGGCACCTCCCAGAGACTTTTTTCCCGTTTAACAGTTCAGCACCAGAGATTTGAAACAGTACACGTGTATTAAATCACAACGTAACTATAATTTGTCGCTGCGCCAGCACAAGTGAACGTGACAATGCGTCGCCAACGTGATGTGATTGTACAAAATGCACACCGAAGACGTGGGAAATCGGAATTCTACGAGACCGGATGGAGCAGGAATATCTTCATCGTCATTAACCACTAAATGCCTTGTTGATTAACAGTGAACACACGTTCATAGAGCAGCGACAAAGCAACTGTTGGAACGTTGCGGCTGGCAGCATTTGAAAACATGTCATAGTCACGAAGACTACCAACTTGTGCCAATATGTATCAAGCAGAAGTATGGAGCAAAGTAGACACTGGTACGGCGGCAGGAGGTGCCAGCTGTTGTTTACATTGGAACCTTGTGGTGTTATGTTTTTGATTATAAGATATTATGGTTTTAAAAACCTGGATTTCAGAACAGTAATTTCAAAAAGATGATTTTCTCATTGTAAGTCTTATCACAAGTGTCTCTCTGTGACCGGGAGTGGGGAGGGTGTAATATTATTGGTATTTCCGTCCTATGAAAGCTTTGAGTACCCTTGGAAAGGCATTCACCTATCTTTATATTAAAGGATCAACTTATGAGACATATTCTTTGAAAGACATTTATTTTATATAATTAACATTACTGTAAAGATGCGCATCTAGCGCGGACGCTAATACATCGATTGCGTAGTCAAAGAAACATTTTAACAAAAGCTGAACTGTCGTTCCGCTTCTATCTAAATAAAAGATGACAGTAGTAAAAAATAAAAATAAAAAAAATAAAAAAAATAAATAAAAAACTTTTTTAGATCTTCAGATTTTAATGTACTTCTGCTTGTAATGTGAAAACGTAAAGGAGGTCGACTTTAAGTTAAAAAAGTGAGCGGTCTTGCTAGCGTGCAGACAACATTATTAATTAATAAAATTAAAGTAATTCATGTTCGAAACTGTAAATCAGCACGTTATTGTTATCGGAGGTGTTGAACAGTGCAAGAATTGTCTTTAACGAAAGGAGAAAAGTAATGACAGTAATTTGTGACAAAAACGTGAACCAAGGAAACAGCACAGGATAGGCTCAAATCTGATCGCACCATACTGTTAAAAAAAGTACTTATGTAAGTTATATTGTTTATAAATAAGCCCTAATTTGCTAGTGAGAATTGTTTGAATATATTTAGTGTTTACCAGACTTCTTATTCTGTTCTTTTCCTTTATACTTTTTTATCCTCCATCCCATATTATTTTTATAAATGTCAAACAGCCTTTACTACAGCAGAGAATACTGCGGCATCCTGGTCGTAGACAGAAGGCCGCCCCTTGTCTTCTATACAACTCATAGCAGCCCCATTTATGAATGATTTCATTTGCAAATGCAATTTTTTTTTTTTTTTACTATTCATTGTTAAAGGTCCCTTAGGTAATTATAAAATTCATACTGATTACGTAAAGAAATCCGGGTTGTTCTTTTCCAAATAATAGAAGTCTTTGCGTAATCAAAAACTAGCCTCCTCCTGGCAACGATCAGGAGCCGACCAGAAGACGGACGTCTTCGACCGCTTTCGTGTGTCCTGTGGCAAAGCTGTGCCAAACTGGGTACACGGCATTCTAGTATGAAATACAGATTTAAATTGAAAGAATTGAGATATATTTAATAGTAATAATTTTTTTTATCATACTAGAAAGGGGGTGGGAGAGCTAGAAAAGGGAGCGTTCCGGCATCTAAAAGTTCCGAAATTGCACCTAATAGTTCAGAAATTAAGCACTGAGGCTATCCAACCACCCGAGAGGTCAACGGAGGTAACCCTCCCCCCATCACCGGACTCGATGCCAGTCCGCGGACTAGTGCAGTACACCAGCACGCTGCCCCATGTGTAACCATTCCTTGCTTCAAGCACGTTGCAAGGCTATTCACTTGCAGCTGGCGCGCTCCCTACACGAGGTACGAGTTACCTGGTGACGGGACAGACGTAGTACCCTCTCTGACGTCTGCTCCCCTTGTGAGCCGGCTCGGCACCGCGGCCGGCCTCCGGGCGGACAATACGCGGCAATTAGCGGCGCCCGCGGCGGATCAATCCTCACCCCCACCCCCACCCCCTCCTCACAACGGCGCGCCGCGCCACACTCAATTAGCAGCGCGCAGGGCGGCCTATCACACCCGCGGCCTCTCTTATCACGCTGCTTCCATAGTTGAGGGCTCAGTCTGGGTTTGCGGGTTTCCCATTGAGGCGCAGCGCGCTTCGCTGCGGAGGTCGCCGTGCACAACTGCGTCTATAGTGGATGGGGACTGGCTGATACACGTAGCAGGCGCGCAATCAGACAGCACAGGAGCCTGCGTCACACACGACAGTGAGCCGCGTCGTCACTGACACAAGTACCGCCAGCTAATTGCCCTATGCACCTGCCCTCTGCACTACAGACACTGCCCAGTCTGTATCAAAACCAATCAAGACCCATATACTACATCTTATTCTAGGCACAATTATAGAGCACGATTAGGCCTGTATTACACTCCATACATTTATAGAAGCTGGGACCATGCTCCAACTTGTACAAAAAGTACTATGAAAGTACCCCAGTACATAGTCGAAGATTTACAAGACATAATTAGATATTTGACAGAGCTTTTCTATCGTGTAAAACCGGCCTGACCAGTTTCAACCATACGCTGTGTAATATCACATTTTATTACAGAAATAAATGTGTCAGATACTGTGCTGTGTGTAGGAACCAAAGACATTACTCCCTGCAAACGGAAAACGAACACTGTCATTGCATTATCGCTGATTTCTATTATCTCTGTTGTTGAATGTAATGTCAATGACTCCGATTTTGTGCCTGCTCTGATAAGACGAAGAGAACTTACGAGGGTAAGTCTCTCATTATCTGCAAAGTAGTTATGAAATTTTATTGTAATCGAATAGGAAACTTACAAGAACATCGTTTTTCGACATAGTCTCCTTGCGTTCCAACGCACTTGGTCCATCGTTGTACAAGCTTCCCGATGCCCTCACAAAAGAAGGTTCCTGGTTGAAATGCGATACAGCAATGCACCGCTTCTTTCACTGCTTCGTCCGAGGCAAAATACGATGGCCCCTTAATGCCTGTTTGAGTGGGCCAAACAAGTGATACAAGGGGCAAGATCGGGGCTATATGGAGGATGATCCAGTACTTCATATTTGAGTTTCTGGAGCGCTTCAGCAGTGTGGGTAGCAGTATGCGGACGGGCATTGTCGTGCAACAACACAACACCTTTTGACAGCAATCCTCGGCGTCTGCTTCGAATTGCAGGCTTTAGCCTGGCAGTAAGCATCTCACTGTAACGCACACTTTTTACTGTTGTGCCCCTTTCCCCATAATGTTCCAGTACTGGACCTTGTGAGTCCCCAAAAACCGTATGCATCAGTTTTCTTGAGGACGGTTGGGTCTTAAACTTTTTCTTGCACGGCGAATTTGGATATTTCCATTCCATACTCTTTGCCCTTTACTCTCCGGCTCGTAAATATGGATCCATGTTTCGTCACCAGCAATGATCCTGTCTGAGAAGCTGTCGCTTTCGTTACCATAGCGATCCAAATGTTTTTTGTTGATGTCCAAGCGCGTTTGTTTATGCAACTGTGTGAGTTGTTTTGGGACCCATCTTGCACAAACTTTATGAAGCCCACGTTTGTTGTGGATGATTTCGTAGGCAGAACCGTCAATAATTTGCAGACGATCTGACACTTCGTCAACAGTTAATCGTCTGTCTCACAGAATTATTTAACGTGAACGCTCAATGGTTTCTTCATTTGTGGCGGTAAACGGTCGTCCGGCTCCTTCACCGTGCGTATAAATGATTAGGTGAGCCTGGAACGTACAAATTATTCTTTCTAGTTATTCTAATTACTATAGAAAGTTTCAGCTACACGACGTCGACGTGGAGCTGGAGAGACGCTGGGGAGAATAGCGAACGAACTTGCATATAAACGTGTCGACTTTTCAACGGACTCAAGAGCACGCAATAAGAAATCTACCGCAGTTCTCGGTTAACATACTACCACACGACAAAATACACACACAAGGCGAGTTTAGTTTCACTGGACATTTCAATTTACCACTTGAAAATCAAAAATATATGAAAATATTGTCTAGAAAACATAAAATACAATAAAAATAACTATATAATTAGCAATCTTCAGAGTCTAAACGTCAGGCGACAGATGGCGACCAAAGCCGCCATTCGTGCGTTGTCATAGTCAATAACACCGCACGTGTATCCACTCTGACCTCTTATAATGCCACCTGTGAAATCTCCATTCTGAAGATGGCTAACGTATGACGGAAATCGATCGTTGCTCTAATCATATTCTGTGACTACGTGTAAAATAAGAAGTAGTGTATAACACGTCAGCAACTTGCATCCAGTGCCAGAATGTTTATTAGGTGAAGCTTTCCCACTAAAACAACTGAGTTATTCGTAACTGCAGCCCGGATCTTATGTAATATCAAATTACGAAATATGTAACAAAAATTGGTGAAATATATAAATATGTAAATGACCAGTTATATGTAAAGTCGAATACATACGGCATGTTATTCTTAATCAGCTCACTTCTGCTACACAGTACTGAAGAACCAAGCATTTAAGTCACGCTGCAACAGGATCCACAATTAATTATAATATAGTATTCCATATGTTCTGTTGCCATTCCCAGTCTCTTGTCTGACAATATAATTTGATAAATAGAGAAAGAGCGCTCAAGTTCGAAAGAAGTCAATGGTGCATATTTATACACAGAGATTGTTTTAGGAATAATATACTCATGGATTTTACAGTTTCACCATTTCACAAGCGAGAGAAAATAACAAGATTTGAGTATCCAATATTCTTAATTTGCGCTGATTTTAGTTTACTGGCAAATACATCACCCACTTGGCCTGGTACAACACCGACCTTCCGGGCTGCAACTTCAGTCACTTATTCCCAAAGCCTCTTGGAGAAGCATGTTTAAAGTCTCCAGTTTGTTGATACTGTCGGGAAGCCAGTTGAAGTGGCTTGTGGTGTAGGAAACTGAACCAATAGTCACTCACAGACACTGCAGGGTCAGAAGAAGGTTCCCCATCACTGACTTCAGAATTTCAAAGTATTTACTGGAGAGCATCACAGCTTCTGTCCCTGCCGGCCACCTTGTTACCGCTGGCTCCGAAGCCAGAGGTGCGTCAGGGGTAGCCCATGTTTGTGGCGTTGTACACGGTAAGGGCATTTCTTCCTTCGTTGCTGATATTAGTGCATTTACGTCTGGGAACTGATGTCTAAATATCTCTGCCATTTTTACAATGCATGAGCCGTACAAGTAACATTCACTAAGTTTGGATAACATACAGTGAGCAAGTTCCCCGCTTCCAAAATGCATGGAGCTGCATCTGTGTAAATCGATACGACCCTCTAATGTTTTATGCCATCTGCCCATAGAACTCTAAGTCCATCATTAATGAATCTAGCAATTGTTGAGCTATTTGTTGCCTCCAAAAGGTATACAATACAATAAATAGGGTTAATGCCACCTCAGAGTCCAACTTCCGCACACTCAGATTAGCGATGAAAAGGCCTACAGTATCTGTGATCTCATCAGCAGAAATCTTTACAATTTCTATAGCTCCCTCTAACCAGTTTCGGTGCGTCACTGGCACCATCTTCTGGCCTCTGTACGAAACGACGAAATTAATAACCTTACAACAGAATACAAACCTGTTATAAAACATCAATTTTCATTATTTAAAATAACTTTACAATATCATATGCATTATAGTACGGAGTGTTCAAAAGGTTCGCAGTGCCGCATGATTGTTAGCCGCGCGTGCCGTATGCCGAAGTGAATATGCCGAAATGAAATTCAGTGAAATACAACTTATTAATTTATTGAATATTTATTTTTACCTACAAATTCCCATATTAAATGTTGAAAGTGTCCCCCCTGTTGTTGAATACACAATTCAATTCGTCTAATCATGTTTCCAAACACAAGCTGTAACACTTCTGCAACAGAAGCAGTGAAAGTGGATACTGCAGTTTTCAGTTCATCGATGGATTTTGGACGGTTTTTGTAGAGAGTTGCTTTCGCTGCACCCAAGAAGTAAAAGTCAGCTGGTGTTAGGTCAGGCGATCGTGGAGGCCAAAATTCCTGTGAAATTATGCGATCACAAAAAACATCAGCAAGCAGTGACTGAAACGCGAACTGTATGCGCGGTTGCACCATCTTGTTGAAAATAACCTTCAGTATTTCACATAACACAGTTTCTCCTATGAATCAGTACAGAATATCACTGCAATATCGCTGAAAAATATGGGACCCACAATCCGACGTCTAGAAATTGCAATCCAAACTCCTATTTTCACAGAATGAAGTGGTTCCTCATGGATACACAATGGATTTGCAGTACTACACATACGAGAATTTTGCGAGTTCATGTGTCCGGATGAATGAAACCACGCTTCATCAGTGAAAAACGTTTGATTAAGAATATCCCTTCCATTTTGTTGAACGAAATTTATGAATTGACAATAATGCTGTCTCTTGCCATGATCAGTATTTTTCAGTCCTTGCACAACTGTCACTTTGTATGGGAAAAGTTCTAATTTTTTTTTTTTTTTTTTTTTTTTTTTTTTTTTTTTTTTTTTTTACAGCTGTGTGGGCCGTTCCGACACTAACATCGATTTCCTGGGCGAGTTTTCTTACTGACTTGTTCCGGTTCATGGGCATTTTATCGGAAATATCGAGTAGTTTATCCTCAGACAAAACGCTAGGACGACCACTTCTCGGTGCATCTGTTACCGAACCCGTACTTCGAAATTTGTTAATCAAATCTCGCACAGTATCGCGATGTGGAAGTGTTGTCTCCGGGAAAACTGAATTACATGTTTGACGAACTGAAACTGTGTATTTACCGCCGCTTTGAACACTTGTTCGACTAAAAAAATAAACACACGTTCTTCAATGGTTAGCATTCTAACAGTGACGAAAACGAAACAAACGAACAAAGGAACTAAACTTAAACGTTCACGACAATACGTAACGACACACACCAACGATATTACTGACGCTGGCTGAGATAAACGAAACAGTGGAATGTTGGGAGAGTCCACTTGAAGGGAAGTAAACCAGGCAGGCGAACAATCATACGGCACTTCGGAGAGACTTTTCGAACACCCCGTAGAAAGAGATATAAAATACGAAGACGGTAAAATGAAACGTATGACACACAAATACCGGTAACTGTGAACTGTGCTGTACCTATTACCTGTATCAATAAAAACCGCTTAAACGAAATACAATATTAACATAACATTTCGAAATACAGTAAAAATTGCTAAATTGTATTAATTACGAGAGCCATCATTGAAAATAACACTGAATCATGTCGTACAAACAATAGTATCACGTACGGTGATCATACTGTAGAGAAACATCATGAACATAGAAAATGTCTTAAAAATTAATATGGAAAAAAACTAAATAATCAAAGCGTAAGTGTGATAAAGGAGGAAGGCGAACCGGTTTTAATGGAATGGTGCGATTGAGGCGTGAATCAATGCAAGGACCACTAAAAATTGGAAGCCATCAACGAGAGTCATGCATTTAAGTCAAATCAAAAGCCTATGTTCGATAACATAGTATGTAGCTGTGAGTAACATGTACTCGTGCGTCATATCCATTGGAAAACCAATTTCAAACAATGTAACCTCAGTTTTTTTGTTTTTGTCATCAGTCTACTGACTGGTTTGATGCGGCCCGCCACGAATTCCTTTCCTGTGCTAACCTCCATCTCAGAGTAGCACTTGCAACCTACGTCCTCAATTATTTGCTTGACGTATTCCAATCTCTGTCTTCCTCTACAGTTTTTGCCCTCTACAGCTCCCTCTAGTACCATGGAAGTCATTCCCTCATGTCTTAGCAGATGTCCTATCATCCTGTCCCTTCTCCTTATCAGTGTTTTCCACATATTCCTTTCCTCTCCGATTCTGCGTAGAACCTCCTCATTCCTTACCTTATCAGTCCACCCAATTTTCAACATTCGTCTATAGCACCACATCTCAAATGCTTCGATTCTCTTCTGTTCCGTTTTCCCACAGTCCATGTTTCACTACCATACAATGCTGTACTCCAGACGTACATCCTCAGAAATTTCTTCCTCAAATTAAGGCCGGTATTTGATATTAGTAGACTTCTCTTGGCCAGAAATGCCTTTTTTGCCATAGCGAGTCTGCTTTTGATGTCCTCCTTGCTCCGTCCGTCATTGGTTATTTTACTGCCTAGGTAGCAGAATTCCTTAACTTCATTGACTTCGTGACCATCAATCCTGATGTTAAGTTTCTCGCTGTTCTCATTTCTACTACTTCTCATTACCTTCGTCTTTCTCCGATTTACTCCAACCCATACTGTGTACTCATTAGACTGTTCATTCCGTTCAGCAGATCATTTAATTTTTCTTCACTTTCACTCAGGATAGCAATGTCATCAGCGAATCGTATCATTGATATCATTTCACCTTGCATTTTAATTCCACTTCTGAACCTTTCTTTTATTTCCATCATTGCTTCCTCGATGTACAGATTGAAGAGTAGGGTTAAAGGCTACAGCCTCGTCTTACACCCTTCTTAATACGAGCACTTCGTTCTTGATCGTCCACTCTTATTCCCTCTTGGTTGCTCTACATATTGTATATGACCCGTCTCTCCCTATAGCTTACCCCTGCTTTTTTCAGAATCTCTAACAGCTTGCACCATTTTATATTGTCGAACGCTTTTTCCAGGTCGACAAATCCTATGAAAGTGTCTTAATTTTTCTTTAGCCTTGCTTCCATTATTAGCCGTAACGTCAGAATTGCCTCTCTCGTCCCTTTACTTTTCCTAAAGCCAAACTGATCGTCACCTAGCGCATTCTCAATTTTCTTTTCCATTCTTCTGTATATTATTCTTGTAAGCAGCTTCGATGCATGAGCTGTTAAGCTGATTGTGCGATAATTCTCGCACTTGTCAGCTCTTGCCGTCTTCGGAATTGTGTGGATGATGCTTTTCCGAAAGTCAGATGGTATATCGCCAGACTCATATATTCTACACACCAACGTGAATAGTCGTTTTGTTGCCACTTCCCCCAATGATTTTAGAAATTCTGATGGAATGTTATCTATCCCTTCTGCCTTATTTGACCGTAAGTCCTCCAAAGCTCTTTTAAATTCCGATTCTAATGCTGGATCCCCTATCTCTTCTAAATCGACTCCTGTTTCTTCTTCTATCACATCAGACAAATCTTCACCCTCATAGAGGCTTTCAATGTATTCTTTCCACCTATCAGCTCTCTCCTCTGCATTTAACAGTCGAATTCCCGTTGCACTCTTAATGTTACAACCGTTGCTTTTAATGTCACCAAAGGTTGATTTGACTTTTCTGTATGCTGAGTCTGTCCTTCCGACAATCATATCTTTTTCGATGTCTTCACATTTTTCCTGCAGCCATTTCGTCTTAGCTTCCCTGCACTTCCTATTTATTTCATTCCTCAGCGACTTTTATTTCTGTATTCCTGATTTTCCTGGAACATGTTTGTACTTCCTCCTTTCAGCAATCAACTTAAGTATTTCTTCTATTACCCATGGTTTCTTCACAGCTACCTTTTTTGTACCTATGTTTTCCTTCCCAACTTCTGTGATGGCCCTTTTTAGAGATGTCCATTCCTCTTCAACTGTACTGCCTACTGCGCTATTCCTTATTGCTGTATCTATAGCGTTAGTGAACTTCAAACGTATCTCGTCATTCCTTAGTACTTCCGTATCCCACTTCTTTGCGTATTGATTCTTCCTGACTAATGTCTTGAACTTCAGCCTACTCTTCATCACTACTATATTGTGATCTGAGTCTATATCTGCCCCTGGGTACGCCTTACAATCCAGTATCTGATTTCGGAATCTCTGTCTGACCATGATGTAATCTAATTGAAATCTTCCCGTATCTCCCGGCGTTTTCCAAGTATACCTCCTCCTCTTGTGATTCTTGAACAGGGTATTCGCTATTACTAGCTGAAACTTGTTACAGAACTCAATTAGTCTTTCTCCTCTTTCATTCCTTGTCCCAAGCCCATATTCTCCTGTAACCTTTTCTTCTACTCCTTCCCCTACAACTGCATTCCAGTCGCCCATGACTATTAGATTTTCGTCCCCCTTTACATACAGCATTACCCTTTCAATATCCTCATACACTTTCTCTATCTGTCCATCTTCAGCTTGCGACGTTGGCGTCTATACCTGAACTATCGTCGGTGTTGGTCTGCTGTCGATTCTGGTTAGAACAACCCGGTCACTAAACTGTTCACAGTAACACACCCTCTGCCCTACCTTCCTATTCATAACGAATCCTACACCTGTTTTACCATTTTCTGCTGCTGTTGATATTACCCGATACTCATCTGACCAGAAATCCTTGTCTTCCTTCCACTTCACTTCACTGACCCCTACTATATCTAGATTGAGCCTTTGCATTTCCCTTTTCAGATTTTCTAGTTTCTCTACTACGTTCAAGCTTCCGACATTCCACGCCCCGACTCGTAGAACGTTATCCTTTCGTAGATTATTCAGTCTTTTTCTCATGGTAACCTCCCCCTTGGCAGTGCCCTCCCGGAGATCCGAATGGGGGACTATTCCGGAATCTTTTGCCAATGGAGAGATCATCATGACACTTCTTCAATTACAGGCCACATGTCCTGTGGATACACGTTACGTGTGTTTAATGCAGTGGTTTCCATTGCCTTCTGCATCCTCATGTCGTTGATCATTGTTGATTCTTCCGCCTTTAGGGGCAGTTTCCCACCCCTAGGACAAGAGAGTGCCCTGAACCTCTATCCGCTCCTCCGCCCTCTTTGACAAGGCCGTTGACAGAATGAGGCTGACTTCTTATGCCGGAAGTCCTCGACCGCCAATGCTGATTATTTATCAAAATTTAGGCAGTGGCGGGGATCGAACCCGGGACCGAAGACGTTTTGATTATGAATCAAAGACGCTACCCCTAGACCACGCGTACGTTCTATAGTGTTCGTTGAATTTCTTCGAGGCGGACGTCCGATGACACCCATTTAGGTTCTCCGTTTATCTGTTCACTCAGTTTTTTTCTTACAGAGGGTAGCTAACCCTCTGACCGAACACGCTGAGCTACCGTGCCGGCTGGCGACTTCAATACCCTACCTACCATGTGGGGCGGGGTTGCCCAGGTTCGACTTCCGGCAGTGGTAATTTTTTTTTAAACGAAGGCGCATGTTCCATGAGCATTTCCGCGTAATGAATCAATAGCTCT
Source organism: Schistocerca americana (assembly GCF_021461395.2). Classification (NCBI taxonomy): domain Eukaryota; kingdom Metazoa; phylum Arthropoda; class Insecta; order Orthoptera; family Acrididae; genus Schistocerca; species Schistocerca americana. The sequence goes on along the minus strand of NC_060123.1, from coordinate 96,434,983 downwards.
TTTTTTTTAAATTCAAGCAATCTTTATTAACAATCTTTTATAAAAGACTGATAACTAAGAAATGATATTTCGCCATGAAACTGGGTTTTTGTGTGTAACTGAAAATACGACAACGTGCATTTTAAATTAAAACGACAATCGGATACGTGTTAATTTGTATATATTTTGTATTTAAATGACGTATATATTCGAACTGAACGGAAAAAAATGAAAAAGTAACGACCGAAACAAGACAAGAACCATCGATGGATCAACTAGTATCAGTTTCTAGCGCTATTGAATTTTTCCATCTTTATATATTTTGCGCTTCACGGAAATCATCCTAAAATATTCATCTTTGTTTAAAAGTTTCCATCGGCCAGGGATTGAATGTTAAGACCCCTACGTGGCAGACGTGCGTTCTGCCACAGAACCACTCTACCTCTGCTTGAAGATGTTAAAGATCTTAGAAAAACGCAAAGTCGACTTTCTCGAGAATTTGAGGGTTGCATTGAACTGCTATGGGACAGCGATATTTGAATTCTGAACTTCACGTCTCACAAATTATAAAAATAAATTACAGAAATCCGAACGACGTGTGGTCTCCTCGTCATACGAACAGTTCCGAGGCTTCGCTGTTTTGTACGTTACTTAACCGTTATTGTGTGACTGTGAGCTCTTGCCATGGAAAAATGGAAATGTCGTGTGGCTAGGGCCTCCCGTCGGGTAGACCGTTCGCCTGGTGCAGGTCATTCGATTTGACGCCACTTCGGCGACCTGGTCCTGCAGTGGAGTGGCTACTATTGTAATGCCTCGCTTAGTACAAATACAAGGCGTGTGTTTTTTTTTAAAGTAAGTACTGTTTTGAAATTTAAAAAAGACGTGCTAAGATATCTCAATAATTTTATTTTTACATGAAAGCCTGTACCTTAATTTACGCACTGATGCCATTACAGTCTGATTCTTCCTTGTTTACGTTTTGCGTTGAGTGTTTAAGATGCCTCCGATAATCGTGAGTCCCGCCGACTGTGAAGTACGGGCTGTTATATGATTTCTTAGGGCTAAAGGCCTAAAAGCAATTGATATTTATCGTGAGATCTGTGCAGTTTACGGAGAAAACATTATGAGTGATGGAATGGTAAGAAAGTGGGTGAGAACATTTAAAGATGGCCGCACAAATGTACAAATCAACGGAGTGGACGTCCTTCGGTCGTTAATGAAAGTTTGGTGCACGAAGTGGACAATAAGGTGACAGAAAACAGACGCTTTACGATTTACTCCTTGCGGGATGACTTTCCTAATGTTTCTCGTAGTGTTTTGTATGGCACTGTGACCGAGCACCTGAATTACCGAAAATTGTGCGCACGTTGGCTACCGAAAAAGTTGACGGATGTTCACAAAATCAAACGTTTAGACAGTGCATTCACTTTCCTTGAGCGGTACCGCAACGACGGTGATGATTTCTTAAGCCAAATTGTTACGGGCGGCGAAACATGGGTGGCCTACGTCACACCAGAATCAAACCAACAGTCCATGGAAGTTGAGCAAGGGCATCGTTTTGATGCAAGACAATGCCCGCCCGCATGTGGCGAATCAGAACAAATATCTCATCATATCTTTTCGATAGGAAACTCTAGATCATTCTCCTTACAGCCCTGCCCGCATCTCGTGGTCGTGCGGTAGCGTTCTCGCTTCCCACGCCCGGGTTCCCGGGTTCGATTCCCGGCGGGGTCAGGGATTTTCTCTGCCTCGTGATGGCTGGGTGTTGTGTGATGTCCTTAGGTTAGTTAGGTTTAAGTAGTGCTAAGTTCTAGGGGACTGATGACCATAGATGTTAAGCCCCATAGTGCTCAGAGCCATTTGAACCATCCTTACAGCCCCGATCTTGCGCCCAATGACTGCCAACCGTTCCTGCACTTTAACAAACACCTGGGCGGTCAGTGTCTTCAACACGATGACGAAGTCACAAAACAGTGGTGATGCAGTGGTTAACAAGTCGGCGCCAGACTTCTATGGGAAGGGTATTCAAAAACTGGTACAACGTTATGACAAGTGTCTCAATATTGACGGAAATTATGTAGAAAAGTAGATTAAGGTACAGACTCTCATGTAAAAATAAAATAATTGAGATATCTTAGCACGTCTTTTTTTAAATTTCAAAACGGTACTTACTTAAAAAACACGCCTCGTATTTCCCGGTCTGGGAATCGCCGCCACAGCTTTCAAATAACGAAGGAGCCAATTTAACGTTGATGAGACAGCAGTCACAATTTAGCTTGTTTCAAAGCTTAAAAATTTTCCAGCACGGAAAACATCGTTCACATTGCGTCTTTGTGTCATAAACTGAAAAATTCACCAAGAGGCAGCCTGCTTCCTGCGAGGGCGATGACACGACTGGGGCGTAACTCACTGCTCCTGCTTTTTTATGAAATACGCCACAATTCGAAGCCCGGAGTGGATGTTTACCTCCTTATCCTTCTTCTGTTTTCTGTCTGGGGATTCGTATCCGGCGCTCTTCTAATCGTGTCTCCTTCATCAATCTTCACAACAGTTACAAAATCAGAATTTTAAAATAGCTTCTCCATCACCGACCTTCTCATCGACTACAGCTGACGATTTGCCTTTTACGTACTGCAGCAGGCGGCACCCAATCAGTGACCTCATCTCGCCTGCATTCATCGCCCGCTTTGTAGCACCATCGAGCCCGCGCTCAATGTCCAATGCTTCGTAAAAGCTGCTGCCAAATGTTGTACCCTACAAGCAATGCCGTTAGGATTTCGTTAAAAATCCTCGTTTTTGCTTTGTGCCTTTATGTATCATGTACTTTACGCACAAAAGTTTCAGCCATATTGGTCTATTTCTTTGTGCTTGGCATTCGTATGAATCAAGCAAGTCGAGTGATTGTCAAATAATGGACGAATAAGAATTTCGTGTGGTGATTAAACATTACTTTGTGAAAGGCAAAACGCCTCAGGGGACTAAAGAAAGAATGATAAACATTACGGTGACTCTGCACCTTCGATTAGAACAGTTTATAAGTGGTTTCAAAATTTTCGGCGTGGCCATATGGGCACAAGTGATGCTGAACGTTCTGGACGCCCTGTGGAGGTTACGACTGCAGAAATCATTGATAAAATCCATGATATGGTGATGGATGACAGAAGAGATTGCTAGTGTTGTGGGCATCTCGAATGAACAGGTACATAATATTTTTCATAAACATTTGGACATCAGAAAGCTATCCGCAACATGGATTCCACGATTGCTCACGCTTGAGTAAAAACGGAATCGTATGAAGTGTTGCAAGGATGGTTTGCAGCTGTTCAGGAAGAATCCGCAGAACTTTAAGCGTAGTTTCGTCACTGTGGATCAAACATGGATACATTACTACACTCCTGAGACCGGAACAACGATCTAATCAGTGGGTCACCAAGGGAGAATCTGCACCAAAAAAGACGAAGACCATTCCTTCGGCCGGAAAGGTTATGGCGACTGTCTTTTTGGGATTCGCAAGGGATAATCCTCATCAACTACCTTGAAAAGGGTAAAACTATTACAGGTGAATATTATTCATCGTTATTGGACCGTTTGAAAACCGAGCTGCAAGAAAAGTGCCGGCGCTTGGACCGCAAAAAAGTCCTTTTCCATCACGACAATGCACCAGCACATGCCTCAGCAGTTGTGATCGCAAAATTAATGGAAATAGGATTGCAACTCGTTTCACATTCCCCCTATTCTCCGGACTTGGCACCCTCTCTGACTACTATTTGTTCCCCAATTTGAAGAAATGGCTCTCGGCAAAATGATTTTATTCAAGCGAGGGGGTGATTGCAGCAACTAATAGCCACTTTGCAGACTTGGACAATTCCTATTATTCGGAAGCGATCAACAAATTAGAACAGCGTTGGACGAAGTGTATCAGTCTAAAAGGAGACTATGTCGAATAATAAAAAAGGTTTACCCCAAACACGTAAGTAGTTACTTTTGCACAGACTTTTCAAACGCCCCTCGTATGTACTCTCTTCTGCACATCGTCCGATAGTTTTAGAAGGACTACAGCAATCATGACGGATAATGCATATGGACTGCCATGCTAAACAAATATTGCGTGTCCCAAAAGAAAAATACAGAATCTGTGTGTATGTGGGTTATTTCCTGTGTTGAGTTCTGTACATTATATACGAAAATAAGCAAAAATTAATCCGTATACACTTGCCAATGTTATAAGGTGGCAAGTTTTGAAACCAGAACCGTTGACACGAAACAGTACGGCGCCGCAATATGAGGTTCGTTCATAATATTCCAAAAACTTTGTCCACAAAATGTTTCTACGCTTACCTCTTGCTTATTGTGCATGGTCTCCTTCGAAATACTCTCCTCCACAGACGATACACCGCTCCCAACGCCGTTTCCACTTCTGGAAGCAGTCTTGGTACGCCTTTTACTGGATCGCGCGAGTCGCCCCCTGTAAATTTTCTTTTATCTCGTCTACATTTGCAAGTCTTTGTCCTTTCAACGAGGTTTTCAATTTTGGATAGAATAAAAAGGCGGCAGGGACCAAGTCTGTGGAGTACGGAGGATGAGGCAGCGCCGTGGTTTCGTTTCTCGTGCAACAGCCTCGCATTAACAGGAATGAATGGACGGGTGCGTTACCGTGTTCCGAGAGTCGTGAATTGTCTCGCCACATTTGCAAGTACGCTGTTTAGGTTTTTCTGTTGGTAACGCCACGTAGCGCTCTGTATGAAAATCACTGACTGTGCTGTGTGCAGTCTGTGGCTGGTTCGACCCATTGTTGTAATATTCGCTATTGTAGTGTTGGGCAGTTGGATGTGTACAGCGCGTAGCGTTTGGCAGTTGGAGGTGAGCCGCTAGCAGTGGTGGATGTGGAGACAGGGAGATGCCAGAGTTTTGTGCGGACGATCTGGACGTGAGTCCGTCAGAAAAAGGAAATTTGTTTAATTGGAGTCACAAAATGAACGCTATTAAGGTAAATACATTGTTTGTTCTCTACCAAAATCTTTCATTTCCTAACTATGCCTATCAGTAGTTAGTGCCTACAGTAGTTTGAATCTTTTATTTAGCTGCCAGTATTGACGCTCGCTGTATTGCAGTAGTTCGAGTAACGAAGATTTTTGTGAGGTAAGTGATTCATGAAGGGTACAGGTTATTGTTCATCAGGGCTATTCTTTTGTAGGGACTATTAAAAGTCAGATTGCGATGAGCTAAAAAAATATTGTGTGTCAGTTTAGTAATGATCAGAGTAAGTAAAGAGAGAACTGTCTGAGTACGTTCAGTTTTACTCAGCTGTCTCTGTATCAAATAACATAGAAGTTTACTAGCACAGTCATTTAATAATTTTCCAAAGGGGGTCAAAGAAAACTATCAGCATGGGTTTGACATTTGACGAGCTTTTATTTATTTATTTTGTCTAGGAGAACCTTTCCCGACCCACTGTGAAGACCTGAACCTCCGCCTCAACATCATAACCATAGAGCCACGTCTTATCAGCAGTGATGATTCTCTTAAAGAACATTTCGTTCTCATTTTCGCCATCCAAAAAGCTCTTGGCAGATTACAAGGCGAAGGTCTTTGTCGTGACTCATCAGCTGCGGGACGAACTTGGTGGCAATACGATGCATTCCATGATGCTGTGTCAGAATTTCGTGACATGGTCCAACTGAAATGTTACATTCTTCTGACTGGCACGCACAATTTCGTAGTCATTTCTGACATGAGCGTCGGCGGTAGACCGTAGGGCGTCCTGAACGAGGATCATTTTTACTTGCGACCGGGCGGTGGCGGAGCGGTTCTAGGCGCTTCAGTCCGGAACCGCGCGACTGCTACGGTCGCAGGTTCGAATCCTGCCTCGGGCATGGATGTGTGTAATGTCCTTCGGTTAGTTAGATTAAAGTAGTTCTAAGTTCTAGGGGACTGATGAGCTCAGAAGTTAATTCCCATAGTGCTCAGAGCCACTTGCGTCCGGCACTTGGGTATGAACCATTTGCAACAACGGGTACGGCTCAAGCACTCATCACCGTAGGCTTCCTGCATCATTTGGTGTGTGTCTGTAAGGGTTTTCTCGAGTTTCACGCAAAATGTAATGCAGAAGCTTGTTCTTCTAACTCTGCCATGTCGAAATTCGCAAACCGTGCGACACAACGTTCTACTCAATACAGCACTGATCAGTAACTAACAGACGTGCAATAATGAAATTTCCAGCACTTACACATTAAACACAGTCGCGTGCAAGGACGCCAACCGTATTTCACTCCGACACACCACTGGCACGAAATTACGAATGTTCTGGAATTTTTTGAACATACCTCGTAATTACTTAATTTGGGTACGTCTACTACAGTTGTGTTATTGGGGTAAGTGATAATGAAAAATAGCACCTCAAAAGTTATATCAAATAATGTGCATCAGCCAAGTCTTGATTTAATACGGTTATTAGTCACAGGAAAAGCTAGATATTTGACTAATTACTTGTAACTGACGATGTACAAAAGACTTGCTGAGTACAAATGCAGATATAAGAGGCGGCATATTTTGCGGATCATAGCCTCTGCAAACACATCGATACGGGAAACTAATCGAAAGACGCACACAACTTCAACACAGAACGCTACGCAATAAATTGTTCTCGAATGTCGGCCACAGACTGGGGCAAAACTTTACCGCGAACTGCAATGCTATTCGCGATTGTCCACTTATGTTTCTAGGCAAACATCCTGAACTGCACTTATTTGCGTTCACGGAAGCACAAATGGTTCTTCCCGTCACCACAAGGACTACTCGCGCCAGCAGTGAAACACTGGACGGGAAATCGTCATTTAAGGGCGAACACTGATAACGCAGGTCGGCAGATTTACGACACACGATATCATTCCATTTCATCTGCAAAGCGCGAGCACACCGTTAAGATCGAAATTCGAACACAAACAAAACAAAAAATGGCAAGCGGAAGGTTTTTGCACCGGTTAATGATCGTTGCCGCTATCCGTAATGTACGTTAATGCTACTGTGTGACAATAATTTGCCAACAATCTGTAATTGGATGTGCTAATTAGGAACCGAATTACCTCGACAAATAGATACACGGTACGTTTATCTCGCTGATTGATATTTTAACGCAAAATTTTTGTATCTGAAGCAAAGTAGTACAGTGCGTGTACTCTCTGCAATGCGGTGCAAAATACACGCCGTGTAAAGAAAATCTCTGTTAAACCCCTGAAAGAAAAAAAAGAACATGGAAGTATTTATCATCATCATATGCTTACGCATTTTATGAAGATGAAACGGGGGAGGGGAGTTTAAATCCACGTACGTTAAAAAGAATATCGAGTAGATACTCAAGGCATCGTCGGGCACATAACTACGTAGTCACTAGAAAGAGCAGCTTGTGATAGACATAAGCTCCTAACTTTGCATTTCATCCATACCTCTTCTGCACTGGTTGCTGATGGTTACGTGGTGAGTTAGTTCCGCTTTAAAATTAAAGTTATGCCCTTGTTAGACCCTCTCGTTTTCCTAATACTTCATGCAAGTTTCACTGCAAGAAATTATATAATGGTGTTCAACGTCAGATATGAGTGTTCGTTTCAGCCGTTAAAAACTGAAGGCACCAGCTCTCCGAGTATACTGGAAAGGCAGTGAAACATAACCCTTCGCGTCCCTAACTAGGTTATTCTCATTTCTGCTGTGCAAGGAAGATGAGGTTTATATACGTACGCCTACAATCAGCGAATGTATACCGAGGTTAGATGTCGTAAGGGATGTTCGTTCAGTTATTTTTCAATCAACTTCACATGCGAGAAAGTAAGGGAAATCTGTGACTTGCAATCGTTAATGTTTCGACATGACACCGCGCATTATATTTTAGAGACGCACAACAGACGAGATAGCGTTATGGGTAGGAGGATACATCTGCAAGACGCACAACAAACGAGATCAATCGGCTGTTGACGCGCAGGTGGAACATTATCACCACAGCCATTCACCTCTAGTTGTACTCAAACTGCGTTTGGGAGGCCAGGATAGAGGACGAGGGCAATTTGTGAGGTATACGGCCGCATATTCTTTTCTAATCCATTTTTAACAACGGCTTAATGAGTAGCATGTTTGTTAAGCTATAGTGTGCTCTAAACAGTTAATTTATTCAGATATTCCTCCTTCAGTGCTTCACAAATAGCTTCACACGTTTGTGGTATTATTTTCGTGCGCGTGCACAGCGGTATTGGAGTGCAATACTGTAAACTAGAGTAGATTTCTCCAGTCGCAAGAAATCGCAGTCTTAGGCCTACGTTAAGTCTGCCTTTGCAGAATATAGGAAAGAGTTGTGCTTCGTAATATAAGGGGGCCACCTTCCTGAGCACGTCAAGACCTTTGCCGAAGAAATATGATGAATAATTGATCAGATTTCTTTGTCAAAGAAATATGACAGAGTAGTAGGCCTACCATCCTTACAGTTTTTGCCTAGGTGTTACGCTGTTAGTCGCCATGACGAGGGCGGCTTACGCTGTGAACACTGCGCGGCGTCAAACGCCATCAGAGCCACGATGTTCCTTCTCTGCTCAACATTCCAGTCGCCTATGTGTCATTCTCAGCAGGAGCCTACCTTTGCGAAAACTTCTCAAGCTGTTAACGGCGAAAGCTAATGGAAGGCTGCTCGCTGCTAAAACCGACGTCAACACTTCCACCGTCCTCACACGGGGCGCGTCTCTCATCGTTAAGCACGCCGAACGTGGTTTCCGCTTTGGTTGGAAACGGGCTGCTACAGCACACAGAGAAACGGGAACGCAATGCTCTCTAGCGCCGAGGAGTTGGCTGTCTCTGATGCGCAAATCAGGTAGTTTATTTTCGAAAACGGACGCGTCAAAAGCTGCTACTTTAGCTGCATTAAAATAGCACCCCCCCCCCCCCTCGTAGATACAATGGTCATATCGTCCCGTCTATAGTACACATAAATAAATACTTTATTACCCGCGAACATGAACAAGGCGAAAAGGAAAGTACCACGTCCAGTCACTAAGGGCATCAACTTCTAAAACTTCCAGTACAAATAGTGCGATACAAATCTACAATACACTTCTACACACGATAGAAAATATTTAATCAAATGGTTCAAATGGCTCTGAGCACTATGGGACTTGACATCAGAGGTCATCAGTCCCCTACAACTTACGACTACTTAAACGTAACTAACCTAAGAACATCACACACAACCATGCCCGAGGCAGGATTCGAACCTGCGACCGTAGCAGTCGCGCGGTTCCTGACCTAGAACCGCTCGGCCACCGCGGCCGGCTATATTTAATCACTCTCCCGTTTTAATAAAACTCTAAAGTCAATTTTACTACATCACAGTTCCTATGCAGCAGTTGAATTTTTTGTACATAGGAAATAGAAGACTCGAAACAAGAAAATGTGTGTGTGTGTGTGTGTGTGTGTGTGTGTGTGTGTGGTGTGTGTGTGTTGTTTGCTTGTGTGAATAACCGAGTTTGTGCACCCATCATAAGCAATATTTATAAAGAAAGTGTATACATAGTTCAGTTGCAGGCGTCTTGGTGCTGCATCGGCACATTTAAGATTCGAGCGTGCGAGATGTGTGAGTGAAGCAGTGAGACTGGCAACACTGAGGGATCTGGCGACGCTGTGTTGTTCTACTTGTGTAGACCGGTGTGTAAAACCCTTCCTAATACTATGTAGGAGTTTCAGCTCCGTGAAGCCATCACGAGATTTTTGAGAGCGCCGTCAGTGGAGTTGTGTTCTTATTGTGTTTTACGAAAACGGAACAGCGGAATTTAGAACACCGTTATGCAATCAAGTTTTGTCTTAAGGTTGAGGAATCCGCGAGTCTGACGTTTCTGAAGTTGAAAGAGGAGTGTGGAGAACATTGCTTATCGACAGCACAAGTTCTTGGTCGGCACAAATCATTTTTGGAAGGACGAGAATTATGCCGAAGTCTGAATGAGAAAACCAAAGATCGAAACAAAGCTGGTTTGCTGTTTTGACAGTAGGGATATCGCGCATAAGAAATTGTTTCTTCACGTCAAACTGTCAACCAAGCGTTTCACAAAGATGTTCCTGAAAGGCTCAGGAAAAGGGTGAAACAGGCGTGACCGGGTATTGCGAACAAGTGGACGCTGCATCACGACGGCGCTCCATGCCACACGGCCACTTCGATCACGGAATTTTGTGCCTGTTGTTATACAACCCCCTGTTCACCTGATGTGAGTGCCTGTGAGGTTTTTTTTTTTTTTTTTTCTTAAAAAGGACGTCATTTTGGGACTCTGGAAAACATTCAAAAGAATGTGACCGACGTGTAAAAATGGTTCTACTAGTCGAAGCCTTTCAGCGCTGCTACAAAGACTGAGAACGACGACTCCACCGTTGTACAGCATGGAGACTACTCGTTTGGAAAAAAAAATAAAAACTTTGGTAGACAAAAAAATCTGCCACACTGCTCGTACAGCGCGAGAGGACACTCAGCCTGCACTTATTTCCACCACACAGTGATCAGAGGACACACAACGTGTTGTATGAAGCTGCTGTATTCTGTAATACGTTACGAGGTGCTACTGGGCAAGTGGCCCGCCAGCCGCAAAGCCTCCGCGCCCCCGGCGAGGCCGCTGACCAGCGCCGGCGTGCACCAGGGGACCGGGAAGATGCCGTCGCGCTCACTCAGGTCGCACCGCTTCCCGACAGGGAGAACACTGTACTGGCCAAGTACCACTTGCTGTGGTGAAGAGAGTTACGCAGTTCAGCAGTAAGTATCTAAAGTTTTCTGGACGAATAACGAATAAATAGATAGATACTGATGTAACTCATCAGGCTTTCCCGGCGAGATCTTGACAGATGGAATAATCGGGTCTACTGCCGGATGTTTGTGTCGCTCTGGCACGCCATGTAACTCGTTGCCTTCTTCAGGTGCTGACACTGCCGTATTGGAGGATCTTGTCCAGTATTTATGCCCAGAGGGCGCTGGGTACTCTCTTTGCCGTCCGCGCCCGCCTGGCGCTGCTTGTAATGTGTTGTCAGGTAGCACCTGAAGAAGGCATCGAGTTACGTGGCAGAAATATTGTGCCAGAGCGACACAAACATCCGGCAGCAGACCCGATTATTCCACAACATAGATACTGGATTGCGATCTAATCAGGCAGTGACGTAGAAAGCAATGTTACAATTCATTGGTCCGTGTTCCCTGACATCGTACCTAATCATCTCTGAAAGCTATTATATCCATAGACATTGAATGTTACAGATCATGCTTTTAGGTCTCTTGAATCTTTTAGAAAAGGTGAAGGTAAATAAAGAAAATATTTGCAGCTAGCAGAACGCTAACCAATAACCTTGGGGTCTCGCGTTTCTATTCACTAAACTACAGTGAACACGTACTGGGTAAGTCTAAAATACGTAATGGGTAAGTCTAAAAGTACGCCTTTCAGGATACACCGTCCTGAAAGCGTTATACGTCCCTGACTGTTTTTTGTTACCGGAGTAGACTCACGAACCGTGTCGTATTTGTTGTGCGTAGCAGCTACGGCCAGTCCGTGGTTCGTCGCGTCTATGCTGAATGTTTTATAAGGCAGGTAAGGCCGCAAGCACATCTGCGTGATCACTCCCTCACTACAAGCACTGAAAAGTGGCAGCAAGGGATAGCCGCGCGGGTAGAGGCCCTCGGGTAGAGACGCCATGTCTACCTCTACATCCATACTCCGCAAGCCACCGGACGGTGTGTGGCGGAGGGTACTTTGAGTACCTCTATTCCAGTCTCTTGTTGTTCGTGGAAAGAAAGATTGTCGGTATGACTCTGTGTGGGCTCTAATCTCTCTCATTTCATCCTCATCGTCTCTTTGCGAGATATACGTAGGAGGGAGCAATATACTGCTTGACTCTTCGGTGAAGGTATGTTCTCGAAACTTCAACAAAAGCCCGTACCGAGCTACTGAGCGTCTCTCCTGCAGAGTCTTCCACTGGAGTTTATCTACCATCTCCGTAACACTTTCGCGATTGCTAAATGATCCTATAACGAAGCGCGCTGCTCTCCGTTGGATCTTCTCTCTCTCTCTTCTATCAACCCTATCTGGTACGGATGCCACACTGCTGAGCAGTATTCAAGCAGTGGGCGAACAAGCGTACTGCAACCTACTTCCTTTGTTTTCGGATTGCATTTCCTTAGGATTCCTCCAATGAATCTCAGTCTGGCATCTGCTTTACCAACGATTAACTTTATATGATCATTCCATTTTAAATCACTCCTAATGCGTACTCCCAGATAATTTATGGAATTAACTGCTTCCAGTTGCTGTCACGGATTGCGCGGCCCTTTCCGGCGGAGGTCGTGTGTGTGTATTTTGTTCTTACCGTAAGTTAGTTTGGTTGGTTGGTTGGTTGTTTGAGGTTTAAGGGACCAAACAGCAAGGTCATCAGTCCCTTGTTTCAAATATGGCCCATTCCGCTAATGGGACATCTCAAGAAAGTCAGAACAATAAAAGGGAAAAAGCTAAAAACGTAAAAGGGCAGTCATGTTCTCAATGGTAAATACAAAATGAGGGAAGTCAGCAAGAGAACGAACCCAACGCTATGCTGAAGCAGCATAGGCAAGACCACTTGTGACTTAAAAGGTGCAACCGCTAGAATGTAGAAGTACGTATGGGAAAAGGAGACCAACGAATCCTTAAAAAAAAAAAGGTAAAAGCAGAGTAAAAGGGGAAGAAAAGAAGATCTCGGTCAGGGAGGTGAATCGGGAATCTCCGAGCACGGCGTACAGTGAGAGACACCCAAACGCTCACCGCCCTGCCCCAACACCAGAGAGAGATTAAAAACCTTAAAACTGAGAATAAAAACCACTTTCCCGGAGGAAACCGAGAACCAGAGACACCATCCGGGAATCGTCAGCCAACATCAAAGGCAAAGTGTGGGGGAGTCTGTACTTAGCACGCAGAGCCAAAAGAAGGAGGCATTCAACTAAAATGTGGGCTACTGAGTGGAAGGCTCCAAAACCACAAAGTGGGGGTGGCTCATCACGCAAGAGAAAACCATGGGTCAGCCGGTATGGCCAATGCGGAGACGACACAGTGTGGTCGAGTCCTTTTGGGAGAGGCGAAAGGAAGAACGCCACGGGCCTGGTGTCACCTTAATCGCACAAAGTTTATTAGACAGGGGAGTAGCCTCCCAAGAATTGGCCCATGACTGTGCGAAGTGGGATTTGATGTGAAGCCGTAAATCCGCTGCAGAAGTGGTTACAGAAAACGGGGGGTAAGTGACTGCTCCCCCAGCCAAACGATCAGCGAGCTCATTACCCGGGATACCCACATGGCCAGGGACCCAAAGGAAGTCAATGGAACAAGCAGCACGGTGAATGTCAGCGAGATGGTCATGGATGGCAGAGACCAAGGGATGGCGCGAAAAACACCGGTCAATAGCAAGAAGGCCACTCATCCAGTCCGTACATAACAAAACGCGGTTGTGTTGGGACTGTTTAATAAAGGTAAGGGCCTGGGAAATTGCCATCAATTCCGCAGCAAACACCCCACATGTAGGTGGCAGCAGATGATTTTCCGTTCCAACAGAGGACGTGAAGGCATACCCCACATGATCAGCAGATTTAGAGCCATCAGTGTAAAAAACAACAGCATCCCGAAACTCCCATAAAATTTGGCGGAAAAAGGAACGGAACACCACCGGGGGGATGGAATCTTTCGGACCTCGGCGGAGATCCATCCGAATTCGAGGCCGAGGAACTAACCAAGGGGGGGGGGGGGGGGGGGGGGGGGGGGGGGGGTGGAGAGGAGGGAGCGAGAAAGACAGGACAAAGAATGAAGCTGAAAATCACGGCAAAGAGACGCAAGGCGGAGCCCAACCGGTAAACCCGCCCGTAGGCGGGAGTCGGGTGGGCGACGTCCATGGTCTGGGAACAGGATAGAATAGAAAGGATGAGTGGGAGAGGAACGGACAGCGAGTGCATAAGACACCAGAAGCTGGGGCCGCCGAACAGAAAGGGGGGGTGGGGGATCCCAGCTTCAACCAGGAGACTATCAACAGGGCTAGTAGGGAAGGCACCGGTGGCCAAACGGATACCACGATGGTGGACTGGATCCAGCACGTGCAGTGTGGAAGGAGCAGCTGAACCATAAACTTGACAACCATAGTCCAAGCGAGACAGAACTAGAGCACGATAAAGACGGAGAAGGAGGGAACGGTCCGCACCCCAAGAGGAGTGGGCAAGGAAGCGAAGGACATTGAGTTTACAGAAACATCCTACCTTCAGGAGTCTGATACGGGGCAGCCAAGTGAGCTTGTTGTCGAAAAGAAGACCCAGGAAACGAAACTGTGGGACCACAGGCAATCGTTGTGCATCGAGATAGAGCTCTGGATCAGGGTGGATCGTAGTACGGCGACAGAAGTGGACCACCCGCGATTTTGAAGCAGATAATTGAAACCCGTGTGAGAGGGTCCATGCAGAGGCACGCCGTATAGCTCCCTGGAGCAGCCGTTTTGCACATGCCATCGAGGAGGAACTAACCCAAATGCAGAAATCATCCACATACAGGGCAGGGGCGACCAAGGGACCGACAGAGACCACAAGTCCATCGATAGCAATGAGGAAAAGAAGGACACTCAAGACAGAACCCTGTGGGACGCCCGTCTCCTGTGTCCGTGGAGAACTAAAAACAGTACCAACTCGAACTATGAATGACCGATGGAACAGGAACTGGCGGATAAAAATCGGGAGTGGGCCCCGAAGACCCCACTGATGAAGGGTAAGTAAGATGTGATGGCGCCAGGCCGTGTCATAGGCCTTGCGAAGGTCAAAAAACACTGCAACCAAATGGCGGCGCTGGGAAAGAGCCTGCCGAACTGCGGATTCCAAGCGAAGTAAATGATCGATTGGAGACCGTCCCTCTCGAAAGCCACACTGGTAAGGGGACAATAGATCCTGAGAATCGAGGACCCAATTGAGCCGACGGGCTACCATACGTTCAAGTAACTTACAAACAACATTGGTCAAACTAATTGGCCGATAGCTGTCAACAGATAGGGGGTTCTTACCAGGCTTAAGGACAGGAACCACGATGCTATCCCTCCACTGAGAAGGGAAGTCACCCTGGAGCCAGATACGGTTAAACACCCGAAGAAGATGTTGCCGTTGTGGAGCACTGAGATGTTGAAGCAGTTGGTTATGAATGGAATCTGGGCCAGGGGCCGTATCATGAGAGTAAGATAGAGCAGAAAGAAATTCCCATTCAGTAAAAAGTTCTTTGTAAGATTCTGACTCACAAGGGGTGAAACATAAGGTGGAAGCTTCAGCCCGCTGTTTCTGGTGAAGGAAAGCAGCTGGATAGGAGGCTGATGCTGATGCCACTGCAAAATGGGTCGCAAGATGTTCTGCAAGAACTAATGGGTCCGTACAAAGGCCATCTGGGAGGTGAAGGCCTGGGAGGGTGGACTGCCGATGGCAACCTTGGAGAGAGCGAAGTGTAGCCCATACCCGTGACAGAGGGACAGTAGGTCCAAGGGAAGAAACGAATCGTTCCCAACATATCCGCTTGCTCTGTTTGATTAAATAATGGGCTTTAGCGCGGAGGCGTTTAAAGGCAGCAAGGCTGGCTACGGATGGGTGCCTCTTAAAGTGTTGCAAAGCTCGACGGCGATCACGGATGGCAATGGCAATGGCCGTACTCCACCATGGGACTTGCCGGCGACGAAATGGCCCAGATGAACGCGGGACAGCAAGGCTAGCAGCGCGAACAATCGCGTCAGACACGTCACGTAGGAAGTCATCAATACAACCCGACAAAGAGGGAGAAAACACGACCTGTGCAGTGTGTAGAGGCCAATCGGCACGTTGGAAAGACCAACGAGGTAACCTGTCCACCGGGGAGCGGGAAGGGAGCGTGATAATCAACGGGAAATGGTCACTATCACAAAGGTCGTCGTGTGGCGACCAGTGTAATGAAGGGAGGAGAGAGGGAGAAGAAAGAGAAAGATCAATGGCAGAAAAGGTACCATGACCGGCACTGAAATGAGTAGGGGAGCCATCATTAAGTAGGCACAAGTCGTGGTCTGCAATAAACTGGTCTATAAGAAGACCTCGTCTAGACGGAAAGGCACTGCCCCACAAGGGATGATGAGCATTAAAATCCCCAAGGAGGAGGAAGGTGGACCCTAACAGCAACCGCTTCCAATGTTGTTTGAAGAAGAATCCACGTGCTAGCAATGTCTGTACGGACCAACGTACAAACGCCACCAGAAGTCCGCAGGGGTCCGACCCGATTTCGACAGAAAACACGGAACCCACGGAGGGCCGGTGAGTGAGCATCAGTAAAATGAGATTCCTGGAGAACCACACAAGCTGCAGAGTAGGACGAAAGAAGGGATTTCAATTCCGAAAGGTGACGATAGTATCCATTACAATTCCATTGGAGAATCACAGAACGATGATTTAAATGGGGGCTGAACACGCTAAAGCCAGTCATACCGCCGGGTCCCCACCCGTCACCGACAAGGAGGGGGCGACATCCATGAACGACAGGTCAGAATCCGGTTGTGAAGTCGGGGAAGGGACCTCCGGTGAAACCAGAGGCTCTTTGTCCCGGGACTTATGTTTCTTCTTCTTTTCAGGCTGAGATCGAGGAGGGCTGTGTGGCATAAGGGAGCCAGCTGCAGCAAGATCAGGAACAGGAAGAGACCGGGGGACCTGGGGGCCGACAGACCGCGGCTCTCGCGGTCGTCGCGCGGCAGCAGACCTTTAGCCTGGAAGGTGCCGGGAAGGGGCATCCCGGGAGAGGCGCCCTTGACCGGCAGAAGCCGAAGGAGTGGGACACTTCTCCGGCTGGGGAGGGGGAGCAGCGCCCAGAGGAGAAGGTGTGGGAGCCGCAGGGGAGGGGGGGGGGAGAGAGGGGTCCGGGATGGGGGTAAGGAAGGAGGAGGAAGGGGTAAAGATGTAACCAAGGCGTAACTAGATGTCAAGGACACAGAGTGAAGACGTGTGTATTTCTTACGGGCCTCTGTGTAGGTTAAACGATCGAGGTACTTATACTCCTGTATCTTCTTTTCCTTCTTATATACTGGGCAATCTGGTGAACGTGGAGAATGACTACCATGACAATTTACACACACAGGAGGGGGAACACAGGGACTCCCCTCATGGAGTGAACGTCCACAGTCACCACAGAGAGGGGCCTGTGAACAGCGGGAAGACATGTGTCCAAAACGCAAGCACTTAAAACACCTCATAGGAGGTGGGATGTAGGGCTTCACATCACAGCGATAGACCATAATCTTAACTTTCTCAGGGAGGGTATCCCCTTCAAAGGCCAGGATAAAGGCACCAGTATCAATGCGATTGTCTTTAGGACCCTTCTGAACACGCCAAACAGAGTGAACACCCCGCCGTCCGAGATTGTCCCGAAGTTCCTCATCAGTTTGAAGGAAGAGGTCCCTGTGAAAAATCACACCTTGTACCATATTTAGAGACTGGTGGGGGGTAATGGACACAGGAATTGTGCCAAGATGGATACAGGCACGAAGGGCCGCAGATTGGGCAGCTGAAGCAGTTTTGATCAGCAACGAACCTGACCGCATCTTGCTCAGGGAGTCCACTTCGCCAAACTTGTCTTCAATGCGTTCCACAAAGAATAAAGGTTTGGTATTGGTGAAAGTATCTCTATCAGTCCTGGTGCAAACTAGATAAAGGGGGAAAGGTTTCGCCCCTAGCCGACGGGCCTGACCCTCTTCCCAGGGGGTAGCCGTGGAAGGGAAGGCCGAAGGGGCAAGAGAAGCAGCACTTGAAGAATCAGTTCCACGCAGAGAGACGGCCGCAGAAGAACGGCCAGCGTTCTGCACCCGTATACGTTTCATGTGCATAGCGTCCGCCCTGATACCACCCACTCTGATCAGGGGCTCTCCTCACGGGCGCCACCCAGCCACAGCAAGGGCCGTCTGGCACGGCGGCCATTGCCGTGAGTTCCGATGCTCCAGGATGACGAGCAACCACTCCAAGGCATGCATGAGGTGGTCACAGCTCAGGTATCAGAAGTGTGATCCCTGTGTGTTAAGGGGGCTCAACCAAAAGCGTACATAGCGACCCCACCACACGGGCTGGCTACCGTGCTGGTTATGCACCCTAGCATCAGACAACGACGTGAAAGAAGAGGTGGGCGCACGTCGGGGACACTAGGTAAGGTGCTCTTCCCCAAATGGCTCACACTACGGAGGAGAAATTTTGTAATGGAGGTCAAACCCCAGAGGGGGATCAAGGAATGCCAAAAGGAGGAGATGATTACGCAACAAAGCCGAATTGTAAAACCAACAGAACCAGGAGGATAGCGAGGGCCAACATAAGCAAGGACACCAAGAGAGGGAGAGGAGAGGGGGACGGGAAAGGAGAAAGGAGGGGAAGGGGAAGGAAATGCAGCCCTGGAGAGAAAGAAGGCTGCAATAGCTCGGGGCCCCGTGCTCGCCACGCACGTATCCACAAAAGAGTTGTGGACCCCCTGGGGGAGTACGTTAGTTTAAATAGTGTGGAAGTGTAGGGACGTATCACCTCAACAGTTTGGTCCCTTAGGAATTCATTCACACACACACACACACACACACACACACACACACACACACACACAAACTGAAAAGTGTCCCGAGTTAAACATAGCTTGAAGTTTCTAGAATTCGTCAGCACTTTCTAAACTGCGAATTTTTTTTGTTATTTCACTGTCTGAAAGTTAGCGGATAAATCTGGGTCCTGATAAACGTACAAACACAATTACTTTTATTAAAAATTGCTTTTTTATGGGGAAACAATCACGGTCCGTGCGCTTTCTCCCTGCGCCCAAGAGACCAGCCTTAGCTGCTGCATGTTTGTCAAGGCCAATAAGAGTGAAATCTGTGGCGCACGCCAGCTCGCTCTTTACCTAATTGGATAGTGCCTGACTATCTCTAGGTTACGCAAGTTAAGTGCTTTGCACTATTCCTGCACTTCCTAAAGTTTATTTTAAGTGGTCCTATTGTTTGTGTTGGTCCTATTGAGTGCTGAACATTTTGTGATGGTTGATATACTTCTCTGTGGCAGTTTTTCACTGCCTTAGCAGGTCGGGCCATCTCGTTGTGCCCCTTCTGGGTTGTTTGTTCCCGAGATTCGAGAGAAGCCTGTTTTCCGACTGCTGTGACTTTTCGTAGAAAAGTCGAGCCGTCTGTCTAATTCGGACATCGCCGCAATTGTGCAGCAGGTGTGGTGGGACTTAAGGAGGGGGGGGGGGAGGGGGGGGGGTACTTCGCAGAAGGCTGCGGAGGCCTGAAGCCGTCCTGAACGGACTGCAACGAGAAGTCCCCACCCGTATCCGGAGTTAAACCCGAGACCCTCCTTCAGAACGCAGTTTTCCTGTTCGGTAACAAACAAAAATACAGAGTACTGCTTTAAAATTGTAATTCGCGTTGGTGAGTTCGACCGTGAGGTAAGCAAACCTTGCCGCTCAAATCAGGGGCAGAGGGGTGAGCGGCACTGCCTCTGCCGGGTCAGAGGTACTGAACAGACACGGGCGCGCGCGATCCTACCGTTCACCTGCTGTGTAATTCATTTTTGATGCGTACAGAGACGGTCGTCTTCAAATGTGGTACCTACTTGTAGCAAGGAACATTAAATTAATTAAGGGTGTGGTGACAGAGCGTAATGAGTACAACAAAAATGGCATTCAAAACATTCATTAAACATCTGTAATCGTGTCTCGTATTGGATTCAAATATAAATACAATTACTATCATTAATCAAGAAATCATCCGCTCACACAGACAACAAAAAAAATGGTTCAAATGGCTCGGAGAACTATGGGACTTAACTGCTGTGGTCATCAGTCCCCTAGAACTTAGAACTACTTACACCTAACTAACCTAAGAACATCACACACATCCATGCCCGGGGCAGGATTCGAACCTGCGACCGTAGCACACAGACAACACTACACTACTTCGTCGACTAGTTGCCGTGTCAGAATGTTGGGGTCGCTGAGAGTTTCAGCACTCTGCGGAGGCAACTTGCCAATTTAGGTACATTACCAGTTAACAATAACATCACTACACACACGAGTACGGCCCGAGGTGCCGCCCGCCCCACATTTTGCCAGTACTGGCTCTCACGCGAAAAAGTGTGATGACCACTGCATCAGACAGTGGTATCTAACGTTATAAATGGAATTACTTGTTTTCAGCATATGGTACATTCGAAAACACTACAGAGGGTGTGATTAGATTAATCCTTGTTAAATTTGGGGTTGCCTCTTTCTTCTATACCCATACTCTGCCAACCACTGCGAAGTGCATGGCACAGGGTACTTCAAATAGTGCATCTTATTAGGGTTTCTACCCGTTCAGTTGACGAACGGAGCGCAGGAACAATGACGGCTTAGGCGCCTCTGCAGGCGCTGTAAACTAGTCTCCAAATGTGTTACACTCACGTATTTGTATGAGTAGACCACTTCCAAGTGTGATTCTCTACAATAGTCATAGGATACTACGTTCCTTTCCCTTTTGTGAAGTACAAAATTTTGCATTTCTGAAGATTTAAAGCTGTTTGTAGATCTGCACACCACTTTAAAATCTTACCGAGATGTGATTGAATATCTGTGCAGATGTTTTTCAGACAGTATTCCGTTACCAATAAACGCATAATCTGCGAAAAGTCTATTAAGACCGATGTATCACCAACACCGAGGATCCCAACACAGTCCTTTGAGTCACACCCTAAGTTACTTCTACATCTGTCGGTGACACTCCTGACCTCCTGTGTCCTACCTACCAAAGAAATCCTCAATCCAGTTCCAAATGTCGCTCGATATTTCAGCCTGCCCCTTCAAAAGCCATTATGTCTCGGTAAATGCTTACGAAAAACCTGGAAATTAATTGCAAAGGGCAGTTTTCATCGACAGAACTGGAACCTGTTCAGTTTTACGACTTTGGAACCAGACCAGACACTAGTATCGAGAGATAGGAATCACGCCGAACAATAAAAATGAAATGCGGCAGGCTGTACCCGCAGCAGCGACCTGCCGCTCGCCGCGGCCAGCTGGAGGAGGGTGGAAGGGAGGGAGGCAACTGGCTGCTTGGCGCCGATCATCGGCACATCCTCTGAGGGCGGAACGAAAACGAAGTTGCTGGGAGGAGGCGGATATTGCGACGCGCTGCCGCTTCCCCAAGACCGCCGCCGATAAATGCCTTCCGCCGGCCAGAATCTCTCTCTCTCTATCTCTCTCTCTCTCTCTCTCGCTGCTCGCTCGTTTCTCTGCCTCCTTTCTCCCGATGTGGGACGTAACTAGTGTAGCAGCTGCACAAAGAAGAGAGCATCGTACCGAGATACGACGTCTAACAAGAAAAGTGCAAGTAACTAACTAATTCGTGGGGTAAAATATGGTGTGAATCAAATAGGGGCTTTGCCGCTTGGGCCTATACAGAAACTTCGCAGTGCATGGTGAAGAGTATGTATACCACTGCACAGTGGCCCATTTCACGGAAAACGCGGACAAAAAAATTTATACATTCGAAAAAAACAGGTTCGTAATGGTTTGGTTCATAAATCAGCTCATAAAGAATCTAAATTATTGATTTAGAAAAAAATCACTGTTTCTATCATATGAAAAATAATACGTTGCAATTCATTGTATAACAATCATCAACTACTTACACTCGTTAAAAACAGTTATATGCTTCGATTGTCTGAGCTAATATCCGCTGAAGATTCAACTACTGCGTGTGCATAATAAGGTAACAATAATTGTGTAACCACGGATGACAACGCTTTAGATTTTTACTAATTAATGGCTTTAATCACAAATTAGAAATTAAGAATTGTTGACATAAGCAACCAATGTAGAACGTCTGTCATGGCATTTTCTCTACAAAGTTTTCGCGAGACTGGCAGCGATGTCCACTTGTACAGTGAGGCGACCATGAATCACTGCTTCATGTAAGCCTACGATGCCAAGAGAAACCTTCTGCTAACAAAAGCACAGTATCAACGAAGTACTGTTTAAAAATATCCACATTAACACCGAATCCGCAAGACAGTTCTTGATCTACGTCTCCGTGAAGTTTAAATCGTTTCTTTATTTCGGCAGAAAACAACTTGTTCAAATATTCAACCCTTTCGCCGTACACCAAATGAAACTGCTTGAGTGGAGTTTCGAAAATTTCCCGCAAAGTGCACTCTACACTACTCGCTGAAACAATGAACAATGACTTTATAAGAAGTTATAAAATTAGCCTTTCAAACTGACGGTGAGGCAAACACAGTTGTTACAAATTAGAATTACATGTCGAAACGAGCTTAAAAGGCCCGGCTCTATGATACTAGCCAAGCGTCGCCTGTAATGATATTAAAATCCCTGTTAAAAACGTAGTAGTCACTCGTGGTATGAGATCTGGGCCAAATCAAAACACTACACCCTAAACTTCAATTTAAGATAATGTACGAGGGTAAGTCAATTATTATCCGCAATTTATATTTCTATTTTGGTAGCGCTGTCGTTTTACATTGATAACGCATGCTTTGTTTATTTGTTGTTATTTCTTTGCCATTTTCAAGCTGCTAGATTAGTTTCGTTATCGCTGCTCCGCTGTCTATTTGCACCAAAGAAGAGCAATGTTAAGTGATCCGTTTTTCTGTGATCGGAAGGCGTATCAGGGGCCCAAATTCATCGAAGAACATTCGGTACAGTACGGAAACAGTGTTTTGCCACAACGGAGTGTCTACTAATGGAGTGAAAAATTCCGAAATGGTCGCACAAGTGTTACGCACGATGAAGGAGCCGGACGACCATTTACCGCCACAAATGAAGAAACCATTGAGCGTTCACGTCATATGATTCTGTGAGACAGACGATTAACTATTGACGAAGTGGCACATCGTCTGCAAATTAGCCTACGAAACCATCCGCAACAGACTTGGGTTTCGTAAAGTTTGTGCAAGATGGGTTCTAAAATAACTCACACAGTTGCATAAACAAAGGCGCTTCGGCTTGGACAACTGCAAAAAAAAACATTTGGATCGCTATGGTAACGAAGGGGACAACTTCTCAGACAGTATCATTACTGGTGGCGAAACGTGGATCCATCATTACGAGTCTGAGAGTACACGGCCAAATTCGCCGTGCATGAAAAAATTCAAGACCCAACCGTCCAAAGGAAAATTGATGCTTATCGTTTTTTGGGACGCACAATGTTCAGTACTGGAACATTATGGGGAAAGGGGCACAACAATCAACAGTGAACGTTATAGGGAGATGCTTACTGCCAGGCTAAAGCCTGCAATTCGAAGCAAACGGTTGGTTGGTTGTTTCGGGGAAGGAGACCAGACAGCGAGACCATCGGTCTCATCCGATTAGGGAAGGAAGTCGGCCGTGCCCTTTGAAAGGAACCATCCCGGCATTTGCCTGGAGCGATTTAGGGAAATCACGGAAAACCTAAATCAGGATGGCCGGACGCGGGATTGAACCGTCGTCCTCCCGAATGCGAGTCCATTGTCTAACCACTGCGCCACCTCACTCGGTCGAAGCAAACGTCGAGGATTGAAACGTCGAGGATTGCTGTCAAAAAGTGTTGTGTTGTTGCACGACAATGCCCGTCCGCGTACTGCTACCAACACTGCTGAAACGATCCAGAAACTCAAATATGAAGTACTGGATCATCCTTCATATAGCTCCGATCTTGCCCCTTGTATCACTTGTTTGGCCCACTCAAACAGGCATTAAGGGGCCGTCGTATTGCCTCGGACGAAGCAGTGAAAGAAGCGGTGCATTCCTGGCTCGCATTTCAACCAGGAAACTTCTTTTGTGAGGGCATCGGGAAGCTTGTACAACAAATTACACTGTGTTTTGGCAAAGGAAGTACAATTAAACCTGTCAACAAGAGAAATGTGGACATTACCCATAAATGGTGATGCTTCTTCGAATGAGAAAAAGTGAACAATTCACACAAAAATAAATTGCCAATTCTGGTGCAATTTTGGTTGCATCCCCGAAACCCATCGTATTTTAAACACTGACCAACTGGAATGGAAACTTACCAAAGAATTTTATTTCTTCTCCTGATCTGAGCAGTGTTACAATAACGGCGAACGTTCCCTTCAGGCGGAATGATACGCACATTCCAGATGCTGGTTACTCAGCTACGGCGATTCGCGAATAAAATAGTTGTTACTGAGAAAAATGAACAATTGATCTGTCGCACAACACAATGGCCAGCGTATTGTCAGCAGCTGAGAACAAAGCGCGCGACACGAATGCGGAAGCAAGCCCCGTGCGCCATGTGAGCGGGAGTTCAAGTCGTTCGAAAAACATTGTCATGAAAGTTGATTGCCTTTGTCAGCAATACATTTCAACAAATTAAATATACCTAATCATCGCACTCCTTCAGGATACTCATACTTTCGTAATAATACCACTCTAGTATAAGTAGTTCATTAATGCTGATAATGTGTACGCAACCATTGAAATTCTGTTTCTCGGCACGGCGATCTTATTAAAACATTATTTATGAGGTCTTTTCGACTGTTTCTAGCTTGCAGTGGAAATGTGATGTCCACATGTACATAGTATAATGTCTCTTATTACATCCATATCCATGTAACGATAGTGAACGCCTTTCCGACTTTTTGCAACAGATCGTAGAGATACGTTAGCATAACAGGCAGCAAGCAGATAATCTTGTTTTCCTTTCCTGCCTTGCTCCTAGATCACGTGATTTTATAAGATTCCTTACTTCCTTATTGCCTACCCTTACGATCTGAAAACATTGTGTAGGCAGAAGATATAATCCCAGTGGCTAATGGCTGACCAGTGTCCATTGTTCTTGACAAAAGAATAAACAAAAGAAAAGAATTGTACAGATATATGTAACTGAAAACTATTATGTACTAACGAAAAGAGATGGATCGCTTAAACGGCGAAAAATGCAACACTACTCAGTGATGATAAAATTCAGTGTACAGTAAGGCTGTATTTTTCGGATGGGCAATATTTCCACTGCCTATGTGCACCATGCCGAAGTGAGCATATGGCAGGACTGTTCAAATGGTTTTAAAATGGTTCAAATGGCTCTGAGCACTATAGGACTTAACATCTCTGGTCATCAGTCCCCTAGAACCTAGAACTACTTAAACCTAACTAACCCAAGGGCATCACACACACCCATGCCCGAGGCAGGACTCGAACCTGCGACCGTAGCAGTCGCGCGGTTCCGGACTGAGCGCCTGAACCGCTAGACCACCGCGGCCGGCCTGGCAGGACTGTCTTCCCTTTCCCCTCCTCACCCCTCTGAAGTAACTCGGGTTACTCCTGCAGATCTGAAGATGGTTCTAGAGGAGTAACCCGGGTTACTTCTGTAACCGAAATTGCAAATCTGAAGTAACCCGGGTTACTCCTGCAGATCTGAAGATGGTTCTAGAGGAACAGAACCGGTCATGTGAATAAACATTTTGCAATCACGACGGATTATAAGTAACAAATACCACACAAATACCCAAACTTTTAATAACTCTTGACAGGATAAGTAAATTAAAGACAAAAACATTATGGTACTGGCAAACCAACACTGTTGCTTTCGACTCCATAAAAAAATCTATAATTTTTTCTCAATGAAAAGGCCAGAATCAACAACAAATAAGAATATATATAAGATAAATTACTTGTTTTATTCACTATAAAAAGAAATACTAAAATTTTCCATTGAATGCAAATAGTTGCACATCGACCCAAATCGAGAGAAGTGCAACATTTTGAATTTTTTTTTTCAACTGGCCACTCTTATGGGAAGTATTATCAAAAATTATACCTAGGAACAGATGCATTTTCTCTGTCTTTACACGCACGAAATATGTAAGCTCTTTTACGTCTTAAAAAATTCATTTTTCTGTTAATAATTCATTCAACTCAGGTAGCCTACACGGCAAAAATTTGCTGAAGTCGCAGTTTTCAATGAAAGGGGGCGTATAACTTGAAACTTTCAACAGTGAGAGATATTTGGTTAATGCACAGAATGTATATGCCGTATTTCTTGCGAAACGGTTACGAGATCGGCGTGTCTTCTTGTCGAACGATATTGTGATGCTTTATTAACATTTCCTCCCAGATTAGGCAGAGAATTTACAAGCTGAAGGAAATTATTATGTTGCTGGCAGCCGGAATGCCTCCATCACTGACGCAAAACCCATAGACAATACTTCTGCAGGCGTCGTTATTATCGCGCTGATCCGCTAATTGTGTAGGGGCGGCGATTTGCGGCACGTGCGCTTATCTCTTCTCGGTTTTACTGGGTTGGCATCATTCCGCCCCGCCGAGGACGGACACACAGGGGCAGCTGCAGACTGACGGACGGCAGAACGGGGGCAGGCGCCGCTCATTTGGCTGCGCTGCACCCTGGTACGTAACCGTTTCATAACTCTCCTCGTCCGCGCCATTCTCCCCAGTTTCTCGCTGTTTCCGCTGCGATTAACGACTACAGGTAACGATGAGGGGTTCCGCTGTCCGCTTCAGGTTATTGAATAGCCAGACGGTTCGGGGAATGACGCGCTATTCTGGTAATCACAGACTTTGAACCTAGGTTAACATACATTACGAGCGATATCGCAGGTGCCTTCAACGTCACTGTTCCTTTTCACAGTCGTAATGTGCTACAAACATGAGTGTCACTCCTGAACGACAGTGTAAAACACACTGTAAGCGTACTGTCATATCGCTCGATTGGTTCCGGAGTATCTTTGCGGGCGGCCGCGTCTGCAGAGTCGAGCATGGGACACGGAACTGTTATGTTGTGTTGTGGGTAGCTCTGCACGTGAGAGGCATTGTTAGTATGGAAGTTCAAGTGTTGCTACAATCGCTATTACAGTAAAGTGATGAAATATGGAAGTGATTCAGAGGAAAGTGCGTCAAGGAGTAATTTAAAAATGAGCAGTGCCGCCAATAACTTATTTATGTATCCTCTCGTTGCGTGTCGCACAGCATCAATCATCCGCGCCGTGTTCGGTCTCCCAGAATGAACTGATGTGAATCAGTAGAAATTAGTTATCATAAAAGAGCGCAGTCAAGTGCCATTGTCTTGTAGCGAGCGTGAGAACGTGCGTTCGATCATCGCGTTTCCGCATTATCAGCAATCGGTCGCGCCGCGACGGTTGCTCGTACAAGTGAGAATTGAAAAATTAACTTTACGAACAGTGTTATATCATTGCTAGCATCAAGGAGGACTGGTACCAAAAGAAATCTGTGTATGCGTGGTGAGCATAAGAACTTTCGTTCGATCGTTCGGCTTTCGCATCATCAACAATCATCCGCGAGTGTTCGGTACCCGTACGCTCGTCCAGGTGATTTGGCGGACAGACAATCACCTGTGAAGTTTGCATCAAAACTTATGGCTTAGAAGGTAAGCAGTGCAACCTGTGATTTCTTATGGTCTCAGAATACAGGTGTTCATACCAGACGTAGGACAGTGTTGTGCTTGACGTTGAGTGGCTCCCCTAAACCCGCTTGCATATTTAAATACATAATTTCAGGCAAGCCGGCAGCCGTGTGGAGCAGAACAGTACGACCGCCGCGGGATTATCAGGTACGTGGTGTGGACAGGGCGCACGGTCGAAGCGAGAAAACAGTTTAAGGATCCCCCACCCCCATTTGTACCCCCGGGGGTGTTACAACACTAATGTTTATTTATACACTGAAGCGCCACAGAAACTGATATAGGAATGCGTATTCAAATACAGAGATATGTAAACAGGCAGAATACGGCACTGCGGTCGCCAACTCCTAAATGAGACAAAGTGTCTGGCACAGTTGTTAGATCGGTTACTGCTCCTACAATGGCAGGTTATCAAGATTCATCTGAGTTTGAACCTGGTGTTATATAGTCGGCGCACGAACGATGGGACACAGCATCTCTGATGTAGCGATGAAGTGAACTACAGTTTTACGGGTGTATGGTGAATATCGGAATCCGGTAAAACATCATATCTCCGACAGAGCTGCGGATGGAAAAAGATCCTGCAAGAACGGGACCGACGACGACTGAAGAGAATCGTTCGACGTGACAGATGTGCAACCCTTCTGCAGATTGCTGCAGCTTTCGATGCTGGGCCATCAGCAAATGTCACGTGCGAACCATTCAACAAAACATCATCGATATAGGCTTTCGGAGCCGAAGACCCACTCGTTTACCCTCGACGACTGCACGGCACAAGGCTTTACGGCTCGGCCGAGCCTGTCAACACCGACATTGGACTGTGGGTGACTGGAAACATGTTGCCTGGTCGGACGAATCTCGTCTCAAATTGTTATCGAGCTGATGGACATGTTCGGGTATGGAGGCACCATCACGAATCCATGGACCCTGCACGTCAGCAGGGGGCTGTTTTTTCAGACTAAGTAAAATATATATGAAATAAGCTATAAGAAGCTTCTCGCCCACTTGCTACACTTCTTAGATGTTGTAACTGGCAACCATTACTCGTATCACTAGCACCTTAATACATTTATGAGAGATCATACGAAAGACTTCTCTGTAATGGTGTGGGACGTGTGCAGCTGAAGTGTCTAGACACGATTCAGACAGGTGACACGTACGTAAGCATCCTGTCTGATCACCTGCATCTATTCGTGTCCATTCTGCGTTCCGACGGACTTGGGCAATTCCAGCATGACAATGCGACACCCTACACGTCCAGAATCGCTACAGAGTGGGTCCAGGAACACTTCCGCTGGCCACCAAACTTCCCCGACATGAAAATTACTGAACGTATCTGGGTTGCCTTGCAACGTGCTGTTCAGATGAGATCTCCACACCCTCGTACTCTTATGGTTTTATGGGCAGCACTGCGGGATTCATGGTGTTATGGTGTGCATTCCCTCCGGCACTACTTCAAGACCATGGCACCGACTACGACTGTATGGCTAACTGGTGTAATAGAATGAAATACTGTCGTCACTTTAGCGTTAGTCTATTATGAGTCCTCGAAAGAGTAACCGGGCACATTAGTCGAAACAGAAAACATCTGGATCGAAGGACGTCGATTCGATTTTAATCGCAGAACTTATTGCAATATTGTGACTGTATATCGATTCCAGAACTGCAAGACGGTTGGTGGCAGCAACTCGCAATCAAAAATTCGATATATTCTTTAGACATTTCAATGCACAAGCTACAAAGCTAAAAACGCACGGAAATCCGATGAGCAAGGGACAAAGCAGACAAACAATGAGGCAGGATTTCGGTGACTCCATACTGCAGCGTGGGTTGCTGCGCTGACGATGACCACTCTGCCGTACGAGTCCGGCTTCGCAAGCAGAGTGTCATCCATTCATCATAGTGGGAGTGGGGCCCGCGTATCGGTAGGTGAACCGCTGGTTTTTCTCCCGCGAGTGGCTTCAGACAAGCAGGTGCACTGGCTCCTCCCAGGTTGGCATCCCAACTTCTGCTATTATTTAAGGCGCGCTCCTCCCACAGGAACAACAGAGTAATTTACCCGTGTGAAGTTCGCCGGTAACGTCGCATTTGGCACGAGGCCTCATATCAATACACACTGTCTCCTTTGCCGTGTTTGGACTTCGTGGCGTCACCCTCACTGGTGTCCCACGATGTGGCCGTTGTATGACGTTCTTTTCAACACGGGTCCAGGAACCACCTCCGGTACCGAACCCCGCTGTCCCGTAAACCGGTACCACTTACCGGGTTCCTCTCTAACGTGTTACAGAGGTACAGACATTTGATGTTCAGTACTTTGCGTAATTACTGACCAAATTTAAAATGTCGTAATATACTCAATGTGGGGTATAACATTGCGTTAAAAAGTTTGGCAAGTAAGTACTGCAGTTAGAAACCGTGTGCTTGTTCTGATGCAGAGTAACTGAGGGTGCCCATATACCAGGACTGTGTGCGTATGAGGATGAGAGCAGTTAGCGGCTTGCAACGAACTTTATAGACGGTTTCAAACCTACATTAACTTTTTCTCACCGACACCCTCCCCACGCAAAATCGTGAAAAAATGGTTCAAATGGCTTTGAGCACTATGGGACTTAACACCTGAGGTCATCAGTCCCGTAGACTTAGAACTACTTAAATCTAATTAACCTAAGGACATCACACACATCCATGCCCGAAGCAGGATTCGAACCTGCGACCGTAACGGTCGCGCGGTTCCAGACTGAAGCGCCTAGAACCGCTCCGGCCAAAATCGTGAAATGAAAAAAGTTTATTCCTTACTACATTTACACTGTTCACGCACTAACAATTCAGCATCAGATAATTTGTTTTTATTTATTAGTTACCGACTCTATTCGCAACGCAATTTGCAGACAGTATCCACAGATACCAGTAACCATAAGTGGAAAATTAGATTATGCGACACGTAGTTCAAGACACATACGTCATAAACACTGACACGAATGGAACACTAGTTTTTACTTAAAACCGAGCGCAAATTACTCGCACTATACTCATCGAGTATTTCATAATGAAATCACGAGTTGCAACAAACCTTTACGCATAATTTCCAACCCTTTCTAAACTTTTTTCACCCTTGCATGCTTAACTTCAAATATTTAACCCTTTAACTGATCAGTAAAATAATCAGACGTTTGAAGTTGCTATATACGTTGGAGTTCCATTATTTAAAGAATCGGGAGTTTACTGGTATAGCTATAAATACCTAACACTGCCTTAATACCACACGCCCAGCTCTGTAGTTGCGAATCAAAGTATTCCTATCACAAGAACACTATGCACCCATCCAAACTATACAACTTCGCACTCCACGAGTCAAGGTAGGCTTACGTGTTTACGAACACCGCGACAGTTTTGCGCCACTTGAGTTACGGTATGTCCAAGACAACGCTTTTTCACGTACTATCTCACGTTTGTTCTCCAGTCCGAAGCACTAAACTAACTGCTTACAGTAATTCTTGGCGTAGCCCTATCACTCTGGCCTGAATACTCAGGGTTCCGTACGTTTCCCTACCGAAGTGCTTCACGCCACAACGTCGCCATCATTCCTAACCGCACACTTCACTTAGTGGACAAATGGCAATAGGAACGAAAACAAAAAGGGACTGACAACGAAATCAACTGATGAATTTATTGATTAGCTTCAGTTATGCTTAAGACTGTAATCTGACGGCTGTACTGCTCATTAAAAAAAAATATATATTACTATTCGAAATTTCTTCGAGTCACACGTAGATAACACGAACGAACAAACGTCAAGACACTGGGAAATTAACATCTGTTCCACGCTGTATCCTCGATCTTTTGAACCACTGACATGGTGGGTCTGTGAAGTTAGAATACACAGGGGGATAAGCAAGCAGAAGAATAGCAGAGGCCGGTTCAACGTGCCTCAAATGGCGCAGTGCTGCCTACATAAGGAAATATCCGATTGGAAACAGAGCTTGTAGGAGAACTTACGCGCTGCTACGCCGGACGGCAGAGAGATTCGATTTCGCTGACAACATCTGTGCCCAGTAGGGCAAAGTGACGCCATCGAACCAATCCTAACAGAGATTCTAATACTCGATATCGCCACCTACTGACGCTGTTCCCGGAAGATTTAATTTGTGATTGCGCGTGGGCATATCTCGCTATCGTTCCCGACTACGGAAAATGACGTTCCGTAGGTGCAGTGAGGAGGAAGAGGAAAAACAGGAAGGAATGGATACACTGGGTACCAAATAGGCTTTCCGAGAAGTTCATACAATAAGTTTCACTTGCATATTTGCCAGTTCCAAGTATCCTAGAATAACAGTCTTTTAATGTAAAACAACTGCGAGAAATACCATAATGCCCCTCAACAAAACAGTGAAATTAATGTTGGAGATACATTCACTTTTGTTAATAACTTCTGTTATTATGACACTTCCGTTACGGACTACCGGCGTAAGGTGGCTTGCGTGCCCCATCGGTACATATGGAACCACATCACAGGGGTGTGTGTGAGGGTGTGTGGAGATGGCAGCCTAACGGTACAGGTATCCGTACCGTAGGTGAAACTACATCAGAGGCTTATGTGTGGAGAAGGCAGTCAAACAGTTCACGAAATCGGACAGCAGCCTTTTCACCGGTAGCACGGACAACAAACAGTCTGGATAATTGACTAATCTGGTCCTATAACATCAGCCGACACCACCTTGCTATGTTAGTACTGCAAATGGAAATGAGCGTTTGGCGCCATCGGCCGGGAGGCCCCTTGCGGAGCAGGTCCGGCCGCCTTGCTGCAGGTCTTATTACATTCGACGCCACATTGGGCGACCTGCGCGCCGGATGAGGATGAAATGATGATGAAGACAACACAACACCCAGTCCCTGAGCGGAATCCTCGACCCAGCCGAGAATCGAACCCGGGCCCCTTAGGACGGCAGTCTGTCACGCTGACCATTTTGCTATTGGGGCGGACTGTTAGTACTGCGAACGGCTGGAAAGCAAGAGGAAACTATAGCCACTACATTTCCCGAGGACACGCAGCGCTACTGTGCAGCTTAACGGAGATGGCGTCTTCCTGAGTGGAACATACAAGGGATAAATTAGTCCCGCATCCAGACCTTCAGGCATGCGCTATTTGCTGGGTGGGGTGGCGTGGGGGAGGGGAGGGGAGTTACAGCACTAAACAACGAGGTCCCCAGCGCCTCATTCACGACATCGTCCATCTGGAATTAGTGACGTCGATCACAATTTTGATGGAATTATGATAGTTTGTAGGAGTGATAAAACCGAGGCACTGAAAGCAATATTAATATCAGAGATGTTCAGTACTTAAGAGTGAAGTGAAACTATGTGGGCTGGCATGCTGGTCAGAGAGCGGACGAGTTCTGTCCCAGTACTCGACTGTCGCGAGAGGAACCTGCCTCCTCCCCCCCCCCCCCGGCTAACCCGATGAATGGCTAAGAAGGCAGCGCAATAAATAACACATTCCAGTGGGGATATTTGTAATAACAAATGTGATAAGGCTCAAAGCATAATGAACATCAGCTGCGCCGACAACAGTGAAATACGGCGAGACAAATAACAAGGTGAGTAGGGGTGGTGTCCCCCTACCAGAAGCATCGCACCGCCAAACCGTTATAGTCAAAGTGTTACAGAAGGGAATGAAACCCAGTCTCTCGTAGGAAGCACAAAAACGTGTTCCACTGTACTTTCGTCATCAGCTAGTATGAAGGATAAGGTCACGCCTTTATCGAAGTGCTATTTCTAAAAAGGAAAATACGGTATGGCATAAAATAGGGCTAACCGCGCACTTACATGCAATTAAAACCGGGTAAAAGACTGGTAACCAAAGCGGCTGGAAGAAGAGACAGTGTCTACTCCGGAGGATGTTGTCATTACAAAAAAGGTTGTTCGAAGGATCGGGGCGTGACTAGTTAGATCCCCCTAATAGGGTATGTAGGTTTCGCAATTTATAAAGGAAAAAAAATCGTTTGAAAGGATTCATCCTGAGACATCAACGAGTCGTCCGTTTTCAGACGTTTGTGCAGGCCAGACAAGCGGGGTGAGCTTCGGAAGTAAAGTCGCTGTTGCAATGAAACGAAAAGCTCAACGGACAATGAACAGTTTCCTGAATACTTGTGAAGACGTAGAATATTTTGACTGTGGTTCTGCAGTGTTCTGCTACATGAAACAAGAAAAATGGATACGTTAGGGGCGCGTTCACAACCCGCTTGTAACAGCGACGTTAGCTTGTTCACTCAAAGGCGCCGAGCCTTTCACTGAACGGCAGCGCTGGGCATTACGTTGTGTGCAAGTTTCATCCTAAAGCTGGACGGTTTGCGACGGAAGCACTTGTCTCCGGCCCTAAATTCGGAGAGGATGCAGGCTGTCTGCGAGCACACGCCGGAGTTATTCGGGGAAGCCCCGGAAATACCAGGCAGGCAGCGATCGCGCCGACGGCGAAGCGAAGCAGGGCTGGAGCGAACGCGCGCGCACGAGCCTTCGGAACAGCGCGTAGTCTGTATAGTCTTGTCTGTAAACTCAAGAGCGAGCAGCGCTTTTTGTGGGGGATGTGGCCTTTCCCGGAAGAACGCTGCCACCGACCTATAGGGGCACCAAAATCTGTTGCCCGTTACCTGTCTAGCGGTGTAGATCGGCGTGCAGTGATATACGTCTTTTGTGTTTGCGGGATCTTAGTTGCGAGTGTCATTGAGTTATCCGGAAGTGATACATAATCGTCTAACATTGCAAGAAAATGTGCAGAATACGAAGAAGGGGAGGTATTTGGGGAGTAACAAGCTTTCAATCGTCTCTAATGTTATTACAGCGTGTATTAAAGAGGCGACCCAAAAAGAAGTTGGCTAATATTACCAGTCCCAATCAAAGGGCTGCAATTTATGCAAACGTCGGCCTCACCTAATAGGACGCATAAGTAAGGTATGGAAAAATAAGCGGTTTACTGGAATCGTCACGAAGGAAAACGCATAATTTTGGGCAGAAACCTGTCGTTACAGACAGTTTCATAATCACGTAAAACCTTTGCTGCTTATGGAACACTAAATCTCTATCTCGGTGACTATTCACCTGATTCTATGACATATTGCTTAAAACATGTGCGCAATACCTATTCTAAACACTACTGAAATTTCCTTCGAAACATGTACACCGATTCTGGACTTCTAAGTAAAAAGCTTGACATACGAGGTGCGTTGACATATTAATTTTTATTTTTTGGTAAGATCTTTATTTGTTAATTTGCAGCAATATTATCCTCTTCAAAATATTTCCCATTACATACTATACACTTATGTCAGTGCTTTAGGAACTGTTTCATCGGGATAGTGTATAGGTCTCTTAACTCTGCATTTTTAATCTCATCCAGCCTTGTAAAACCGCTGTTCTTTAAGGCCTGCTTTGAAATGTTTATACCACTTGTCTGCCCTTGGTTTACTCGTAACAGGCTCACCAAAAGCCATATCTACCATTTCTAAAAATTTCATACACTTCATTCTTATAACAAAATTTAATACAGATTCTCTAAATAGTTTTTATATAAAACAAATAATCGTTAATGCTACAAAAACACATGTAACCTTCCTGACAGCTGACAACGGAGTAAATACCCAATACGCATAACATTGAAACACACTTTTGGGGCATGTTTACGAAGACAGTGACGCAAAGGTAGTGCAAATCGGACTAATGCAACACACAAAATTATAAATTTCTGCTTACTTTTTAAACACTCTTTGTGTTGCAAAAATTGTTACGTTTCAATGCAGCCCTTCAAAGTAAACTTCTACCTTTTAGTAGAAACACAAAATAAGAACAAGCCTTAAATTCTGCAGACTGATTGCATTATATGGGGTTCGTTTTACGAATAGCAATAGAGGAACATATATTCACATGAACAGGCATTTGGTTCTATGATTGCATCAGAATCCTGACTTCCGTTCTTATGTTAATATTATTTACTCTATAATGTTGTATTTCGTAAGAAGCTATCATTTTTGCATTCCTTATGGTCTTAATGCACATGTCTAAAAATAAACGCAGCCGAGACGTGTCTGTACACGTCTTCGCCACAGATTTGAAGCGCGCGCGGCATGGTCGGTTCTACACTGTGAACCATCCTGGAGAAGCGCCTTGTGACGTAGCTGGTTTGGTAGAGTTGGGACTCGCTCGCTCTTCAGTTTACCGGCAGACTATAGCCGCAAAGCAAGCGTGCGTGCGGCAGGGAAAAAGAAAAGGAGCATCCGACCTTAACGTTTCCATTCAGCGGACAGATTACCATTACCATGACCTGACACTAGACAGATGTTTGGAATTTAAACCGGAGCACCGGTGCGGAGTTCGGGGTCATAAATTTTACGCCGCTAAAATTACTACTCCATCGTCCTAATATTGGCGAAGAAAATTTCACCCACCATTACACTGTGCCACAAACAGCGCGGAGTGCTCCAGAACGAGATTATTTCACAGTCGTGATTTCAGCGTGTGTACGTTTCGTTTTCGACACGAGTACGTCCCGGTAGCTGAACGGTTAGCTCGTCTGACTGCCATATGGAGGATGCGAGTTCAGTTCGTTGACACGTGGCGCTACAAAAAGTGCTGAAAACCACGCGGACTGGGAAGATAAGGCATGAGGAGATTCTCCGCAGAATCCACGAAGAAAGGGACATATGGAAGACACTGGCAAGGAGGAGGGAGATGATGGTAGGATACGTGTTAAGGCACCAGGGAATCAGCTCCAAAGTACTAGGCGGAGCTGTAGAGGGTAAAAACAGTAGGGGAAGGCAGAGACTGCAACACATCCAGCAAATAGTTGTGGACGTAGTACTGTGAGATGAAGAGGTTGAGACAGGAGAAGAATCTGTGGGCGGACCGCATCATACAAGGAGACGGGCTGCGAGGTCTGCAGTGGTAGGGTGCTGTGGTACCCCTCCACAGAGTCCAAGTGACGCTACTTACCAGAGGACGAATCGCCGACCGGTCGGCGTCACACAGTCCTCAGGGTCGGAACGAAGAGTTTCTAAAAATGCAGACAGTTCGACACGATCCACGCCAGTATTCTTCCCAGTTACGAGGTCATCCTCCGCGCCTCGAATGTCAGCCAACATGAAATACGTAAACGCGGTTGTTTGCATACCAGGGCGACAGCCGCTCAACAACGAATAGTTTCTGGTTCCAGAATTGCGTATTTGAAAGAACCCTGACCGGGCGGGGTGGCCCATTGCTAAACCTCACGGCGCAGAGGGGCGGGGCGGTTCTCACAACAGCGACGTGTAGGGAGGGAGGTTCCCCAAGTAAAAGAGGCTGACAGCAATTTAGCTGCACTGCACGTGACAACAAAGGGGCTGTCTAGTACTATCAGATGAACAAGAAGTCCTTGCACAACAATTCCGTTATATATCATCAATTCCCTCTACATTCTCTTGCTAAAAATTTCATCCTAGCACACAGTTCCAGAAATGTGAAAACGATAATTAACAGTGTTAGTAATAAGCCTTTCACACTCACAGTTCCATTTTATCTCTAGTAGCAAGTTTAAGAATTTCACCCAGACCCGATTTGGAAAGTTCTCGGTTAAGATTCAACAGCACGCCTTGTGGAATTTTCGTCCCGTAGAAGAACGTTTCAGTTCGCAAAAAAAAAAAAAGAGGAACACCACCCCACATTTCAGTGAACATTATCTATGTCTGACGTTAATCATTTCCTAATAAATCAAACACACCTAAAATTCACAGCTGCCCAGATCTGACAAAACTGAATACAGCCCCTGGGAACATTAGCTCCCACCGTACGAGCAGGCGACCGACTCCGTGACTCGTGCGCGAAATCCGCTTCCAGCAGGAAAGCGCGTCGAAGTCCTCTTCTCTGTCTGACCGAGTTCCACAGCCAACCAACCATAAAATCAGCTACTTCCCCACCATCCAATTCCAGTTCCACAAGAAAGTTATAACTTTATGAAATTATAAATAATACAGCCTCAAAAAGCAAAGAGAATGAGATTAGGATCATCTTTAATCGCCTGATGGAGTGAAGCTAAGTTTGATATTTCCCACCGACTGAAAACCGGCTGCTATTCAGTTATCATTTCCCCCCCAGGTGTATATCTCTCACATCAGAGCAGCACAATCCGATTCTCACACTGTTACTTGCACTTCGTTACCCACAATTACAGTGATTCATACTTCACATACATGTCGCATTTATTCCCTCATTCACTCTGACAACAAAAGAAATCAAATTAACATTATTGCGCAGTAACTATCACACCGGTGAAGAACGAAATTCTTAAGTATTTTTTGTGTTTTCAAAACAAACAAAAATTGTTCTTTTCTCGGTTATTTAGGGTCGAGATATTCAGTCAGCCTTCTCCACTGATTTACACACAAAATACTTCAACATGTCAGAAATTGGTCCACATCAAGTGTAATGACACATTCCGACGCAGAGATACAATACTTCAGTCTGCGCCAGAGATTAAATTGAGAGGAATGTAGAATATAATCTCTGTAATGTTCATATTGGATTCTCTTTTGTTTCATACTCCAAGAAGGAGTAAAGATACACTTTCGATTGTTACCTTGTAGGGGATGGACGTAATTTTTGATGTGTGCGGCAAGGCAGCCATCTTGTTAGTAAAATGGCTCTGAGCACTATGGGACTTAACATCTTAGGTCATCAGTCCCCTAGAACTTAGAACTACTTAAACCAAACTAACCCAAGGACATCACACACATCCATGCCCGAGGCAGGATTCGAATCTGCGACCGTAGCAGTCCCGCGGTTCCGGACTGCAGCGCCTAGAACCGTACGGCCACAGCTGCCGGCTCTTGTTAGTATTTATGGTTTGTGCGACGAGTAGAAAAAGTCTTATAGTATTGTGAATAAAAAATAGTGAGAAGTATCGAAGTTTTACGAGAATTATTTAAAGCGACCTAGCATTGTATTCCTTGGTTTCCACCGTCTTCGTGAAGTAAACCGATGGGGACTTAGGAAGATACACACGGTCAACAAAGAGAAGAATATCGATGGCGACTAATGAATTAATATTGTGGCAGGACGACTAATTCTACGTAAGCTGAGAACTGAATAAATCAACAACGACGTAGAATTCAAAAATATAATTAATCGGAATTGTAAATTATATTACAGGCAAATTTCACGTAGCACTGAATTTGTCCGCATTCAAGCCGGTGAATACAGTCCGTAAAAAAGCCTTTCAAAAATTCTAAAGTAAAAGTTCCATGTCCATAATTTCTTCTCTTTTCAATACATCAATAAATTTAATTTTTTTATTTATTTCACCACACAAGGGAAGTTACACATCCAGGGTTTTAACTAAAAGAATTCGTACTGCCATGAACTACTATCATTACGAAAGATCGTACGAAGTTTAATCTCACTTGGTGTACGGCAAAGCTCCGTATTATACGTGTTATGCTACTCTGCGGTCATGACTCATTGCGTGCAGCAAGCTAGCTCCCATCACATTCGTTGTGAACGATGTATACTGCTAGGTCGCAACCGTACTCGCATTTGCGTGGATACAGGTTGAAATCTTCGCCCGGCTTGTCCAGCTTTAGATCGTCCGTAAATCGCTTACGCCAAATGCAGAGAAGGTACCCTCCAAACTGCCGCGACCAATTTTCTTTCCGAACCAGACCTCGTGCTCGGTCCATTAGTTCACGACGCGCACGGGACGTTATATTGTTTTCTTCCTTTTCTCCTACAAATTGTGACATCGCTGAATGTCAGAGGAAACAACAAAATCTGAATGAAAAGATACACGGTCGCCTCTATGTAAGAAATTGAATGAACAACCGTTCCGTAGGGGAGTGGTGTTAGCGTTGCTTTGTAGTGTGAACGGTCCGATCGTGGATTCCGCTACTTGGCGAAATTGTGAGAAGTACTCACTACTATGGATCCTGGACGGCGAACCGGAACGTTCAATTCGTTAAAGGCGGCGACTACAGTTGGCTGTCTACGTGTGTGTTCGTACCTCACGGCAGTGTCATCTACGAAGCAAAAGTAAACACTGTATAAAGTCATGGCTCTGGGTGCCTAGTCCTTTATGTGCTTGATCTGGCGCTATAGAAACACCGCGTCTTCAGCACACTGATGGTTGGCGGTTCACGTAAAATAACGAGATCGGGAAGAAATTTCCCGAAAAACAAGAAACTTATTATTTTATTTATCCGGAGAAGAATCACAAGGGCCGGCCGGTGTGGCCGTGCGGTTCTGGGCGCTTCAGTCTGGAACCGCGTGACCGCTACGGTCGCAGGTTCGAATCCTGCCTCGGGCATGGATGTGTGTGATGTCCTTAAGTTAGTTAGGTTTAAGTAGTTCTGAGTTCTAGGGGACTGATGACCACCGATGTTAAGTCCCATAGTGCTCAGAGCCATTTGAACCAAGAATCACATGTTTTCATGGCACAATAACCGATCTACACAAGCTGGCGCCGGCCGCTGTGGCCGAGCGGCTCTAGGCGCTTCAGTCCGGAACCGCGCAGCTGCTACGGTCGCAGGTTCGCATCCCGCCTCGGGCATGGATGTGTGTGATGTCCTTAGGTCAGTAAGGTTTAAGTAGTTCTAAGTCTAGGGCAGGGGTCTCCAAACGTTTTAGTCCGCGGGCCACATTGACTCCTCGACGAAGTCATAAGGGCCAAGATCTACCTAGTGGGATTAAAGCATCCTAGCACTCCATGATCACCGTAATGTAAGGCTAAAGGAAAGATGAAATCGCAAAAATATAAGGTTGTGGGAATAGCTAGCACTGAAACGAACTACGATTTTTATTTAATTACATAATTTTGATTGGTGGACGTACCTGACCGAAATTCTGGCGTATTTTACTCTGGCGAATTTCACCGACAAGAAAGTATGTCACTGCACATTCTTCACGAAAGCGTCCTGCAAAGTTAACGAAATCTCAAAATCATTGTTAGCAACACTATTACTGCAAGACGTAGCAGAGGTAGAGTATGTCAACGCATTGTTATTTCAAGCGGTGCATCAATAAGTTTAGTTATGTAGTCTTGTAGCGAGTAGCAGAGCCAATGTCGCGGTACATTGGTCGCGATAGACTTCTAAACTCAATTGTTGGCAGTATAGGTTCCACCTCAAATATTTGGCGGGCCGGATACCGGGGATGTCCGGCCAGCTAACGCGGGCCGGTTTGCCCGCCCTCGCGGGCCGGTTTCGGCCCGCGGGCCGTAGTTGGAGACCTCTGGTCTAGGGGACTGATGACCTCAGATGTTAGGTCCCATAGTGTTATAGCCATTTTTGAATAAGCAGGCATTATCTTCGGGTCTAAAAACAAGAAAAATCAAACTACACTCCTGGAAATTGAAATAAGAACACCGTGAATTCATTGTCCCAGGAAGGGGAAACTTTATTGACACATTCCTGGGGTCAGATACATCACATGATCACACTGACAGAACCACAGGCACATAGACACAGGCAACAGAGCATGCACAATGTCGGCACTAGTACAGTGTATATCCACCTTTCGCAGCAATGCAGGCTGCTATTCTCCCATGGAGACGATCGTAGAGATGCTGGATGTAGTCCTGTGGAACGGCTTGCCATGCCATTTCCACCTGGCGCCTCAGTTGGACCAGCGTTCGTGCTGGACGTGCAGACCGCGTGAGACGACGCTTCATCCAGTCCCAAACATGCTCAATGGGGGACAGATCCGGAGATCTTGCTGGCCAGGGTAGTTGACTTACACCTTCTAGAGCACGTTGGGTGGCACGGGATACATGCGGACGTGCATTGTCCTGTTGGAACAGCAAGTTCCCTTGCCGGTCTAGGAATGGTAGAACGATGGGTTCGATGACGGTTTGGATGTACCGTGCACTATTCAGTGTCCCCTCGACGATCACCAGTGGTGTACGGCCAGTGTAGGAGATCGCTCCCCACACCATGATGCCGGGTGTTGGCCCTGTGTGCCTCGGTCGTATGCAGTCCTGATTGTGGCGCTCACCTGCACGGCGCCAAACACGCATACGACCATCATTGGCACCAAGGCAGAAGCGACTCTCATCGCTGAAGACGACACGTCTCCATTCGTCCCTCCATTCACGCCTGTCGCGACACCACTGGAGGCGGGCTGCACGATGTTGGGGCGTGAGCGGAAGACGGCCTAACGGTGTGCGGGACCGTAGCCCAGCTTCATGGAGACGGTTGCGAATGGTCCTCGCCGATACCCCAGGAGCAACAGTGTCCCTAATTTGCTGGGAAGTGGCGGTGCGGTCCCCTACGGCACTGCGTAGGATCCTACGGTCTTGGCGTGCATCCGTGCGTCGCTGCGGTCCGGTCCCAGGTCGACGGGCACGTGCACCTTCCGCCGACCACTGGCGACAACATCGATGTACTGTGGAGACCTCACGCCCCACGTGTTGAGCAATTCGGCGGTACGTCCACCCGGCCTCCCGCATGCCCACTATACGCCCTCGCTCAAAGTCCGTCAACTGCACATACGGTTCACGTCCACGCTGTCGCGGCATGCTACCAGTCTTAAAGACTGCGATGGAGCACTGTATGCCAAGGCAAACTGGCTGACACTGACGGCGGCGGTGCACAAATGCTGCGCAGCTAGCGCCATTCGACGGCCAACACCGCGGTTCCTGGTGTGTCCGCTGTGCCGTGCGTGTGATCATTGCTTGTACAGCCCTCTCGCAGTGTCCGGAGCAAGTATGGTGGGTCTGACACACCGGTGTCAATGTGTTCTTTTTTCCATTTCCAGGAGTGTATGTAAGGCTAGCAAACAAACAAAGGCATATAATGAAAAGTATCGTACCGTAAGTTGAAGAGCCGTGTAATTCGTCTTCACGCAGCGTAGCAGGCGGCCTCCGATGGCCGAGCAGCTACCCGCTATGTATTGATCGCTACATACGTTTAACTAGTATACGAAAACAATGGGAAAATTGCCAGTGTTGGCTGTCAGTTTCTCACTATTTGCTGTTCAAGGTGTACATTGTAAAGTACCGTTACTTCTTTCGTTCCGTCCTTCCTCACTATAGTCAGATACACGAACGATGGCGGTTCGCACAGGTCGGAAGCACGGACGGAAATAGCATTGTTGACGATTACAAGCGACAGTTGTGGCACGCGCATGCGCGTGCTTTCCACTTGCAGGAAGCGCATATCGTGCAAATTATGTCTCTCGATTGCTTGGTTGGTTCAAATGGCTCTGAGCACTATGGGACTCAACTGCTGAGGTCATTAGTCCCCTAGAACTTGGAACTAGTTAAACCTAACTAACCTAAGGACAACACAAACATCCATGCCCGAGGCGGGATTCGAACCTGCGACCGTAGCGGTCTTGCGGTTCCAGACTGCAGCGCCTTTAACCGCACGGCCACTTCGGCCGGCTCTCGATTGCTTATCCAGAATTTATCAACTACCACCACCACCGGCGATGACAACTCGCAACAAATGAAATAGAAATTCACTAAAGAACAAGCTACGATCACGTTTGATGCTCGCATTAGCTACAGCGTTCAGAAGAGAGCGTTCAGAACACTACTAAGGCGCAGAACAAGCCTAAACTCGACCGCCACCGTTTGTTACTAACTATCGTAGTGACTGATGACATAGGTTTCATTGTTTCGACCTGACGTGTATATATGGTTCATTTATTATCTTAACACTTTTTATAACAGGAAATAAAGACAGAATGAATATTTCTCGATCTTTTTGCGTTATTGCTATTAGGAGTTTGCAATGCACCGTTATTTCTTGTCAGTATGTGAGTTCTTTAGACGTTACGATGGGCGTTTGAAAAAAATAAAAACAACTTAAGTGTTTCCGGTAAACCTCTTTCACGTTTCGACATAGTCTCCTTTTAGACTTACACACTTCGTCCAACGCTGTTCTAATTTGTTGATCCCTTCCGAATAATAGCAATTGTGCAAGTCTGCAAAATAGCTATTAGTTGCTGCAATCACCACCTCGTTTGAATAAAATCTTTACCCCACCACCCATTTCTTCAAATTGGGGAACAAATAGTAGTCCGAGGGAGCCAAGTCTGAAGTACAGGGAGAATGTGAAATGAGTTGGAATCCTATTTCCATTAATTTTGCGACCACAGCTGCTGAGGTGTGTGCTGGTGCACTGTCGTGACGGAAAAGGACTTTGCGGTCCAATCGAAGGCGTTTTTCTTGCAGCTCTGTTTTCAAACGGTCCAATAACAATGAATAATATTCACGTGTAATAGTTTTACACTTTTCCAGATAGTCGATGAGGATTATTCCTTGCGAATCCCGAAAGGTCTTCGCCTTCTTTTGGTGTAGATTCTCCCTGGGTAACTCAATGTTTAGATTGTTCTTTGTATAGTAGTTTGTATAGTAATGTATCCATGTTTCATGCACAGTGACAAAATGACTCTTAAAGTACTGCGGATTCTTCCTGAACAGCTGCAAACCATCCTTGCAACACTTCACACGATATTATGTAACCGTTCATTCGAGATGCCCACAGCACTAGCAATCTCACGCACCTTAACTCTTCTGTCATCCATCACCATGTCATGGATTTTATCAATGGTTTCTGTAGTCGTAACCTCCACAGGGCGTCCAGAACGTTCAGCATCAAGTGTCCCCATATGGTCACTTCCAAAATTTTGAAACCATTTATAAAATGTTCTAATCGAAGGTGCAGAGTAACCGTAATGTTTATCAAGCTTCTCTTTAGTCTCTTGAGGCGTTTTTCCTTTGATAAAGTAATGGTTAATCACCAAACGAAATTTCTTTTTCGTCCATTTTTTGACAATCACTCGACTTCCTTGATGCACAGGAATGCCAAACACAAAAAAATATTGGTGTGCGTTGTTCCCAAAGATGCTACTAACTAAACATGACTTTGATACCTGCCTGTGGTGCCATCTCTCAGACTTAGCACGGACTTTTCAAACGCCGCTCGTACGTCACGCAGCAACGCGTGCTCTACCTTTAGGTTGTAAAATACTTTCGACTTTTACTTCTATATTGATATTTTTCCGGCAAATAGTCGTGCTTCGTCAGAATTTGATGACGACTGTATCTTACAGTCGAAACAAAACAAGAAACAACTGCACGGACCACGGCAGAAAGGACAACCGTGTCTGTATTACAAAAGTGACCTTCGCAGACGGGGTGCGCAGGCAGATAGTACACACACAGGTACTGACTGCACCGGTGTGTGGACACGTAAAATGAAGACTACGTACGAAAATTCTCTGTTCTACTCAATTATATCTCACTAATTACTCTCGTATATGAATATGCTCGAAGTATTCGCACTCCCTAAAAAGTAGCCTCTGT
Organism: Schistocerca americana; assembly: GCF_021461395.2. NCBI lineage: Eukaryota > Metazoa > Arthropoda > Insecta > Orthoptera > Acrididae > Schistocerca > Schistocerca americana. The sequence goes on along the minus strand of NC_060123.1, from coordinate 96,390,246 downwards.
TATCGCATCACAGTGGCTTTCGGATTGCGTTAATTCATTTCGTAACAAAGATGCCAGAAACAAACAGAGACAACACACGGGTGTGGGCTTGCCACTGAACACGCTCGGTCTAAACTCAGGATAGTCTTTCGTTGCGTGGCATGCGATGCACGGACCTGACGGCGGATTAATCCGGCTGCACTGGAGAACGCCGACCAAGTCGACGGACACAGTGATGGTGCCTGCGGTGAACTAATTTCGTGGCCACATCTTTACTGGAGAAAGGGCGGGGGAGGACCCCATCAGAATTAAGAGGCTTACGCAGAATAGATGCAAAGCAGCGTCAGCAACTTGCGCGAGCAAACGGTACTGCAACTTCCTCATCTGCGCTAGTGTGCACAGATTCCAGGTACAGAATACATGCTCTAAACTTAATAACGCAAAAACAACTCCAAATCAAAGCATCGGACTTGACTGCATTTAAATACTGACCGACAATGCCTTAGTCGGTCCAATTACCTAAACGTTTTCTTTATTCAGAATTTAGATATTCTTAAGTTAGGGTTTGATACTTTCCACACATTACTATTGTATGCGTTAACTAGCTGCGTGAATGTGATACCTGCAGCAAATGCTCACTAAAAAGTTTACAAGCACAAGCTACAACAAACCCCACTGCTATATTTTCCAAAGTAAACGATTTTTAAACACAACAAGCAAGAAACATGCGGAAAAGCGAGGGCAGGTCGTGCGTCGTGCCTCTACAATTCAGTCGGCAGAAGCACTGCATGCCAAAGGGAAGGTTCCTGCTCGTTTGAGTCAAAACACGAGCGGCTGGTGTGCCTCCGTCCTCTTCACCTCAAGGACGTAATTATATAGTCTCCTAGCGGTAATTTTTAGGAAGCGGACAATGTAAGGTTCACTGACTGTGCAATTTATTACTGAAGCTAGTATTCGTTTCGAACCAGTTTAACTACACTCAGATTCCAGCAACGTCCTGTATGCCACAACACAAAGTCAATCGCTACACACAAACTCTGAGACCACAGAAACGCGGCGCGAATAGGAAGACCGGATCCATTATCCTGGAATGCGGCCGACCAAGGACGGCGGCAGATTCACTGCTGGGGGGACTGTTGACGACGCAGTTTGGATCACTGGCCCGAAAATACACACACACACACACACACACACACACACACACACACGTACGTATGACGCGGCTGCATTCACCGAGCGCGGCCAACCAGTACCGCCCCCTCCACCGCCGCCACTAATCGCCAGCAGCTTGCCAATGCCAGTATTCCAAATTCCCAAAAATTAGGAGAAATTCCCATGCTCATAATATCCTTTTATTCTTTACAAATTTAAGTATTTACAAGAAAAAACAGAAATTCAAGTAATTCGAAAGGCTACAAAAACATTTTTATCTGGCGTGATGCGTTGCTCTACGCATGCGCTCAATAGTTTTTTCTCGCATGCGTTCAGTCACTGTTATGTTCAGTCTCGCTTCAGTATTATATATATATATATATATATATATATATATATATATATATATATACCCTGTTTATACGATAGTGCTTGAGATCGTCCCTATGAAACGCATTCTGAGCTTCATGTCTTGAAAATCATTAGAATCAACATCAGCAATACCAACCATCAAATTATCGATGTAATAACAGCTACGATGTATTAATAAATAGTAAAACGTAAAAATCCCCGTATGTTCCCCGCATAATGCCAATACACACAAAATTCTCAATCGAACTCAATTTCCCCAGTTTGGGGAATTCCCCACGAACTGGCAACGCTGCTCGCCGGTCGCTACTGCGATGCCACGTCAAGCGCGCGCACGAAACAACAGTCACAATTGCAAAGCGCACTGTCCGAGGGCAAAGATTCAACGCCGCTAGAAGCGGATACATTACTAGACGGCCAATAACTGTTCACCATTGCAACTAGAAACAATCAGGACACACAGGGGTGTCGCGTCGCTACGAGCCAATACTTATGACATCATCGGCAACAGTGTGCTACCACAGGAGTTTAATACCAGTCTCATTAACTGCGTGTTGTTAACTGTTGACGCACATTATTAAGCATCGCTTAAAACTGAGATTTACAAAATAAACACTGGTATGTTATGACAATAGACACCTTCAAAGACTTAATATCAAGAGCTATAACATACTGCGTTCATAAATACTAGCTCCAGCTCAAGAGAACTGCGCAATCCATTTAAGATTTTTCTTCGTAGCAAGTTCTGTTTTGTTTCACTTTTCGCATTCAGATGCCTTATTCTAATGAAGATTCTTGTCCTCACGTAGGGAGAAACTAGCTCAGGAACCGTCAATGTCCTTGCATTTAAAAGCTATGTAATCCGCAGATATTTCAGTGCATCTTAGGATTCGCACGCGCGCGTGTGTATTCCTAAGGGACCAAACTGCTGAGGTCGGTCCCTAGACTTAAACACTACTTATGCTCAGAATAACACACACTCATGCCCGACGGAGGACTCTAACCTCCGGCGGGAAGGGCGGCGCAGTCCGTGTCATTGCGCCTCCAACCATGCGGTTAGGATTGGCAGTCACCACTGGTTGCTGATCCATCGCTAGGAAACTGTAACAGATCTCGATCTTGTTCGATGAAATCGGTGCAATCCAAATCAGCTCTCATATTTCTAGCTACATAGATACACAACTCGCTTGTGGTGAGCTTCATTAAGTCCTGTTCAGTTTCTTCTGCTGGAGAACCACGTGACGGCATCTCACTAGTACACTCCACAATGTATGTATCTGCTGACAAGGGGACGTCTTCTGTGTTTATAGTCAACATTAAAATCTACATTTTATTCTTCACTTCGAAAGATGTTGGGTTCTTTAAAATGCGCCCAAGCAACGAATTTTAGAAAAAATTTCTACAAAACAGTTTTGGTTTAGCCCATATTCTTTATGTCACTGCAAAGTCCAAACAGTTTCAAAATGGCTCAAATGGCTCTGAGCACTATGGGACTTCACATCTATGGTCATCAGTCCCCTAGAACTTAGAACTACTTAAACCTAACTAACCTAAGGACAGCACACAACACCCAGCCATCATGAGGCAGAGAAAATCCCTGACCCCGCCGGGAATCGAACCCGGGAACCCGGGCGTGGGAAGCGAGAACGCTACCGCACGACCACGACATGCGGGCTCCAAACAGTTTACTGAAATTATGAATCCCTTATGTTTGTCGGCAAGCTTTGCTTTTTTCCACAGCGGATGTTAGAACAAACGTTGAGGAAACGTTTTTTGCGTGTTCTATCTTTGAAAATTAAGGCCACAGCCACTTCGCAAAGGTGCCTTCTCGTCCTAGAACAACCTGAAGCTTAAAACATCAAAGGTGTAACCGAACAGTTTCATTAGATTTCCTTCCTGTTCCTTGTTTAGAAGATATTGTCTGGACACAACAGTGTCGAAACTGCTGTGATGCCATTCGTACATTCTACCGAACACCACCTCTTACTACTACGTGAGACTCCATAATTTGATGCACGATGCTTTAAGCCCTGCGCTCTGTTCTTAACAGATTTTCAGACAGCTTCGTCTTCAAGACTGTGATATTTATTTTTAATTTTAATAATTAACAGCCTCAGTTGCACCGTTTTTCTAGAATTTACCTAGGTTTCAGTTGGAATAACCAAACCTTCTTCAGAATGACAGTAACTACCGTTTGTCCACAGTGGTCATCGTCAAGCTAGAACTACAAAGCCATAAATTATCGTCAGACTATAAAACTTATCTGAAACTGCCTCGGCCCCACTTCGCGACCGCGATGCGGCAGCCACGACTGCTGAACTGGAACTCTGTGATATTTGGCAGAGTTACTCCATCGTCTGAAAACACGGCTTCTAAGCAATTTTAGCAGATGTGGGGCTTATTACAATTTTGACAGGGTCGTACGAGGTCTGTTAATAAATTTCCGGAACTTCGATCACAAATTTTTTCTACGCTTTCCTTTTAATGATTGTGCACGGTCTCCTTCCAAATACTCTCCACAGTCTATACACCGCTCCCATAGCCGTTTCCGCTTCCGGAAGCAGTCTTGGAACACCTCTTGCTGGACCGCCCGAAGTGCCGCCTGCGAATTTTCTTTTATCTCGTCTGTATTTGCAAATCTTCGTCCTTTTAACGGGGTTTTCAACATTGGAAATAAAAAAAGTCCGCAGGGACCAGGTCTGGAGAGTACTGAGAATGAGGCAGCACAGTGATTTCGTTTTTTGTGCAATAGTCGAGCACTAGCGTTATCGTGATGCAAGAGCCATAAATTGCCTCGCCACATTTCAGACCGTTTCCTTCTCACATTTTCTCGCAGTCGTCGCAACACGCCCCGATAGTACCACAGATTAATATTTCGTCCTGTGGCACGAATTCATGAAGAAATAACCTCTGAAAGTCAAAGAAAACTATCAGCATGGCTTTGACAATTGATCTGACCTTGCTACCTTTTCTTGGTCTTGGAGAAACTTTCCGACCCATTGTGAAGAAGACCCACGCCTCATCACCATTCATGAATCCCGTAAGGAACATCTCGTTCTCGTTCTCATTCTCGCGATCCAAAAGCTCTTTACAGATTCCTAGGGAAGGACTTGGCGGCAACACGATGCATTCTAAGATGGGTTCTTGAACCATGAGGCCGTCTTGCAAGGACAAAAGGAAGTCTGAAGTCAGTTTTTTAGGAATCTTATTGAGTGACGTGGATAACTGTCTTATTGAGTGACTTAGATAACTGCGGTTGCATTTTTTTGAAGCGAACTGTGAGTAATTCGTAACAAATTCACGATAACGGAGAGTCGACTAATAAAGGTTCAGACCATTACAAGAAGCACCGGTGTGGCCGAGCGGTTCTAGGCGCTTCAGTCTGGAACCGCGCGACAGCTACGGTCGCAGATTCGAATCCTGCCTCCTGCATGGATGTGTGTGATGTCCTGAGGTTGGTTAGGTTTAAGTAGTTCTAAGTTCTAGGGCACTGATGGCCTCAGATGTTAAGTCCCATAGAGCTCAGAGCCATTTGAACTAAATTAACGACCCATAAATGATATAGGCCACACAGTTCCGGTTCGATTAGAATAATGTTTATTGAGAAAGGAAACTAATAGCGAAAGTGGTCATATTTAGAATTACTATTACACTCGAGCGCACATCCATTTGAAACATTTCGATCATTCACAATCTCATCGCGAAACAAGTCCAATACTCCGCCTCCTTAACCACACGAAACGTTAAGAGTTCACTCCAGGCGCGCGGCTGCCCACCCCTCAGAGACTAAGTCCCGCGATACCACACAACGAGAAATTTTCTGTCGTTTCACTTCCTAACTGCCTAAACACAGAGCGTCGCCTTCCGCGTCTCGACCAGAACTGTCCTCTGCCCGTCTCCGCCCGTGTTTCCCGCGCGCCGAACATCTTGGCTCAACTGACTAGTGCAGTTCCCTTTCCTGAAGCCGTCCATCTGATTGGCTACAGATTATTCTACATTATTTTACATTTTAACATATGAAAATAATCAAAGCTTAACCACTTTCACGCTGTAAATAAAGTAACAATAATATCCATTACATAATAAACGTTAATTTCTTTTACATAAAACCAATACAATTTTCTTCTTAACTTTGAATGTCATGGGCAGTAGCCTTGCACCAATGTTCTTTCTGACAAATACATAAAGAACAAAAGTAACTATTATGCACTATCCTTTACAACAAATATTCTACTACCTAATGATTCAATAAGGTGTCATGCTGTCATCGTTCAATGTGTTTTGTGTGGAGGAAATGATGATCTGATGCTTAACTGAAAATACTGAGAATTTGAATTTACTATACCTTTTAAACAAATAGAGTTACAGCGTTGACATTTACAACGTTTGTCTTTTAATGATATGCTTCTATATGAAATGTCGATCGTTAAGATCGACCAAAGCGTTCTGATTTTTACATTCAGGTCCTTGTTACAAAACTTGTTAATTTCACTTCAACAGTAAATCCTAAACTGTTATAGATACTATCAATATTCAAGTTTTTTGGGGATCACCATGAAAATTTATGAGGGATGGCAGATTAAAATTACTGTGACTTGTTTCCATGCACTACTACAGAATTAAATAGTTTCCCTTTATGGCCGATTTTAGGTGGCCATATTTTTTAACACTGCTACGTTTCCTCGCCCACAAACGGATTCTACTGGGTTGCCCTATGACGTAGGTTCTCGTCTGTCTCACTCGCACACTACAGCGCTTAGGCCTCAATAGACAACAGAGGCCTGTGAGTTCCCCCATCTTCTTGTGAATCTGCGCCCTTTGTGGCATGCGCGGTCCTGGACGACAGGGTTCGTTTCACAATTCCTGAAGGCTGACTCTTTCGGCCATATACTTATAGGAGAGCGAAATGCTCGTTAACTCACAAACAGAACGTCTCAAGCACATCTATTGCGACGACTTCATGAGAAGTTTAAAATCAAAATTGATATTTCTTTTTGCTTGCTGCCTATATGAGATACGGTTTTGAGAATCAGAGATAAGGTTTTGAGAATCAGAGATAAGAGTACTTTGCAAATGGCTTTGTAAGCGGATAGGTATCACCACAAAGCATTAGAATCTAAATTAAGAAACCAAACTAGGGGCTTCGGACCATGTATGAAGAAACTCACCCGTGGATATGATTTCACGGCAATCGGGAATGACCAAGACGGCGATGGTTTCGCTGGTTCATGTTCTTGAATCGGTAGTGTCAACGTCGCCATGGACCAATGCAATGTAGTGGGGCATTACTTGTCGATTTAGAAATCACATGCAACGGAACACAGGCAACAGGTTGCTGCAGTGTAGCCTGTCGTCATGATACGTTCTCTCAAATTTGTCCGACATTCTCAGGGATTGTTAGCCCACATTGGAAAATCAACCGTGGTTTTCTAGATGCTTAAAAACATGGTGTTTGCAACTGTCATTAGTTTGAAATCAGTTATATGAAACAGATTTTCTAAAAGCAAAACGAATGTAATCAATTTTTTAATTTTTACGAAAAACAACTGATTTTGTACAAATTTAAAAGCAGTACGTGAATGATGTTTCATGCTTTCTTAACTTTTTGTTACTAAGTTGTTGTTCTCCAAAGTTTTATGTTTATCATGCCTTTAATCAAGGAGAAAAACTAAAACTTTATTCGCACAGCCATTTTCCGGCTAGTTTGTCTCAATTCATGTTGCACTGTTAACCCATGTTGGGAATATTGTCCACTATTCTGGGGGGCGGCTCAAATAAGTTCCTTCGAATGAGAATGGTCATTAAGTTTTAATAGAAATCAGCATTTATAACGAAAGCATCGAACATACATTATTTTCAACTATTCACAAAAACCGTTAGATTTTTCGACGAATTTGCAGATTATTGGAAAAAAGTACATGAATGAAATTTTGTAATCCACATCCTTGTGCCACCGAGCTATTAAGCTCCATGTTCAGCGTGTGTTTGTTGTACGCGATATGAGAATCAAAATTTCAAACTTTTTTTGATGCCGCGATTTTCGCACCCAAATCCGAAATAAATTATCTAAGATTTTTTCTCCACATGGGACAATCTTACACTTTTTTAGCTGGTGAAAATCAAAGTATTACTAATGAGCCCAGTATGCCAAGGTTTATACAGTCCAGTTGTTTTGCAAAGTAAGGTCGAAAATAGCGTATTCTTGAATTTTTCCAAGATCTTCAATTTTGCACTTAATTTATTAAGTATTGGAAACGTCTTACACAAATGAGAATTTATGTTCGGGAACCTTTTGTTGTTACGTTACTACATGACACTTTTTACGCTCACCATACCTTTAGTCCGTGACATACAAGAAGGCAAACTATGAAATTTTATCGGGCGCAACACCCCTGCAAGATAGTTGAGCAGAACAGAGTGTGTCTTCAAAAATGGGGTCCTGAGGTGGAAACAAATAAGGTAAAAACTAGGGCACTGGAATGTAGTGGAATTAAATCAGGTGCTGCTGCGGGAATCAGATTAGGAAATGAGACGTTAGTAGTAGTAGAAGCATCCGACATGTGTGATACAGAACAATGCTCAAGATTAGGTGTGTAGCTCGAATAAACGAAGCAGTATTGAATCGAAGAGGGAAGAAAAATTTATGGCACTGCTTGGCTAAAAGAAGAGATGGGTTCAATGAACATAACGTGATGCACCAAGAAATCGTCATTTTCTTAATAAAGGGAAGTTGGGGGGGGGGGGGGGAGGGGGGAAGGGAAGAGCTGCAACGTAGTAGTCTGCACTTAAGGCCACAGACGACGTGGACGAAGAAAACTACACACCGCGCCAGTTCTTATATGAAGTACTTTGCTCTGTTCTTCCGAATACGCGTACCTCAAATGCTTTCCCAACAAACATCCTTTTTTGAATAGTTTTCGCACTGAAAGTCCGCCTATAGGTTAGAACAAGGAAAGCCCTCCCGTTTCCTGAACTTCTTGCATCAGTTGTTGAAAAAGAAATGTATCTGAACTTTAATATTAGTGGGAAAACTGCTTCAGGTACAGTACTAGATATTCTTTTTTTTTTTTTTTTCTCAGTTTAGGGAGATGAAACATTGCTGTTGTGTTGCTGAGGACAGCTGCGGTGTTACAAAGCATCCTTGTCTCGACAGGTTACAGGTGGCGTGTTTACAACTGCAGAACGGGCGCGGACTCACAGCGAGCCTTCCAGCGGCCGCCCACCACCAACAGACCCCCGCAGAGCGTTTCCCGGAGGGCGAACTTGCAACGCCGCACACACACACACACACACACACACACACACACACGCGCGACGCTTCGGCAGGCCACTGCGCTAACCGGACAGGTGCGACACCCCCCCCCCCCCCTACATCTCTGCAGCCACGGCGCGCGCCAACGTGTGCCCCATCACAACAAGGCTAGCGTGACGCGTGTCTGACTCTGCAAGCCGGAGAGAAATACCAGATAGAGCAGCTATATAGAAGGTGGGGAGGTAACAAGCGGTACGTCGTATTTATTCTCTACACTCCTGCCGCGATTTACCATTATCCTATATCGCTCCTTAACGAAAAACCTATCAGTGTGTTGCATATATTTCACACACATACCTGGACGCAAAAATTAACAGTCAACTATATAGATAGCTCTTATGGCCATAACTTCCTCGGATTTCAGAAACAGGTTACCCATGCGATTCTTAGTGTCGATTTTGCTTATAGGGAGAAAGTCTAAAATCAACAAAGTGCCCAGTTCCCTACCATTTCACGAGCAGCGGCTGCTGAACCATTTGGCAAAAATGTGGTACTTCCTGATCTCCGGAGAGGTACAGTAATTGGTTCAGGTGTCTGATGTGAAGCCATAGTGCAACGATCACTATTTCGGTACGCACTTGTCCGAATGTGCTATTTATTTGATTAAAACACAACATATTTCGTGAAGACAAGGCCCCATTATCAAGCTCTTAATGCTCCATGGCATAATATTTTCGGAGCTCGAACGTGTTGGGTTTTTCAGATTAAATAAACCACACATCTGGACCTCTGTCGCGTCATTATCTCCGTACTAATTTGTACAGGTGGTAAAAGAAGCGCCTGCAAACAGTACTGTCCTCTACTAGGTATGTCAGCTATGAAGCTAGCCACAGCTTTGAAAATAATTGCACAGACAAATGAATGGATGCAGTGACACCAAATGTCAATGCACACCGTTCCTCCTTGTGGCAGAAATTTTCTACTGGCACTGCATATTAATGTCCCTGATCACCATCGCGACGCGTCTTGTAATCCTTTTAATAATCCTATAATACTGAGACAACTCGAGGAAGAACTCTCTGACCACATTATTTATAGCCTGGTGATCCCATTTCTTCCACCGAACAGCAATCAAGCTGAACAGAAGAACGCGAGAAGGAGGAGGGTATGGGTGACTAACGCTATCTTATACGTACAAAAGTTTGTTCCACGATAAATTCAACACAGTGCTGTGTTTATGTGGTCGACGGATTCTGAAGGACATAGACTTACTGATCAAGTACAGACGATGCGAAAAGAATGGCCACCTGTAGGCGAAAGAACTGAAAAAAGGGGCTTCAGCAACAAAAGGTAAGAGGGTGAAACACGATATAATGTCTGGGTTACCGCATCGCATGCCGGATTAAACTTTACGCGAAAGCCTACGAATGAGGATTCCGCCAGATGTCTACCTGCGTCCCGTTAAAAAAAAAAAAAGCATTTATCTTTCACTTGATTTAATACGAATAATAATGAACCGGGCAGAAGAAAAAAATGGCTCTGAGCACTATGGGACTTAACATCTGAGGTCATCTGTCCCCTAGACTTAGAACTACTTAAATCTAAGTAACCTAAGGACATGACACACATCCATGCCCGAGGCAGGATTCGAAACTGCGACCGTAGCGGTCGCGCGGTTCCAGACTCAAGCGCCTAGAACCGCTCGGCCACACCGGCCGGTGGGCAGAAGAGATCAAACAACTACGAAGTACGTTTAGCACACACACAACTAACGAGGAGCGGGCCGTTCTAAATGAAACTCAGAATAAAATCTTATGGATTTAAGTACCTTTGTGAGATTCAAGTACCTCTGCTGTACTTTATTTCTGACACTTCCTTGGTAGCTGCAGCAATTACTCTCTGAGAAAATTATACTAAAACCAGTTTGACGGTTTTACACACAATGGTGCACAGGCTCTGCTGTGCATTGCGAGGTGGGATCTTGGCGGGTCTGGAGGCCATGGATGTTGACTAATACGTCGGAGCACCACGAGATCAACGCGTAGAGCGATATTCCGTGGCCTGTGAAATGAACAAGAATGTCATGCAGTCAAAAACAAGCACACGCGTATCTTTTAATTGCTTTCCCATCGTATAGGTAAAAATAGCTGAAATCTCAGAATACGTATACTTCACAGCATCCACTAGCCACAATTTGAATTCTGTTTATTTTATTTGTAAACCAGCGGTTGCGATTTCGAAATTAAAAAATTTTTCTTGAGAGGACTTGCATGCTTCTATCTGCACAAGGGATACACACAATGCCTATTGTACAGGTAAGCTGCCGTAACATGATGAGAAATGAAGTTTCATAAGTTTTCCGCTACAAGATCTCGATAGACAGCAGCTTAGGAGACACGACCGTCCGGAACCATTTGCTGTCGCCGACTTCTACGAATAGCGCTGTTTGCTTCATCAATTATAAACAATCACACGGCAGCCACGTTCTGCAATAATGTCGTTATCTCGCGAAATGGGAATTATTTTCTCGATGAACACACGAAATTTATACCAAAGTCAATAGCTAAATGGCTGGCTACGTGGGGACAATCCAGGCAACCACTGACCTAACGGCAAAAGTTTCATTTATTTCAAATTCGGCGTAAAAATCACTAGAGCGCGAACGCGTCTCTCTCTCTTTCTCTCTCTCTCCCACATGAACGGTTTACGGGACGAGAGAAAACTGTCGAACTGTCAGGGAGTCGCAACCGTCCGCAGATTGCAGCCACCGCAGTAGTCCCCCCTCCCCCCTTTTTTTTAATATATACATACAGCCCCGTGTCAGCAGCGGCGCTGACGTCATCAGCTGCGACACCTGCAGCAGCCCGGCCCCTGACGAAATTGCGTCGCGCATTTCTCGCCCCCCCCCCCCCCCCTGCCGCTCAGATATGGCGTGGTGGAGCAAGGGGTGCGGGCGGGTGACCGGCGGCCCAGTAAAGTCGTTACGCTGCCCCAATTAACGCTTGGCGTGCGGCAGGCGACGCCGCAGACGCTGAGGCTGCGCTGTGCTCTCTCTCTCTCTCTTTCTCTCTCTCTCTCTCTGTGTGTGTGTGTGTGTGTGTGTGTGTGTGTGTGTGTGTGTGTGTGTGCCTGCTTGCACTGCCCTCTCCTTTCCCTGCCAGTCACGCTTGACAGTCTCATCCGTGGAGTCGCCTTCAAACGGGCATCTCGCGAAAAGCACACTCCCTGTCCAGCACTTTCCCACTCTACTTACCTTGCTGTAGCACTAAACGAAGCAAAGGTTGAAGTTCACTTCTTGTGTCAGTGCTTGCTTTCAAATACAGCAGTCGCCCGAATATAAGCCGCACATATCCCCCACAATTCGACCGCGAAAAATTAGGATGCGGCTTATTTCCGCGAGCGTACAGATTACCCGTATGTTTTCACATTATGGAAACTTCGACCGTGGTACCTCTTCCTTAGTCCTAAACCAGTAACCTCCATCGCCGAATCTTTACACACTCGAAATCCCAGTCCGCAGCTCGTGGTCTAGTGGCTAACGCTGCTACCTCTGGATGACTGGGTCCCGGGTTCGATTCCCGGCCGGCCGGGTTGGGGATTCTCTCTGCCGGGGACTGGGTGTTTGTGTTGTCCTCATCGTTCATGATTGGACCGTGTACAGATTGGGAATTTGTACGGGCGGTGATTACCGCGCACTTGGCCGAACTAATCACCATCATCTACATCCCACGTATATTCAGTACGATATGTTAATACTGTCGACAAAATGCGTTGCGAATAGTTAGTAACAAAGAAACAATAAATTAAAACATCATGTATGATGCTGAAGTTTTACTTCATCATCTACAATGTTGTAAGCTACAAACTTTGCCCCTTCTATTATTTTCTGCGGAGGGTTGTCAGCGAGAAAAATTTTCTAAGATGTTTGGAATTATGTATAAATTGAAAATACTGAATTGAGACTGGGTGTCACACCTGGAATTATCAATATTCAGTGATATGAAACAATGGCGCCTCTGTGTAACGAAGTACTGCGCTAGCACAGAGACAGCCAGGCGATTTTACCCGAAAAGCTTTGCTTCACAAGGTAAACATTGCATTCGCTTCTGTAAAAATATTATCAACTGGTACCTGCCGGCAAAATCCTCTACTAGTGAATGCTGTTAGCTACACTTGGATTGCGTGAAGTTACAAAGAATAACTTCGGTATCAACCGAAGCAAAACCAACTGTGTTCCGTAAATGAGTCCACAAAGAAGCTGAACTTCACATACATAAGGCTTATAATTAAATCCTAACTTTTAATTCGTCATGTGATACGCAAATATAGCGTTAAGTGACAGGCTGTAAATATAAAGCCATTGGTATTTTCAACTGAAACGGAAGCTAACTTTATGTACGGTTGTGAACAGTTGCCCACTTAAACATGCACTGAAGAAATAAAAAGTAATGAAAGTACTTCTAAACCTGAGGCAATTTACTGGGATGGCCAGATGCATGCAGGTTGCAAAAGTTGCCTTCCGCTAAGAAACATGACACCGAATTACGAAAAGAATTTACGGCACAAGAGTACTAGCAAATAACAGCGCACATTTCCTCACCGCCGCTAGCAAGCACCACGCCACTACATACAATTTTGACTAAGTACCGTTTTGAAACAAAAATATAACATAAAGGCTTCCTTGGTCATTTCATTTTTACATAAAGCCTGTACTTTAATCTGCTTTTCTGCATAACTCCCAACAACATTACGGCAGTTGTATCATACAATCATCTCTGAATAACGTCCTCTAACAAGTAAGCTGCCTGAACCAAACTTTCGACAATTTAAACATTCGGTAACAGTTGCATCAGCTACACATTTTGACACCCATACGAGCGATGGGACGGTACGGAAATTGGTTCAAAAAATGGTTCAAATGGCTCTGCGCACTATGGGACTTAACATCTGAGGTCATCAGTCCCCTAGAACTTAGAACTATTTAAACCTAACTAACCTAAGGACATCACACACACCCATGCCCGAGACAGGATTGGAACCTGCGACTGTAGCGGTCGCACGGTTCCGGACTGAGGCGCCTAGAACCGCATGGTTACACCGGCCGGCCAGAAATTGGTGAGAGTATTACAAATGACCTTATCAATGTTCATGAGGAGGAACTAAGTGGGCGAACTTCACTCATTAGTGACTCACGAAATGCTGATGCAGCTGACAGTTCCGTTCCTTTCCTTTCCTCCCTCCCCCCCCCCCCCCCCTCCTCCTCCTCCCACCTCCAATTTACGTAACATGTGTCACAGCTGCGGTTTCCGCGTGGTGCCTGTTCTTTCGGACATGTGCGAAAGTTATGCTTCGGCGGCATATTTCTTCGACGAAAGTATACAGAGCTGGTTGTACGACACGATAACTGCCTTATTATTGGTTGGAATTATGTAGAAAAGTAGACTAAAGCACAGGCTTTCATGTGAAGATAAAATCGCTACGAAAAATCAACTTGTTCTATTTTTAGTTCAGAACGGTACTTCCTTGAGAAACACGGCTCGTACGTACTCCGCAAACCATTGTGAATTGTATGGCAGAGGGCACTTGGCACGGCGAGCCACATGTTCCGAATTGCGTGTGGAGCGCGGGTGCAATGACCGCTTGCCTATATTCATCTGTGCGTGCTTTGTTTCTTTCCGGCTGTAGACGCAGTACCTCACCACAGACAGTACTGACAGTTTCCAGCTTCCTATATTCGTTGAGTGTCACCTCGTTTCCAACACGCTGTGACATAAAAACATTTCGGTGAACTTTTCAAGAGTTCTGGCTCATTTCAAAGCAGAGGTCATTCAGGATTCAGGATGTGTGTTACAAAATGAATTTATTTAAAAATAGCCTTATTTTGAATTGCGCTTACTTGTTTTCTTCTTCAGCCTTTTTAAATACAAATAAGGTTCGGTCACCCACAATGACAAGAGTGAAAAACAGAGACAAAACTGCGCATAGCCCGAATTCCGTCTTCGTGAAGTAAACGCAACGTCACTAGAGTTAAAAAGAGTGTAATAATAACCTCACTGTGACCAAACGTTGGGCCTTGCGTCGCGTGACTATGAGAACATTACCGCTAAGCGTCACTATCCAGCGATTCTATACGGTCGTGGTTCGAGCTGGACTTTTAACACATATAGAGTGTTTGTCAAAGACGTCTATCAACTAGGTGAAATGCCGAAACCTTCGCTTTTTATCGCTTAAGTCGAACCAAATGACGGCAAACAAAGGAGCAGCAGCTGACTGATTTTCAGTTAACCGCACAAAACACCATTCTTGTAGAAATTTAGTTTCAGTGTAAAGTAAACGACCGTCCTTTCCCCTACTAAAGTATTCCGTTCTTAGGCACTGAGCTCTACCAAATCATCAGTATTTTCTCCAAGGAGACCGTTCTTGAGTGGGTGATTTCTGATACGATTGCTTTGAACTTCAAGCACGATTTTTTAGCTACAAACCGAATACTGTAAGACATACGTCTGTAAACGGGAATTTAAGACTACCTTAATCCTACGGGTGTCGGGCGTTGTGAAAGCGGAGAACACGTACCTGTTTTGGCGCCTACACCCACGTGGTGGCGGCTGACATCACGGCTCCAAAACTCTAACCAGCAGGCGCACTTCAGGAGCTGATGTTACACCTAACACTGTAGTTCATTGTTGGCTAAATTGTTACGCAATCCCGGAACAAAGTCGAGGTTTTCTTGAGGCATCTCACGTCACGGCGCCCACTCGCGCTACCTCCACTGCCGCCAGTCCGCAGACAACTAAACACTTTGGCGCTCGGCTCACGCGCCGACAGCGCCCTGGGCGTCGGCTGCTACTGCGCATGCGCCACAGGAGACCGAGGCAGCCTGCTTTCTCTGCACTCGCTGAACGCTGCCAGTTCGCTGCCGTCCCTGGTAGCGGCAAGGAGGTGCCGTAGGGAAGGATGCCTCCTAGTGTTTCTGCTGTGCGTTTACTGTTTCTCTCCATTGTTTTCACTTCTTACTGTAGTCACACACAGTACAACAACTCGCAACACCTGACAGAGAATGATAAGGCCGCTCTGAGATACTGTGCCATTAAAACACTGTATAATCTCAACTTCGTTGGAAATGGAAAGCATTGTACAATCTTCTTGCACAAAAATTAAAGCCTGATTTAACTTTTCACAGTAGCAGACGTAAAAAAGCAATTGCACTAAGCCTACATAAATACTCCAGAAGCCAATGTACAGTGCACTGGCGGAAGATACAGCGAACCAGTGTTAATCGATTTTCTGTCCTGTCCCATTGCGTATTGAGCGACGGGGAAGTAACTGTGTATGTGTACTTGCCTCTGTGGTAATTCTGATCCCTATCGGATTCTCACGATCCCTACGCAAGACACACAATGTTGGCAGTGTAAAGATCGCACTGTCTTCTTCGGCTACAGATCTTCCAAATTTATCCACGAGGGTTTCCCGAGAACTAAGTCGTCTTTCTTCCAGGGTTTCCCCATTTACATTCATTGATCATTTCTGCCACATTTCCGTATGGGCTGTGCCGCCCTGTTACTGTACTAGCAGCTGTCTCCAAATTTCTTTGTTGTTCTGATGGTTGTTTCGATTTCATGATAAGGTTTACAAATACAACTGGAACCACTGGTGCCTTGCATGCGGTGCCCTTTACAGAAGCAATAAGTTTCCCTGAACCCTCAAAACTAATAAATTAAGTTTTTCTTTCGGTTCCTCTAATACTAATTCTAGCTTATCATTCCATTCCATAGAGCTTGTTTGTATTTCCCCTGAATACATGGTATGACGTGCTGAAGATGTTCACCACTAATCTAG
Organism: Schistocerca americana; assembly: GCF_021461395.2. Lineage (NCBI taxonomy): Eukaryota > Metazoa > Arthropoda > Insecta > Orthoptera > Acrididae > Schistocerca > Schistocerca americana. The sequence continues at coordinate 96,373,658 of NC_060123.1, read as the reverse complement.
TAATCATATACTACCATGTTCTTTCTCTTCGTAATAGACATTTTCTTACTTTGTTCCACGTTTGGAGACAGCTGCCATCCATTACAACACGTGGAAATTTTGTTCGGCTCTGCAATTCCTTACAGTTGGCCAGTGACCAGTACTTTCCTATCTGTACACAACAGCACACACAGCCAACTGCCGTACATTGTTCCAAATGCTGTCTGATAAATTGTTTACGCATATTTAGGACGTAATGGGAATTATTGAAATGGTTCAAATGTCTCTGAGCACTGTCCCCTAGAACTTAGAACTACTTAAACCTAATTAACCTAAGGACATCACACACATCCGTGCCCGAGGCAGGATTCGAACCAGCGATCGTAGCGGTCCCGCGGTTCCAGGCTGAAGCGCCTAGAACCGCTCGGTCACTTCGGCCGGCTAGGAATTATTACGCTGCCTTAGGGCGCACCCGACGTAAACTTTCATTCATGTGGAAATTTCGTCATACAGTATAGCGCACTTCATTCTATTTGAAGTCGAGCCGATCACATACTTGCAAATGGCCGTACCCACGTTAGTAGCCAATGGTGTGCTACAGTGTCCAATACCATTAGGAAAGCGTAGAACGGAAATCTAGGAAAACAGAATCCATCTGTTCTCTTACTGTTAAGAAGTTTTAGACTTACGGGCGTCAGTTTACGGAAGAAACTAACATGTCTAGACACTAACTAACCCTTACTGATATCGGAAGGCAAATCACTTTGAACATTTCTCCTTATTAACATTGCCGCAGAGCAGCAAATATTAAAATAAGTGACTGCGGAATCAGAAAAGAACTGCAGACTCTCGATGGAGTCCATTTTTGCACTATACCAGTTACATGAAACAGTTGGCCTCGTTAACAAGGCGGCAGGGTGGAACTGCACAGCATGAATTGCGAAAGTCAAAGAAGGCGCAGGACCGCGTCATATTCTTCCAGAAGGCTGTCCCCACGGCGGAAAATAATAGCGACCAATCCATCGGGTCGGAGCCTGACGAGTTTTCTATGTATCAGTGACGCACTTGTCAAACGCGGTTTGAAGTTGTCTCGTGGCATATCTACTCTGTTACTCTTCCTTCGCTAGTGTGTAAACGTATTAAGCTAGTAACACGAACGTCAAATCAGCGCTGGGTGCGATACCTGCCTTAGGCTATGCTCCAGATATGTTTCACATCTCTAAAATCTTTCGCGCTGCATGCCTGTGATAACGCTAATAACTGGAAAAAAAATTGTAGCAGAAACGGCGGTGCAGATGAACCTTCACTTTTACAGCTTAACCACGGAGCGGACGGCATTTCTTCTGAGAGAAGCTCTCATAACATCTGGTGTACAAATATGTTATTTGTTACCGGAATGATTCCACTGCAGGCCTATTACCTCCGTCACATAACTGTTTAACTATTACTGATAGGAGCATCTCGTGGCATCTGTAACATGACTGACAAACCATCAAGATCCTGAAATCTCTTGATAAACCATTGAGGCTCGCGTTGATGCCGTTCATAGCTTGGAATCTTGTAATAGCGACAGTGGCGTCTCGTTTTCTTAGGCCCTGTCCTACGTGAGCGACAGAAGCGAGCTACTTTTGGATACGCGACACTCCATCAAAATGGTTCAAATGGCTCTGAGCACTATGGGACTCAACTGCTGTGGTCATCAGTCCCTAGAACTTAGAACTACTTAAACCTAACTAACCTAAGAACATCACACACACCCATGCCCGAGGCAGGATTCGAACCTGCGACCGTAGCAGCAGCGCGGCTCCGGACTGGAGCGCCTAGAACCGCACGGCCACCGCGGCCGGCGACACTCCATCGACATGCAGCTACATCGGGCGAATACCTTCGGTGTCCAGAGTGCGAGCGACCATGTCGCGCTACAAGATAGCTGCTTAGAGCCAACAAGCTGTTTCCATAAAACGGCGTCCTTAACCTGTAGAATACTGCAGCTGGAGAGTAAGGCTATAGAATTAGGTTTACTTAAGCAAATAAAGCGAATAGGAATGCTGTGCATGAAATTTACAGAGGGAGGAATCTCTATGGAGAATTTCATAAGTATCGTCAATGGCGAAGATCACCAGACAAGTTCTTCGAATACACGTGAGTGAGCAGAGGATCAATCAAATATCTCATCAATAAATTAAATAAGAATTGTTTTTTTCCATGATCAAGAAATTTTAACAGCCAATAAATGTGGAGGAATGTGACTAACTACGCTAAATACAAACTTAAGCACACAGATTGACATCAACGAACAATAGCTAGTTGTGGTGTAGGGGTAGCGTAAGAAGTTCAAAATTAAGTCGGAAGTAAAGGTCCTGGGTTCGATTGTCGGCCGTTCTTATAGATTTACTGACTCAGTTACGATTCTGTCTACTAAGTTTTATGTATACTGTTTACACTGCATCGCTAAGTATATTTATTAAGGTCTTGCCAAAGAACTTGATTTTCACGCCTATCCCAGTACATCACACACATTTAATTCCTAGTAAATTACAATGAACCATGAAAATTTACAGATATTTTATGTTGTGAACGTAATTCATCAGCAGTCAGTGTTAAGGCCAAGCGTTTCAGTTACTCTAAATCGTCTGTAAAAATAAAGCTTATAAAATTTTTGAAAAGAAAGTCAAACGTTTTGTGTAATTATTTGTCTAAAAGTATGAAATAAAATATGTTAGGGAAACGTTTGGCACACCTCATTTTCTGTTCATGTTTTCGGGCATCAGGCACGTAGACGTTTCTCTGATCTACTTATTTCTTTTACACAAATCATTCATAAAATATTCGACTGATTTCTTCAATTTTTGAATTTCAAGTTTTATTCAGAAAGCATGATATTTTACTGACTCCTCGTTTGCCTCCCTAACGTACTTGATTCGAAGGAAGCCTTTTTCACATTTAAATACCGCGCAAATGTATCTTTTTATGTGCAAAATGACTAGGTCGTCAACAAATGACATTTTTGACACTTCATTTAAAGCAGCTTTTCGTGAAATATTTCAATTTTTCCTCAGCTTATTAATTAAGTTTTCGTTTATTACCCTGATTACTTTCAAGCAGTTAAATATTTTCATGCCAAGCTAGAACTCATGTTGGTCACTTTGATACCCCGTTTACATGTTTCTCTCCCTTTGTTTGGCTATGAAAATTTGGACAAAACCTCATGGTGTAAGTTATAGGGAGTCTTGTTTACGCTCTGTTCATGCGTTTACAAAAACGTCTCGAGTGTTAATCACATGATAAAATAGTACTTTCTGCGTGCCGTCATTTCCAAAATTCGTCGTTTCGATATCATGAACTTTTTATGAGATACGACGATTTTTACGACCACCTGATTCCCGAAGCGCAGGAAAGCGACCCGTCCGAGGATATAACAACCAGTATCTCAAGAATGAAAAGAGTGTCATTCCGCTCTTAACTTTAAATACAATTAAGATATATTAGTTACATTTCATACGCAATAATGTATGGCCTTAAATGAACTATACGGAAAGTCTAAACAATGTGATTTTACTTCTGCAGATTCTTAAAAATTTCGCACAGCCATGTACTCAATTTCGTGCAGTACAGTAACTATGACGAATAACGAAAATAAATTCTGACCTTTATCATTTAAGAATATCAAGCTATAGGTTGCGGAAGAATCAAATTTTTTCATAGAATAGTTTTCTTAAAATCGGATGTTAATTATTTCATAGGTGCTGTCGCGTCCGCGCCACCGCTTTGCCAAGAAGACACGTGGCTATCGCTGTGTGTCGCGCGTGCTGCAGCGACAAGACTCAAACACGTTTGAATTCAAACGTCGCCATTTGCAATGGGGACAGGCAGCGCCACAGATGTCGCTCACGTAGGACACTTCCGTAAGTATACCTGCGGTAGTGTTTTGTCGCCTGAAGCAGTCGCTCGCTTCGGTCGCTCACGTAGGAGACGGCCTTAATGTCCTCACTGGCGCCACTACGTTTGCTCGCCTTGTCTGTCCGTGAGTGGCGGCAGCAGCAGCAGCGCTTATCGATAGCGCGTACTGTGGTACCATCTTTTGTGCGGCCTCTAGTATTTCCGGGTCGTCGTGTGTCGAGCGAGATGAGTTGGGACGGAGCAGCAATGACGTCCAGAAAGCCAGTACTCGCCCGACCGCTGGCGACACACACCCACTGTCCGACGGAAGGATGTGGTCGCGAGAGTGCACGGCCACGTCAAGGATCGGAATCGGCGAGTTTTAGCTGAATGGACTGTGATTTTCAAGTAGTGCAACTTTCACTTTGTGTGTGTGTGTGTGTGTGTGTGTGTGTGTGTGTGTGTGTGTGCGTGCGCGTCCGCCCGTCGAACTGACCTCCTCATGGCAATAAGTTGTCAGTTGACGATTTATACTGTTATCTTTCCGTGCCTGACCTGAGTGGGGACGACCGTTGGTTGGTCGTTCGGTCGGTCGTCGCAGCGGACGATGTGCCTTTGGTTTTCCGACCGCTTCTGGCTTTTCTGTGTTTGTGCCAACTTATAATTCGTCCGTGTTGTTTCACAGTGACTGGTTTAGTATTCTGAGTTGTTGGTGGAATTGTTTTCCTGGATACCTGTGTATCTTGTGGTTTGAATGAGCAGTTATTTTAATGGTTCAAAATGGTTCAAATGTCTCTGAGCACTACGGAACTTAACTTCTGAGGTCATCAGTCCCATATAACCTTGAACTAATTAAACCTAACTAACCTAAGCACATCACACACATCCATGCCCGAGGCAGGATCCGAACCTGCGACCGTAGTGGTCGCCCGGTTCCAGACTGAGTATCTCTGTTACACGACCTCGTTCAAACTCAGTGAGATGTTGATAATGCTTCTGTATCGCCTTAAGGGCATACGGAATGAGATTTTCGATGAAAAAAATCGATTTTTGGGTAAATGCATTTTCGAAAAATTTGGACTCTCCCGTTTAATACCATGTATAAAATATTTGGATGACGTGATAGAACTATTTTAAATAATTTTTTAAAATAATTTCGACACACGATGTTCCGCACCTTGTATATGAGACGCGAAATATACCTGATATAGACAGAGATATAATTGAGTACAAGACAGTTAGCTTTTCTGTTGGCTACACTGCTAGACATGCAGCTTTACTGTATGATTAAATGATGATGGCGTCCTCTTGGGTAAAATATTCCGGAGGTAAAATGGTCCCCCATTCGGATCTCCGGGCGGGGACTACTCAAGAGGATGTCGTTATCAGGAGAAAGAAAACTGGCGTTCTACGGATCGGAGCGTGGAATGTCAGATCCCTTAATCGGGCAGGTAGGTTAGAAAATTTAAAAAGGGAAATGGATAGGTTAAAGTTAGATATAGTGGGAATTAGTGACGTTCGGTGGCAGGAGGAACACGACTTTTGGTCAGGTGATTACAGGGTTATAAATACAAAATCAAATAGGGGTAATGCAGGAGTAGGTTTAATAATGAATAAAAAAAAAATAGGAGTGCGGGTAAGCTACTACAAACAGCATAGTGAACGCATTATTGTGGCCAAGATAGACACGAAGCCCACGCCTACTACAGTAGTACAAGTTTATATGCCAACTAGCTCTGCAGATGATGAAGAAATTGAAGAAATGTATGATGAGATAAAAGAAATTATTCAGGTAGTGAAGGGAGACGAAAATTTAATAGTCATGGGTGACTGGAATTCGTCAGTAGGAAAAGGGAGAGAAGGAAACATAGTAGGTGAATATGGATTGGGGGGAAGAAATGAAAGAGGAAGCCGCCTTGTAGAATTTTGCACAGAGCATAACTTAATCATAGCTAACACTTGGTTCAAGAATCATAAAAGAAGGTTGTATACCTGGAAGAATCCTGGAGATACTAAAAGGTATCAGATAGATTATACAATGGTAAGACAGAGATTTAGGAACCAGGTTTTAAATTGTAAGACATTTCCAGGGGCAGATGTGGATTCTCACCACAATCTATTGGTTATGAACTGCAGATTGAAACTGAAGAAACTGCAAAAAGGTGGGAATTTAAGGAGATGGGACCTGGATAAACTGAAAGAACCAGAGGTTGTACAGAGTTTCAGGGAGAGCATAAGGGAACAATTGACAGGAATGGGGGAAAGAAATACAGTAGAAGAAGAATGGGTAGCTCTGAGGGATGAAGTAGTGAAGGCAGCAGACGATCAAGTAGGTAAAAAGACGAGGGCTAGTAGAAATCCTTGGGTAACAGTAGAAATACTGAAATTAATTGATGAAAGGAGAAAATATAAAAATGCAGTAAATGATGCAGACAAAAAGGAATACAAACGTCTCAAAAATGAGGACGACAGGAAGTGCAAAATGGCTAAGCAGGGATGGCTAGAAGACAAATGTAAGGATGTAGAGGCTTATCTCACTAGGGGTAAGATAGATACTGCCTACAGGAAAATTAAAGAGACCTTTGGAGAGAAGAGAACCACTTGTATGAATATCAAGAGCTCAGATGGCAACCCAGTTCTAAGCAAAGAAGGGAAGGCAGAAAGGTGGAAGGAGTATATAGAGGGTTTATACAAGGGCGATGTACTTGAGGTCAATATTATGGAAATGGAAGAGGATGTAGATGAAGACGAAATGGGAGATAAGATACTGCGTGAAGAGAGTGACAGAGCACTGAAAGACCTGAGTCGAAACAAGGCCCCGGGAATAGACAACATTCCATTAGAACTACTGATGGCCTTGGGAGAGCCAGTCATGACAAAACTCTACCATCTGGTGAGCAAGATGTATGAGACAGGCGAAATACCCTCAGACTTCAAGAAGAATATAATAATTCCAATCCCAAAGAAAGCAGGTGTTGACAGATGTGAAAATTACCGAACTATCAGTTTAATAAGTCACAGCTGCAAAATACTAACGCGAATTCTTTACAGACGAATGGAAAAACTGGTAGAAGCCGACCTCGGGGAAGATCAGTTTGGATTCCGTAGAAATGTTGGAACACGTGAGGCAATACTAACCTTACGACTTATCTTAGAAGAAAGATTAAGAAAAGGCAAACCTACATTTCTAGCATTTGTGGACTTAGAGAAAGCTTTTGACAATGTTAACTGGAATACTCTCTTTCAAATTCTGAAGGTGGCAGGGGTAAAATACAGGGAGCGAAAGGCTATTTACAATTTGTACAGAAACCAGATGGCAGTTATAAGAGTCGAGGGGCATGAAAGGGAAGCAGTGGTTGGGAAAGGAGTGAGACAGGGTTGTAGCCTCTCCCCGATGTTATTCAATCTGTATATTGAGCAAGCAGTAAAGGAAACAAAAGAAAAATTCGGAGCAGGTATTAAAATTCATGGAGAAGAAGTAAAAACTTTGAGGTTCGCCGATGACATTGTAATTCTGTCAGAGACAGCAAAGGACTTGGAAGAGCAGTTGACCGGAATGAACAGTGTCTTGAAAGGAGGATATAAGATGAACATCAACAAAAGCAAAACAAGGATAATGGAATGTAGTCAAATTAGATCGGGTGATGCTGAGGGAATTAGATTAGGAAATGAGGCACTTAAAGTAGTAAAGGAGTTTTGCTATTTAGGGAGTAAAATAACTGATGATGGTCGAAGTAGAGAGGATATAAAATGTAGACTGGCAATGGTAAGGAAATCGTTTCTAAAGAAGAGAAATTTGTTAACATCGAGTGTAGATTTAAGTGTCAGGATGTCGTTTCTGAAAGTATTTGTATGGAGTGTAGCCATATATGGAAGTGAAACATGGACTATAACTAGTTTGCACAAGAAGAGAATAGAAGCTTTCGAAATGTGGTGCTACAGAAGAATGCTAAAGAGAAGGTGGGTAGATCACGTAACTAATGAGGAGGTATTGAATAGGATTGGGGAGAAGAGAAGTTTGTGGCACAACTTGACTAGAAGAAGGGATCGGTTGGTAGGACATGTTTTGAGGCATCAAGGGATCACAAATTTAGCATTGGAGGGCAGCGTGGAGGGTAAAAATCGTAGAGGGAGACCAAGAGATGAATACACTAAGCAGATTCAGAAGGATGTAGGTTGCAGTAAGTACTGGGAGATGAAGAAGCTTGCACAGGATACAGTAGCATGGAGAACTGCATCAAACCAGTCTCAGGACTGAAGACCACAACACCAACAACAACAACAACAACACTGCTAGACAGTTGACAATAGATTCTGCACCATTTGTATTGTTTCCTTTGTGAGTACATCCATGTCATTGTTGTGAAAGTCGTATGTGGAGAAGTCATTGAGTTTTCTTTCCTTCAACATGCCAAGACCTAGCCTTGAAGGTATTTAGAAAGCGTGTACATTGGCGCAAGAAAGTAAAGTGTACTAAAAATTCTTCTGATTCATCTTCATCAGTATCTGATATCCCAGTAGCGACTAACCTCAACACTGGTAGTGATACATTGAGTGATGCTGCTGCCACTACACCGGAAAGTGCTTCAAGAAGAAAACTAGCTGGAATTGAAGAAGAATACAAGAAACTAAATGCTGGGACTATAAAATATGATGTAATTAACGTCTCTTTATTATCAGACGTTTTGGAGAACAATGTGTGCTGCAAACAACGTGGAAAATGTGGTGTTTCATTGAAAACATACTTACATGTAGGAGTTGCTTGTGAATTAGAGTTGATGTGCATTTATTGCAAACACAGTGTTACTTTCTTCAATCCTCACATGTTACTGCAGATACAGGTAAACTATACGATATAAACATTAGACTGGTTTATGGATTACGGTGTATAGGAAAGGGCAGAGTTGCAGGTGCCATGTTGTGTGGTGTGATGAACCTCCCTCCTCCACCTTCAAAATTTAACAAACACATAATTGCAATAGGCTCTGCTGTAGAAGATGTGGCACAGGAAAACACGAAAGATGCTGTTGAGGAAGCAGTTGTTGAAAATAATAATAGCAGAGACTTGTCCATAGCTTTTGATGGAAGCTGGCAGAAGAGAGGCCACACATCTCTGAATGGTGTAGTAACAGCTACAAGTGTGGACACTGGTAAGGTAGTTGATGTGGCAATACTTTCCAAGCATTGCAGATGCAAGGAGAAAATGAAAAATAAACACGAAGAGGAATGCATGGCAAATTACTATGGGTCAAGTGGTGATATGGAAGTTGCTGATGTAAGAAGTATTTATCAACGCTCAGTAAAATGGTACAACGTTAGGTACATAAATTATCTTGGAGATGGTGACTCAAAGGCTTTAAAAGAAATTGAGGAACTGAGACCCTATGGTAACGACGTGAAAATTTTCACACTGGAGTGTGTTGGCCATGTTCAGAAAAGGATGGGATCAAGACTTCGACAGCTCAAGGCTAGCATGAAAGGCAAGAAATTGAGCGATGGAAAAACTTTAGATGGGAAAAATAGACTGACAGATGCTACAATAGATCATATTCAGAAGTACTATGGTCTAGCAATAAGAATACAGCAGATGCAGAATTAATGAGAAGAGCAGTCTGGGCTCTGTTTTTTCATACAGCTTCAAACAATGAGAATCCCCAACATGGGCTATGTCCAAAAGGAGGCGATAGTTGGTGCAAGTACAACAGAGGCAAGGTAACTAAGAAACAATACAATCACCTACCACCTGCCATAATGGATGAAATAAAACCAATATTCCGAGACCTCGCAGATATTAGTCTACTAAAGAAATGTCTTCATGGCCGGACTCAAAATCCAAACGAGTGGCCGGCCGTAGTGCCCGAGCGGTTCTAGGCGCTACAGTCTGGAACCGCGCGACCGCTACGGTCGCAGGTTCGAATCCTGCCTCGGGCATGGATGTGTGTGATGTCCTTAGGTTAGTTAGGTTTAATTAGTTCTAAGTTCTAGGCGACTGATGACCTCAGAAGTTAAGTCGCATAGTTCTCAGAGCCATTTGAACCAAATGAGTGGGTGAACCATGTGATATGGAACAGACTACCTAAAACTGTGTTTGTGGGTATAAACACACTTCACTTTGGCGTTTATGACGCTGTTTCATCATTCAATCAGGGCAATATAACAAAGTGCAAAGTTCAGCAGAAGTTGGGGCTCTGTGTAGGACTACGAACTGCCACAGCTATGCTTTGTTTGGACAAGGAACGGCTCAGGTCTTCAGATAATGCCATAAAAGTATATTCAAAGATGGCTAGACAGCATAGCAGAGCCATCAAGAGGAAGCTGTTGGGCGATTCTGATGATACAAGCTATGGAGCAGGCTTGTACTGAAGTAAAAACTTTGAAGCTAATTTCCCGTAACTTTAGTTTTTTTGTGTATAAGGTACATTTTCTCAGGGCCTATTTATAGTAGAAAGATAAAATTTTCTGTAGTTGTTCCTTAAGACCTTCTAATATATCTGAATTAAAAGTATGTGGAATTATTTTGTACTAATGGATGTAAATTTTAAAATACTTGTTAAAATGTGTAACTTTTTTTAACATTTACAAAAAATAAAATATCTGAAAAACTATACATTATTTTTTCAAAATTAATAATTCAGCATAAAAGCAGAACATATCTCTGCGTTCTGTGAAAAAATCAAGAGTATCGTCCAAATAACAAATGAGAAAATGTTCCTAACTTTTAGCTCAATTTAACATTGTAAGCATAGGGCGTTCCGTATACCCTAAAAAGGCATTCTCGACTAACTTAAACTCACCACGTCCGTCTCAGAGTTAACTAACACTGACAACCATTGCAGCGAGTATTTGAAGCAAGTAGCGCCACTCTTATGCACTTGGGGCGAAATCTTAGTTGACATTATCTTTCAGATGTAGAAATACGCCTACCAACTTCCGTTTATGTTGCACAACTCCTTCTTTATGTTCTTTTTTTCGTCGTCTGTTCGTAAAGTCGGGCACCGCACAGCAGTGTGCGCCCGCAAGTCATAAGTAGGTTCGAGCAGCCAACATGAGAGGGGGAGGGATCGAATCTTTGGTGCAGCCCGCGCCGGATGGTCGTTCGTCTCTGTCTCTCTGGTTGGGCCACCTGTACTGGCGCGAATTCTCCGACGAGGAAAAACTGGTATGCCCACGCCTCCGCCTGGCTTCATATCACGCTCGAACGTAACGGCCAGGAAATGTTACTGAAATTCGCCGCTTTGAGCATTTTCTGCCTGAAGCAAATAGAGAATATAAGAATTATTATGTCACCTGTATCTGATATTGTCTATGTAAGCAATCCTTCGCGATACTCGTTCGCTGGATAAACTTACTATGATTACACAAAAGATTGTTTTGTGACTTGTTGACTAAAAATTCTTCCGCTATCAGATTATTATTAGTGAGTTCGAAAGTTTGTAGGGAGGTCGACTCTGTGGTTCGATTTATCAAGCTTACTTTATTTGGCTCTCGTTCTTTGTGACGGGAATCGGTCAGCACAGCTGTTGTGGCCGCGCCCTGGGCTTTGTGTGCCTGCAGGAAGTCTCCGCATTGTAACCTCCTTTGCTGTTTCATTCAAGAATGCCATACCAGAAGAATGATTGTTGGTAAGTCTCTGGTTTAGCTCTAACTTCCCGATTTTTTTTTTTTTTGTCATTTCGCCGGATGCGTCTGGGGGTAGTAATATGTCGTCTCTTCCCGGAAAGTATTCGCCCGACATTTCAATAGTAAGCCTTTCCGTGAGGCACAACGCGTCTCTTGTGCCACTGGAGTACATTTACCTTCTCCGCAACGCTCTCGCGACGGCTACACGAGACTGCGACGAAACGCGCAGCCCTTCTTTGAATTCTCTCCCTCCCCCTCCCTCCTTCCCCCCCTCTCTCTCTCTCTTTCTTCCTTGCCTCCCTTTAGTCGTACCTAGTAAGGACGTCATAGTAGTGAGCAGTAATCAAGAATCGGTCGATCAAGTGTTTCGTGGCGCATCGCACTGCATCTGCAGCAGCGATCTGAACAACAGTTGGCACCACAATGACACAACGAGCGGTTAAAAGTCGGTTATTTGAAGGACAGCTCCAAGCGAGATGCCCTGTAACGTGCGTTCCGTGGACCCCAAACCACCGCCATTTCCGACCTGAGTGGCGTCAAGTGAGAGTTCATTGTAGGGCGGGGTGGGGGTCTGTTGTGTTTTCTGGCGAAAGCTGCTCCTGCCTCGGTGCCAGTGATGGCCGGGTGTTGGTTAGGAGGAGGCCAGTTGAGGAAGGGCCTAACAGCCAACCTGTCTGCGTGGTAGACACACTGGACCCACACTTGGAGTTACGGTCTGGGATGTGATTCCGTATACCAACAGGAGCACTCTCGTGGCTATCTCATGCGCCCTGACTGCAAATTTGTACATGAATCTGAAAATTCAAACTCTTAAGTTGCCATTATTCAACAGTATTCCAGTGGGTGTGCCGGCCGGAGTGGCCGAGCGGTTAAAGGCGCTACAGTCTGGAACCGCACGACCGCTACGGTCGCAGGTTCGAATCCTGCCTCGGGCATGGATGTGTGTGATGCCCTTAGGTTAGTTAGGTTTAAGTAGTTCTAAGTTCTAGGGGACTTATGACCACAGCAGTTGAGTCCCATAGTGCTCAGAGCCATTTGAACCAGTGCGTGTCTCCCAACAGGATAACGCTCGCCCCCACACTTCTGTTGTAAGCCGACATGCTCGACAGAGTACTGACTTGTTCCGTTCGATCACCGCGCATCTGTCTCGAATCGAGCACATATGGGACACTGTCAGGCAACTCCAACATCATCCACAAACAGCATTAACCGTCTCTCTATCGACCGACGAAATGCAACAAGCATGGAACTCCATCCCACAAACTGATATCCGGCACCCGTACAACACAACGCATGCGAGTTTGTATGTTTGCATTCAATTTTCTGGCGGTTACATCGGTTAATGCACCAACATTTCACATTTGCACTGATTTATCTCACACTTACGTTAAGGTGTCGTCTTGCAATGCTAATCACTAAGTATGTCACCTTCAGAAATGTATTCCCGAAATTTATTCCTCTACATTATTTGTGGCGCTGTCATTTTTTTTCCCCCGACAGTGTGGCAGAGAGACCTAGGGATTAGGTTGCTGGCCCCTGACGCCTTCACTTCGCGAAGAGTAGTACCGCCGAACTTACCGCCGTTTTGTTGTTAATTCGCTTTCAGAAGCCACGCCGGTTGCTAGCACCCAACTGCACAGCCAACACCTGCCATCTCGACCTCACAAACAGTAATGGAATAAGCTCTGTTGTTCGGCCCCTGCTCCTGACGTCTAACGTCTTATCATTCTATCGTTCAACCATTCCTCACTCTCAAGGAGCTGGACGTAATCTCGTTCAACTTAAACGTTTTTTTTATGTATTTCCTTATTGTATGTAATTCCTTGTCCTGCAGCAAGATGTCTTCGTGCCAACTCACTCGGAATGTGACTGCATGCTAGAAAACTTGACAGGGCTGTCACACATTTGTGTGCTTTGCTGAAATGCGTTTGCGATTTTTATCGTTTTCTCTGTCTATCGTGTTGTGTAACTTTCCCACTTTCCCTTTACCATTGAATCAAGCTGTCAATTAGGCGATTGAACACCTGCAGAGAACATTAGTCCGACACATTTGCGGCCCGGGGACCGTAGATCGGCAGACGAGTGTAGCTTCCTGTCTGAGAGGGAATGACGACAGCTAGAACACCACCACACCGCATCAGTCAAACAGACCGGCACCTAAAAGCAAACAGTTAGTGGTACGAGGACTACCTTCGTCACACACAGCGTGGCGGCTAGCACAGCATTGCTGTATACGTATATACAGGGTGCACCACTGATCGTGACCGGGCCAAATATCTCACGAAATAAGCACCAAACGAAAAAACTACAAAGAATGAAACTCGTCTAGCTTGAAGGGGAAAACCAGATGGCGCTATGGTTGGCCCGCTAGATGGCGCTGCCATGGGTCAAACTGATATAAACTGCGTTTTTTTTTTAAATAGGGACCCCCATTTTTTATCACATATTCGTTTAGTACGTAAAGAAATATGAATGTTTTAGTTGTACCACTTTTTTCGCTTTGTGACAGATGGCGCTGTAATAGTCACAAACGTATAAGTACGTGGTATCACGCCACATTCCACCAGTGCGGACGGTATTTCCTTCGTGATACATTACCCGTCTTAAAATGGACCGTTTACCAATTGCAGAAAAGGTCGATATCGTATTGATGTATGGCTATTGTGATCAAAATGCCCAACGGGCGTGTGCTATGTATGCTGCTCGGTATCCTGGACATCATCCAAGTGTCCGGACCGTTCGCCGGATAGTTACGTTATTTAAGGAAACAGAAAGTGTTCAGCCACATGTGAAACGTCAGCACGACCTGCAACAAATGATGATGCCGAAGTAGGTGTTTTAGCTGCTGTCGCCGCTAATCCGCACATCAGTAGCAGAAAAATTTCGCGAGAATTGGGAATCTCAAAAACGTCGGTGTTGAGAATGCTACATCAACATCGATTGCACGCGTACTATATTTCTATGCACCAGGAATTGCATGGCGACGACTTTGGAACGTCGTGTACAGTTCTGCCACTGGGTACAAGAGAAATATCGGGATGATGACAGATTTTTTGCACGTGTTTTATTTAGCGACGAAGCGTCATTCACCAACAGTGGTAACGTAAACCGACATAATATGCACTATTGGGCAACGGAAAATCCACGAAGGCTGCGACAAGTGTAACATCAGCGACCTTGGCGGGTTAATGTATGGTGCGGCATTATGAGGGGAAGGATAATTGGCCCCCATTTTATCGATGGCAATCTAAATGGTGCAATGTATGCTAATTTCCTACTTAATGTTCTACGGATGTTACTACAAGTTGTTTCACTGCATGACAGAATGGCGATGTACTTCCAACATGATGGATGTCCGGCACATAGCTCACGTGCGGTTGAAGCGGTACTGAATAGCGTATTTCATGACAGGTGGATTGGTCGTCGAAACAACATACCATGGCCTGCACGTTCACCAGATCTGACGTCCCCGGATTTCTTTCTGTGGGGAAAGTTAAGAGGATATTTGCTATCGTGGTCCACCGACATCGCCTGACAACATGCGTCAGCGCATTGTAAATGCATGTGCGAACATTACGGAAGGCGAACTACTCGCTGTTGAGAGGAATGTCGTTACACGTATGGCCAAATGCATTGAGGTTGACGGACATCATTTTGAGCATTTATTGCAGTAATGTGGTATTTACAGGTAATCACGCTGTAACAGCATGCGTTCTCAGAAATGATAAGCTCACAAAGGTACACGTATCACATTGGAACAACCGAAATAAAATGTTCAAACGTACCTACGTTCTGTGTTTTAATTAAAAAAAACCTACCTGTTACCAACTGTTCCGTCTAAAATTGTGAGCCATATGTTTGTGACTATTACAGCGCCATCTATCACAAAGCGAAAAAAGTGGTACAACTAAAACATTCATATTTCTTTACTTACTACATGAATATGTAATAAAAAATGGGGGTTCCTATTTAAAAAAAAACAGTTGATATCCGTTTGACCCATGGCAGCGCCATCTAGCGGGCCAACCATAGCGCCATCTGGTTTCCCCGTTCAAGCTAGACAAGTTTCGTTCTTTGAAGTTTTTTCGTTTGACGCTTATTTAGTGAGACATTTGGCCCGGTCACGATCAATGGACCACCCTGTATATTACGTAGTGCTAACGTACAATTCATAACAATAATAAATACAGCTCATCTCAGCCACCAAATGACAGTTTACAAGGAAAGAACCGCATATAAGAACAAAATATAAGTACAGCGAAGGTACTGCAGTTGTATTGCAATTACAGATTGCTGAAAATGATATAACGTGGCAGGAGAGATCTAGTGAATAACAATCCGATACAGAACACAGCGTATTAAAAAAAAAGAGTCCCACTTATCTTTTCGCATTGTACCTACTGTGCACATAAAGTTACACATTCAAGACAAGTTCCAGTTGTTCGGATGACGTTTAAGTACCGCTACAAACGGGTAACAAATGTTCATCATCCTGCCAGCCACATCCGTCACGGTTTCGGCGCGTTGATTACTGGATTTGGTTAATACTGGCACTCCCCCCCCCCCCTTACCTGATCGCGTGTTGTGCACCCCATCGATCTGCGTCTATTGTCAACTCATGTGAACGTGTAGAACGTTCCTCTAAATGTTTTCAGCCTGTGTAAATGAGGCGGAATGTGAGTACCAGGCTGGGTATTCACCTAGTCCGATGTGGGAAACCGCCTAAAAACCACATCCAAGCTGGACGTCACACCCGCGGCTCCTGTCATTAATTCTGTTAATTCTATCCGTGGCCGATGAGCTTCCCCTTGTCCCGGCAGCGGGCGCGTTAACGTACTCAGCTATCCGGGTGGCTAACCAATGTTGATATTCATATGTAATTCTGTAAGGGGCATTCACATGAAAACCGGTCACTAGTGTAAAGTAACGGTAACGATTTTATTAACTCAAAAATGGAGCTACACGCTGAGACATACTCAAAAGCAGCCGCCAAAACTGTTGGCACATTTGTCCCATTGCGACACTAGCCGGTCGATTCCACCCTTGAAGAATCTATTACGCTGCTGTCGGATCCAGGCCTAGTCCCAGTTACACACTTCGTCGTCACTTGCTAAGCGATGTCCGCGAATAGCTTGTTTTAGAGGTCCAATACATGCAGGAGGATAACGCCATTGGACAACATGCCTCGGCGTTTCGACTTGATGGCTTGACTGCGGTTTTGTGAAGTGGCTTGATAACACTGGGCACTGATGGTGGTTCCCCATTTCAGGAACTTGGCAAGTAGTGGGCCCTTGTGGTAAAAAAAGGACATCATGACCTTACCAGAACTGGTGTGCACGGCCTTTGATTTCTTTGGAGGCGATGAAGTCGCATGTTTCCACTGCTTGCTCTGACGCTTGCTTTCCGGTTCAAAATGGTGACACCATGTTTCATTACTTGTGATAATACGCGACGGAAAGCCGTATTTCTCCTCACCTACATCTACATATATACTCCGCTAGCCACCAAGCGGTGGGTGGCAGAGGGCACAATTCGCGCCAAAGTTTTATTTCCCCCCCCCCCCCCCCCCCCCTGTTCCACTCGCGGATTGCGCGAGGGAAAAGGGACTGCCTGAACGCCTCAGTACGAGCTCTAATTTCCCTTATCTTTGAACGGTGATCACTGAGCGATTTGAAAGTTGGTGGTAATAATATATGCTCCACATCCTCGGTGAAGATCGGATTTCGGAATTTAGTGAGCAGCTCCTTTTGTTTAGCGCGCCGTCTATCTGCAAGTGTATCCCACTTCAAACTTACTATGAGATTTGTAATGCTCTCGCGATGTCTAAATGTACCAGTCACGAATCTTGCCGCTCTTCTTTCGACCTTCTCAATCTCTTGAATCGGACCCAACTGGTAAGGGTCCCATACACACGAACAATACTCCAGGACCGGACGAACTAACGTAATGTAAGCAATTTCCCTTGCTGAAGGACTGCATCGCTTCAGGATTCTACCAATAAACCGCAAACTAGAGTTCGTCTTACCCGTTACATGTGTAATCTGATCATTCCATTTGAGATCGTTTCGAATAGTCACACCCAGATACTTGACGGACGTTACCGCTTCCAAAGACTGGGCAGTCATTTTGACTCGTACATTAATGTGGATTTTCGCCTTGTTATACGCACTAGGTTACACTAACTAATATCGAGAGATAACGCATTGATTTTCTGCAAATACTCATTGGTATTTTCACAACTTTCGTGTGATACTACTTTTCTGTGGAGTACAGCATCATCGGCATAACGTTGCAAATGACTCAAAGACGGCGCCATTCGAGTATTATTGCGCTGTTCGGCGGTCAGTTAGTGGGGAACCCACTGCGTACAGATTTTTCGAAAGTTCAAGTGTTTTGGTGTGGGCGGTGCCCACGCTAATACCCAGTAACCGATGGATCTCGTCCATGATGATTCTGCGGTTGTCCAAGACTACAGCATTCACTTCTGCAACCATTTCCGGTGTGATGACGCGATGAGCCTGTCCAGGACGAGCATCGTCTTCCAGTGATTTGCGCCCCTCCAGGAATCGTCAGCGCCATCCCACAACACTTGAACGACTCGGACTGACTCGACGTACACAGCCTTCATCCGTCGATACATTTCACGGCCTACAACTCCCTCCGCCGCCAAAAATCGAATCACTCCTCGTTGTTCCTGCTTCATCGCCTGCATGTTCGGTAGTAGCCGACAACTTGTGTGACCACCTTCTGTTCGGCGTGAAACCACATTGGCGCTATGCAGCATCAAACGGTGCGCACGCGCCAGTCTCTCTACCAGTAGACGGCGCCACCATACCCGCAGTTACGCGGTGCCACCTTACGTTTAAGGCAAAGGTAGACGCACTGACCAGTTGTCATTTGAATGAACCTCATGCATAACTGTAAAGCTTTACCTTTGAGTACGAAAGATACATGTGAAGAAAGTATGATTCCGGAAAGCGACCTGGTTAGTCGGCCAGAACCCGAACCGACTTGGTCACTTCATAGCACAAGCTGCGGCCGCGTTTAACTTCCACCCAGCACGCCTAATGTTACCACGCAGCGGGAGCGCGGAAAATCTTCATGAAAATACTTCTTCTCGTAGCCGCGACCAAGCTATTAATGTCACCTACATAGCACAGGAATTAGACGTAGATATCAATTATGTCACTCATGGTGATTGCTTGTTATTAGACACCCATTTCTGCAATGTTATCAGCAATACAAGGAAATACAGTCTCGGCAAAAATTTCACAACTGTTGTCGCACAGAAGTGGACTCTCACGTTGGCAAAGAAACAGAGAAAACTGAACCAGAGAAAACTGAACCATCGACGGGATGTGATGTCCCACAACGAACGAGTCGTCATGTGCGGAGAGATAACACACTTGCAATGACAGCGTACTACAGTAGATTTCTTATAAAAAAAAAGTAAAGCGGCAGGTTAAGGCGGCCAGTGGTTTATTTACACGAATCGTAGATTGACGCACATTACACTCTGAGTAACGGACAGTGTGCGTGGCTTACTGTTGACCGCTCTAGCTACCTGCCCCGAGTCACATTCCATCGCCCCTACCCTGGAAAGAAAGAATATCCTACTTAGACGATACAAGGAAACCTACAATAACTACGAGGTGTCAATTGGCGAGGACATGCCTGCTGCCCGAACCAACAGACTCCGCTCCAGACATCCCCCACTCAGAAAAGCTAACGATATGCTGGACCATAACTTCAGTCTCCACGATGTTTCGACACAAGAATGGCGTTAATAACATTCCACCAGAGATGCATAGCTTCCGACAACAAATCAAGGAAACCTGATCTACCCCCGAAGACACGGAGTACACTCAACACGACGTGGACTAACCACGGGAAATGCGGCGACCTCTTGTTCAAATGGCTCTGAGCACTATGGGACTTAACATCTCAGGTCATCAATCCCCTAGAACTTAGAACTACTTAAACCTAACTAACCTAAGGACATCACACACATCCATGCCCGAGGCAGCATTCGAACCTGCGACCGTAGCGGTCGCGCGGTTCCAAACTGTAGCGCCTAGAAGCGCTCGGCCACAACGGCTGGCCGACCTGTTGTACAGATGGGAAAAGACAACCACTACAGAGAGAACCAGTGGCTTTCCAGGACAAGCTGTGGGACACATAGTTGAAGAGTGCCCGCAAAAATCATACAATGGACATGTTGGACACTGCAGCAAATGTGACAAATTATATCTCTGTAAGTTGGTAAATTATGTACATATCTTATTTGTATTTCGATTATTAAGTGCCAGGCAATGATTCACTGTTGTGAATGCAGAATTTCGTTTTCTACTCATTTCACCTCTATAGTGGGGTATCCCAAATTGGGTTCCCAGCAACACTGGTGTTCCGCGGGAAGTGAATATGTGCTCCGCGAAATACTACAAATAACGTGGCGGTTTTGCTTCCGACATGTTGAAGATTTTAATAAATCTATAATTTTATTAAGATTTCTTTGGTATTAGTTGTGATTTAAAATGGAAGTAATCACTGAACAAAAAAAGGAGTTTCTCATTATTTACAATTTTATTAACCTTCAAAACAAACAACGTATTCCACCAAAGCACCAGGATCTTCAGTGTTCCGTCAGAGGAAAAGTGTGGGAACCCACGCTCTATAACTATAACCGGAAAACTTTGGACTATCGTGTAGAAACGGAAAAGAACGCAATTACTGAGCCGCAATCTTGCAAAGAAGAAGATCCGTAGTCGTAATACGTCAACAACTCGCTGTGTAAGCTGAAAGACTGACCGCTCGTGCTTCTGCTGTTAATTAATTAACGCCGTGTGTCGTCCAGCCTTGCGACGTAACATTACTTCCGAGAATTTACGCGTCAGTTTCGATACTTTCATGGGACTTCCACGTTATTAGCAAAAAAAAAAATTTTTTTTTTAAGACCTCGGAGTCACTTTACTTATGCTTCTACCCTTTTACGGATACTGCCGGTGCAGCTTCGTAAGTGCCCAGGTGAGAGGGACTTCAGTTCTAGTTGACACCTCGTTCAGTGGTGCTTGCAGAGTGTGTGCTTGCGTGCGTGTCAGCTCTTCACCTGGAAAGAGTACTGGGGTATATGGTATCAGCTACCTACCCTCTCTGCTTCTCAGGCGTAAACGCGCCGATGCTGTGATCCTGGCCAGGTAACTCAGTTCGCCTTGCTGAGTAATGAAAGTGGAACAGGTGAGCTTGTCTTCTCTACACTGACGTCACAAATCATGGGTCAGCGATATGCACATACACAGTTAGCGGTAAAGCTATAAAAAGCAGTGCATTGGCGGAGCTGTCATTTGTACTCAGGTGACCTATGTGAAAAGGTTTCAGACACGATTATGGCCGTACGACGGGAATTAACAGATTTTGATTGCGGAATGGTAGTTGGAGTTAGACACATGGGACACTCCTTTTCGGAAGTTGTTAAGGAATTCAATATTCGAAAATTCCTATTGTCAAGAGTGTGCCGAGAATACCAAATTTCAGGCATTACCTCTCACCACGGACAACGCAGCGGCCGACGGCCTTCACTTAACGACCAACAACAGCGGCGGTTGGGTACGGTTGCTAACAGACAAACAGCACTGCACGTAATAATCTTAGAAATGTGGGACGTACGACGAACGTATCCGTTAGGACGTGCGGCCATATTTGGCGTTAATGGGCTGTGGCAGCAGACGACCGACGCGAGTGCTTTTGCTAGCAGCATAACATTGCCTGCAGCGCCTGTCCTGGCATCGAGACAATATCAGTTGGACCTCATACAACTGGAAAACATTCGGCTGGTCAGATGAGTCCCGATTTCGTTTGGTAAGATCTGATGGTAGGGTTCGAGGCTGGCGCAGACCCTACAAAGCCATGGGCCTAAATTGTCAACAAGGCACTGTGCAAGTTGGTGGTGGCTCCGTATTGGTGTGGGCTGTGCTTACTTGGAACGTACTAGGTCCTCTGGCCCAGCTGAACCCATCATTGACTGAAAACGGTTAAGGGGACCACACCGTGGTTCATGTCGAAATAAATCGACTGTCGATTTTCATCATATTTTGATAGAGTAAGGTTTTATTTAAGTACTCTGAAAAGGATTTTGCTGGAAAAAAAAATTTTCGAGCATTTCAAGAGCATTTTCCTACCACGTGTGTTTATGTGCCACGCCCACTTTTCTGCACATATTTTAGATCTTTATATCCCCTAGATTGCACGTTAGGGATTTTTTTAACCCCGAGTGTGTTGGCTAACCTTGGAAAGTACGGTCGGTATTCTTTTGTTTCTGCTGTTTGTAAGCAACACGCTTTCAAACACGCGGTTAGTTTGGTTCAAGTGTGATTGCGAGTAGTTGTTACAGAAAACTTGCAGGTATACTACGGGCAGGGAATTAGGAGAAATAAACAAAATCTGGAGGCATTGAAGAGACATGTTTGGGACATATTCTTCCTAAAGTCCTCTACTGATGATAAGACATCTCATGGGTTGTGTCCATCAGGAGAAAATTCGTGGTACAAACACAATAGGGCTCAGGCAACTGGAGAATCTCATTCTCACCAGCATTCTCTTCCTGCTGCTGTTATTACAGCAGTTAAACCTATTTTCAGAGACTTGGCTCATCCCGACCTTTTAAGGAAATGTCTGCAAGGACAGACACAGAACCCAAATGAATGTTTCAACAGCATAATTTGGAACCGCCTTCCTAAAACTGTATTTGAAGGCATGCATACAATGGAACTAGGAGTTCATGATGCTGTTACTACATTCAATTGTGATAATATTGGAAAGTGCTGGGTACTGAAAAAGCTGGGAATTAATCCTGGTGAAAATATGAACACCGGGCAGCAACATTGCGACAAAACGAGGATAGCCGATGCAGACAGGTTTGCATCTAATATGGCCAAGAAAGCAAGACAAACATCCAGGAAGGTGAAAAAGAAGCTGGAAGACCTGCTAGAGGCCAAAGAAGGGTCATCATATGCAGCAGGACAGTTTTAATTAACTGTAAGTAACAAAATTCAGCAGTTCTCTCTTTGAAGTCAATTTCCCGCAAACTAAAATTTTCAGTACATATGCCCCATTATATTAGAAACTATCATAGATAGATAAATTAAATTTTCAGAGACTCTGCATAACATTAAAATCCACCTCTGGTACTACATTCATTAATATTCTTCCGTTAGGAAGTTCACAAAAAATATTTTCTGCCGAAAAACTTAATATTTTTGTTAATAAATTTAAAAAAAAGTATTTCTTAAAAAACATAAAATGGATAAAGTTGATTTTAGTACAGTTAACTCTATTATCAGCATCTAACATATAGTAAAAATATTAAGATCTTGCATCAAATAGTATTTTCAGAAAATAGTCAAATACTTACCTAAATTAACATGGGTTAGATAGGCAGGGTGTGGTCCCCTTAAGTTCGGCTACTTGGTGAGCATTTGCAGCCATTCATGGACTTCATGTCCCAAACAATGATGGGATTTTTATGGACGACAACGCGCCACGTCAGTGGGCCACTATTGCTCACGGTTGGCTGGAAGAACATACTGGGCAGCTCAAGCGAATGATTTGGCCACCCACATAGCCCGACATGAATCCCATCGGACATCTATGGGACGTAATCGAGAGGTCAGTTCGTGCACATGATCTTGCAGCGGCAACGCTTTCGCATTTACGGTCGGCTATAGAGGCAGCAGCAGCACGGCTCAAAATTATTTTGTCTTAATTCGTCTGAAGTTACTCGCGGTGTCCACGCAAATAAAATGTACGACTGAAGGATTAGACAACTTTTGAATTCCGCTCCTCACCACTAACAGTCCACTATTAATTACCTCACCACATTCTTCGGTATGCACTGCGAAGAGTTGTTGCTTTGTCAGTCCAGATTTTGACGTCTACAACCCCACAAATACGATTAAAGTAAATTTTTTACATGTTTAATTATAATGTGTATAATGTAAGACTATTGTCTAGCACTCGACTATACGGGACGGCACTCCGCAACGTGTACCGAGTTCGTGACACGTCAGTCTTTTCCACCAGAGCACACGACTGCCTCCAGAAACCTCATTAGGGTCGTGTTAGTCACGCACAGACCTCCGCCATGAAACCACTCGCGATTCGCCCACACAAAACTCGGCGCGATTACAGAAAACAGCGAAATGCCGCGACACGTACTGTACCCCGCTGCTAATAATGCTAATTGTGGAACTGCAGCGTCATAGAATTGAAGTGGTTTCACGACCAACGGCGCAGCGCATAATACACCAGGTATTTATAACTCGCGGATTCCTCCAAGACACTCAAGAGGGCCATAAACACGGGTTCCCAGGTAGATGCCGTGCTTCTTGACTTCCGCAAGGCGTTTGATACAGTTCCCCACAGTCGTTCAATGAACAAAGTAAGAGCATATCAACTATCAGCCCAATTGTGTGATTGAATTGAAGAGTACCTACATAACAGAACGTAGCATGTCATTCTCAACGGAGAGAAGTCTTCGGAAGTAAGAGTGGCTCTGAGCACTATGGGACTCAACTGCTGTGGTCATAAGTCCCCTAGAACTTAGAACTACTTAAACCTAACTAACCTAAGGACAACACACAACACCCAGCCATCACGAGGCAGAGAAGTAAGAGTGGTTTCAGGTGTGCCGCAGGGAAGTGTCGTAGGACCGCTGCTATTCACAATATATATAAATGACCTTGTGGATAATATCTGAAGTTCACTGAGGCTTTTTGCGGATGATGCTGTAGTATATCGAGAGGTTGTAACACTGGAAAATTGTACTGAAATGCAGGAGGATCTGCAACGAATTGACGCATGGTGCAGGAAATGGCAATTGGATCTCAATGTAGACAAGTGTAATGTACTGCGAATACGTAGAAAGAAAGATTTTTTATCATTTAGTTACAATATAGCAGGTCAGCAACTTTAAGCAGTTAATTCCATAAATTATCTGAGAGTAGGCATTAGGAGTGATTTAAAATGGAATGCCCATATAAAATTAATTGTCGGTAAAGTAGATGCCAGGCTGAGATTCATTGGAAGAAACCTAAGGAAATGCAGTCCGAAAACAAAGGAAGTAGGTTACAGTGCACTTGTTCGCACACTGCTTGAATACCGCTCACCGGTGTGGGATCCGTACCAGATAGGGTTTATAGAAGAGATATAGAAGATCCAACGGAGAGCAACGCGCTTCGTTACAGGATCATGTAGTAATCGCGAAAGCGTAACGAAGATGATAGAGAAACTCCAGTGGAAGACTCTGCAAGAGAGACGCTCACTAGCTCGGTACGGGCTTTTGTTGAAGTTTCGAGAACATACCTTCACCGAGGAGTCAAGCAGTATATTGCTTCCTCCTGCGTATATGTCGCGAAGGGACCATGGGGATAAAATCAGAGAGATTAGAGCCCATGGAAAGGGATAACGACAATCTTTCTTTCCACGAACAATACGAGACTGGAACAAAAGGGAGAACCGATAGAGGTACTCAAGGTACCCTCCGCCACACACCATCAGGTGGCTTGCGGCTTATGGATGTAGATGTAAAAGTTCACCGCCCCGTGATACAATTTTGAAAGCGGGTCATCACACACAAACTTGCATTTCAATTTATTGTGCATGGAACTGCGAATTATACTGGCTGCAGAACTGAATTCTTCACCTCAGAACGTATTAACAAAATTAGAAAAAAAGACGAAAGTTGCTTTAGCTTGTCAAAATGTTAGTGTTAAGTTTCAATGTAGGCACATACAGACGGAAAAACTCAGAGCTAAGACCGTGATGACTATTTTAAGGCTGATACTATGAGTGACCGCTATGTGGCGGAGGCAACAACACAATCCAATTAACATAATTTTCCATCTTGATCACTTTTTATTTAATGAACTTTATATCAGAATATGATAATAAGTGAAAAAGGCACAAGAAGTCATTTTATACAGCGCATACAGTTCTACATGATTTATACACAAAACGAAAGACAGATCATTAAATGGACGCCGTTAGACAGTGTCTCGCAAGATGCCCGTGTGTTAACGCGCCATAGACTATGTGCACAGTCCGCGCGGCGAAGAGAGCCGCGGCAGCTGACGTGGGCTTGGCGCCACAGCCGCCACCACGGATCACCTGAGAAGGCGAAGCCGTACGCGTCTCTATGGAAACGCCTCACAGTGGCCGCAGCCGCTGTTTCCGGCTTTGTTTACCGGCCGGCAGCGACTCGCGCTTGTCAGCTGGCAGAAGCTGGGAGCCGCGCGCAGCCAGGAGGTCCAGACAGGCACAGATCGCGACAGGTGAGGCACCACGCTCTTCTCCACGTTAAAAGTTCCAACGTAACGTCTGAAGTCTCTAGTACTCGGTGTAGAGTCAATTCGTATAAATAAGATCTGTGGAAATAATGTGTACTAGTGTGACGAAGAGGCCAACGGCCTTGGCGCAGTAGTTACACCGGTTCCCGTCAGATCACCGAAGTCAAGCGCTGTCGGGTTAGGCTAGCACTTGGATGGATGGCCATGGTCCTTAGTTGGCCTCTAAAGAAAAAAAAAGGTATTTTGGACTTGAGTGGCGACCCAAGTGCAAAGAAACTTTCGTCGAGTTTACAACAAAGCGCCCCCGTCGTTCAAGACTGTAAAGAAGTGGTGTGCTCAGTTTTTGGCTACTGGGAGTGTTGCAAAAGGGCACGGTGGTGGTAAGCCTGGGATCAGCGAATATCATGTGGAACAAGTGCGGCCGTCATTCGAACAAAGTCCACAGAAGTCAGTGCGACAGGCAGCACGACAACTTCGTATGAAACGTTCAACAGTGCACAAAGTGCTTCATCAGCGATTACATTTCTACGCATATAAAGTGCAGGTTGTGCAAGAAATCAAGCCTGATGATCGACCAAAGCGAGAAGAATTTGCATGTGTCATGTTAGATCGCATTGCCGCGGACGAGACATTTTTATCACGTATGATGTTTACTGACCCAACGAGGCAACCTTTCACGTGTCAGGGTCTGTCAATAGCCACAATGTGCGCATCTGGGGGTCCGAAAATCCATATGCACCTAGGGAACACATGCGCGACAGTCCGAAAGTTAATGTGTGGTGTGGTATGGTATGATGATAAATCGCATTGTTTGGCCGTTTTTCTTTCAGGAGCCGACTGTGGATGGAGCCTTCTACCTGGACATGTTGGAACAATTCGTCGTGCCACAGATAACAGACCTGCAGCCAAATGTGATGTTTCAACACGACGGTGCACCACCCCATTGGAGCCTTGATGTCCGAAATTTTTTTAAATTACACATTCCCGCAACGATAGATTGGCCGTGGAGGTTCAAAATGGTTCAAATGCCTCTGAGTACTATGGGACTTAACTCCTGAGGTAATCAGTCCCCTAGAACTTAGAACTACTTAAACCTAACTAACCTAAGGGCATCACACATATCCATGCCCGAGGCAGGATTCGAACCTGCGACCGTAGCGGTCGCGCGGTTCTAGACTGTAGCGCCTAGAACCGCTCGGCCACTCGGGGCCGGTGGCCGTGGAGGTCCAATTCCTTGGCCGCCACGTTTGCCCGACATAACCCCCCCCCCTCTATTTTTTCTTGTGGGGTTATCTGAAAAACCGGGTAAACGCTACACCAAAAAGGACCAGCAAGACTTGAAACAGCACATAAGAATTGTCATCAACTCTGTGAGAGGACAGATGCTCCCCAACACATGGCACGAAATCGATTATAGACTTGATATTCTTTGCGCTACCCGTGGCGCCCATGTTCAAGTGTACTGAACCGTCCACCTGTGTGTGAAAAGTTGATGAGCTGCTGTATGATTTCCCTGTATTTGTTCGTCAATAAAGTGCGTTTCCTCTCAGATTTAATGAGTTCAAACGTTGTAGTCTCACTGTGGACACCCTGTATATTAGATCTTTATATCCCCTACACTGCACGTTCGGGTTTTTTTTTTTACTCCCGAGTATGTTGGCTAACCTTAGAATGGAACGGTCGGTATTCTTTTGTTTCTGCTGTTTGCAAACAACACGGTTTCAAAACGCGGTTAGTTTTGTTCACGTGTGATATACTTACGATTGCTGTGCTTGTTTACAAATGTACTCACCTCTTTCACAGCTATTTATATAGAAGCTCCTTCAAGTTAAGCCTATACCTAACGTCCTCTACTGATGATAAGCCACGTCATGGATTGTGTCCATCAGGAGAAAATTCTTGGCGCAAATACAATAGGGCTCAGGCAACTGGAGAATCTCATTCTCACCAGCATTCTCTTCCTGCTGCTGTCATTACAGCAATTAAACCTGTTTTCAGAGACTTGGCTCATCCTGGCATTCTAAGGAAATGTCTGCATGGGCAGACACAGAACCCAAATGAATGTTTCAACAGCATTATTTGGAACCTCCTTCCTAAAACTGTATTTGTAGGGATGCATACAATGAAACTAGGAGTTCATGATGCTGTCATTACATTCAGTTGTGGTAATATTGGAAAGTGTTGGGTACTGAAAAAGCTGGGAATTAATCCTGGTGAAAATATGAACACTGGGCAGCAACATTGCGACAAAACGAGGATAGCCGATGCAGACAGGTCTGCATCTAATATGGCCAAGAAAGCAAGACAAACATCGAGGAAGGTGAAAAAGAAGCTGGAAGACCTGCTAGAGACCGAAGAAGGGTCATCATATGCAGCAGGACAGTTTTAATTAACTGTAAGTAACAAATTTCAGAAGTTCTCTGTTTGAAGTCAATTTCCCGCAAACTAAAATTTTCAGTACATATGCCCCTTTATATCAGAAACTATCACAGATAGATAAATGAAATTTTCAGAGACTCTGCATAACATTAAAAGCCACCTCTGGTACTGCGTTCATTAATATTCCCCCATTAGGAAGTTCACAAAAAAATATTGTCTGCAGAAAAAACTTAATACTTTTGTTAGTAAATTTAAAAAAGTATTCCTTAAAAACTATAAAATGGATAAAGTAAATTTTAGTACAGTTGCCTATTAGCATCATGTATCATACAGTAAAACTATTAAGGTCCTGCACCAAATAGTCTTTTTTTTTAGAAATAGGTCAAATACTTGCCTAAATTAACATGGGTTAGACAGGCAAGCTGCCTCAGTCAACAGTTAGTTCTTTTAGTCGCTGACGAGATCCCGTGTAAGGATGTCTTTTTAATGCGGTATGTTTCGTTCTATTTTATATACATGTACATAAAATTGTGTACTCTGGATAAAATTACTTACCTATTTCTCTCTCATCTAACAGATTCTGATATTGGGTTGAGTCGAAACGCTTTGGGTTGCATAGTTTATATACAGAAGTTACAAAAACCTAAGAGTACATCAACTAGTGCTATTACTATCACGGACGCGTGTGGTGAATTCACGTGTATTTAGTGACAGTGAGCGGCAACGGCACCGCCCAGGGTGCACAACTGGTGCGGCGCCCTGTCTGTCCCCTTCCTCTGTGTTCACGCCCCTCGCTCCCTCTACATAGCTTACGTCGCATCCACTGAGAACAAAAGATGCGAACCACAGCGGGGCTGTCTGGTGATCATTCGCTGCTCTATCTTCAGCGTTTAACAGCTCTGATGACTTCTGGTAGCACTAGCTAATCCGCTTCTCCCCCCCCCCCCTCCCCCCCACCCCCCCTGTAACGGTACGTCACATAAATGGACATTTGGATAAAGGGGAAAAAAGTTTTTTTTATGAGATGTGTGAAGCATAAATTATTTCAAGACTGTGTACGTGTGCGCGATGTATAACAAATGGTAAAGAATGTAAGTTATTATTATCAAAATACAAATATCGATGTAATTAAAAAAAAGTTTTTTGGTATAATCTCTGTGTATCATAGGCCAGGAACATCAGAGACAACGCTTTGATTGAAGGGACTCCTCTGTTTTGTTTCGTGTAGAGGTAGGCCGCCATTGTAGCGCTGGATAATATTAAATGTAAGTTTGGTTGTAATTTACTAAAACATAATTGTTATTACAAACTGTGTATTACTGACTTAGTTGTCACCTCTCATAAACGAAAACATTAATTATAATTAACAACATTTTTACAGAAGTTCGTAGTGCAAGGAGCTCATCTCCCGTACCAGGACTTCGTCGGCCATTACGCTGACTGTATTATTTAATTAAAATTTCAGGTCATAATATTAAATGTAAATGTGAGAGGGTTCCCTACCTTGATCTTACAATAGTTCCAGGGTTAAACAGAGTAAAAATAGATTTCGTTTATTAAGATTTAGAATACTGAATGAGTTAAGTATGTTTCATTTTGGCCGCCTAACGGCAGATGAGATTCTCTCCGGTTTTGGCTTGCAAATAATGAACAAGAAATATTGAAAATCATTACATTCCGCAATATCTCAGTTAATCCTTGTGTAGTTTGGTACATAAATAGCCAGTAGCCCCTGAGACCCATATTAATAATTATAGTTTGCGTAAGAATACGCATATTTTCTTTTCCAAATAGCAGCGCTCCTAGCCCACAATATTTAAAGTCACCCCAACCAAAGTCATAAAATATATTTATAAAAATAGAAATATATAATTATCCCGTGATAAAGTAAGTAGCCATATACACATATACCGTGATAACACCCCCCCCCCCCCAAATCCTGTTCCACTCACGAATGACGCGTGGGAGGAATGAAGAATGATTGTCGTGAGCCTCTGAATTAGCTCTTTTAATTTCCCAAACTCTCCCGTCGTGGTGATTTCGCGAGACGTAGACGGGAGGAAGTAATACGTTTAAGGCTCGTCCCAGAAAGTGGTCTCCCGAAATTTCAGTGGTTGACCTCTCCGTGACACACAACGCCTCTCTTGTAGCGTCCGTGACTGGAGTTCGTTGTGCACCTCTGTAACGCTCTCGGGCAGACTAAACGACCTCTCGACGAAACGCGCCGCTCTTCGTTAGATCTTCCCTATCTCCTCTATCTGTCCTGCCTGGGAAGTATCCCAATACTCAAAAGTCGGCCGATAAGCCTCAGTTTCAAAAACGAAAATCTTGCCAAGATTAAAGGAATGGCAACTAAAACCTTCTTGACGAAAATAAAGAATACCCTCAAGAAACAAAGTCACTGGTTGATAATTTGCTTAAAGGGTTATCAGAGTGGTTTGGTGTTATCTCCAGCAACGAAATGATTAGTCAGGCAACATTACTGGACCCCCGATTCAAAGGCAAGGGACTTTCAGCTGACAAAACATTTAAGGACTGCTACAGAAAGGCTGTTGCAGAATTGAAAGCGTTAGTTGTTCAATCAGAAAAAACAGAGCTCATGTCTCAACCAGTTACCACAGTTACACATGAGACTTCTTCAATCTGGTAGGAGTGCAATGAAACTGTTAGTCAAATTCTAGCAAGTCACAACCCGGAAAATGCAGTAATTGTTGAATTGGACGAATATTTAGTGGAGGTCTATTTGCCTACAAACAACGATCCCTTAAACTCGAGGGAAACAAAAAACTGCTGTGGCTATCGAAAAATGGTTCAAATTGCTCTGAGCACTATGGGACTTAACATCTGAGGTCATCAGTCCCCTAGAACTTAGAACTACTTAAACCTAACTAACCTAAGAACATCACACACATCCATGCCCGAGGCAGGATTCGAACCTGCGACCGTAGCGGTTGCATGGTTCCAGACTGTAGCATCTAGAACCGCTCGGCCACCCCGGCCGGCTCTGTGGCTATCGTTTTATCAATTGGTTCTAAGGACAAATATGCACTGAGAAGAGAAAGAAACTCACATCGACTACAATCGGTCAAATTTTATTCCTAATTCACAATATTGATTAATTTTTAATGGGGACATATATGGTCATACTGGCGGTAAATGATGACTGCAGATACGCTTCAATTACAGTTGTCATAATTCTTATATTGTTTTTCCAATACAAATACCAAAATATAACAAGTATCAGTCTTCATTCATAAAATTTTTCCATTTGATAAAAAATAATTAGGATTTTGTGTAATATTTATAGCTTTTTCACTAGACAGAATTTAAAACTTTTGTATCTGAAAATTTCTAGGCACGTAACACAAAACTTTTGCTGATGTTCGTATGTTCTTTCAAAATAGGACCAAATCAGATAAAAATGCAGGTTTAGTGATCTGAATTAAAAAAGCAATGTACCTTCGTTTTACTTATTTTTGTGAGTGGGTGGTGAACCCATTCCAGTGAGTGACCAGTTCTGATCTAGTCTCTAAAAAGAAAAGTTTTGCCAAAGAAATGTTCAAATGTGTGTGAAATCGAAGAGTGAAAAATCCGTGGTGGGTCCGACCGAGAATCGACCCCGCGACCTCTGTTTCCAGGCACCCGCTTTACCGCTACGCCACCAGAGTCGATACGTACATAGATGGTTTAATTTACAGTTTTTCATGAGTGAGTTTGCGACTGTAAAATTATGTGACATATTCCGTATCTTTTCACTGCAATGATTTAGAAGTTTAAATATTTTATGCCGCTAAGGGACCGTGGACCTTAGTATCTGACAAATCCAACTTGATATACAGGGTGGTCCAGTGATCGTGACCGGGCCAAATATCTCACGAAATAATCGTCAAACGAAAAAACTACAAAGAACGAGACTTGTCTAGCTTGAAGGGGGAAACGAGATGGCGCTATGGTTGGCCCGATAGTCACAAACATATGGCTCACAATTTTAGACGAACAGTTGGGAACAGGTAGGTTTTTTCAATTAAAATACAGAACGTAGGTACGTTTGAACATTTTATTTCAGTTGTTCCAATGTGATACGTGTACCTTTGTGAACTTATCATTTCTGAGAACGCATGCTGTTACAGCGTGATTACCTGTAAATACCACATTAATGCAATAAATGCTCAAAATGATGTCCGTCAACCTCAATGCATTTGACAATACGTGTAACGACATTCCTCTCAACAGCGAGTAGTTCGCCGTCCGTAATGTTCGCACATGCATTGACAATGCGCTGACGCATGTTGTCAGGCGTTGTCGGTGGATTACGATAGCAAATATCCTTCATCTTTCCCCACAGAAAGAAATCCGGGGACGTCAGATCCGCTGAACGTGCGGGCCATGGTATGGTGCTTCGACGACCAATCCACCTGTCATGAAATATGCTATTCAGTACCGCTTCAACCGCACGCGAGCTACGTGTCGGGCATCAATCATGTTGGAAGTACATCGCCATTCTGTCATGCAGTGAAACATCCTGTAGTAACATCGGTAGAGCATTACGTAGGAAATTAGCATACATTGCACCATTTAGATTGCCATCGATAAAATGGGGGCCAATCATCCTTCCTCCCATAATGCCGCACCATACATTAACCCGCCAAGGTTGCTGATGTTCCACTTGTCGCAGCCTTCGTAGATTTTCCGTTGCCTAACAGTGCATACAATGCCGGTTTGCGTTACCGCTGTTGGTGAATGACGCTTCGTCGCTAAATATAACGCGTGCAAAAAATCTGTCATCGTCCCGTAATTTCTCTTGTGCCCAGTGGCAGAACTGTACACGACGTTCAAAGTTGTCGCCATGCAATTCCTGGTGCGTAGAAATATGGTACGGGTGCAATCGATGTTGATGTAGCATTCTCAACACCGACGTTTTTGAGATTCCCGATTCTCGCGCAATTTTTCTGCTACTGATGTGCGGATTAGCCGCGACAGTAGCTAAAACACCTACTTGGGCACCATCATTTGTTGCAGGTCGTTGTTGACGTTTCACATGTGGCTGAACACTTCCTGTTTCCTTAAATAACATAACTATCCGGCGAACGGTCCGGACACTTGGATGATGTCCAGGATACCGAGCAGCATACATAGCACACGCCCGTTGGGCATTTTGATCACAATAGCCATACATCAACACGATATCGACCTTTTCCGCAATTGGTAAACGGTCCATTTTAAGACGGGTTATGTATCACGAAGGAAATACCGTCCGCACTGGAAGAATGTTACGTGATACTACGTACTTACACGTTTGTGACTATTACAGCGCCATCTATTACAAAGCGAAAAAAGTGGTCCAACTAAGTTTGTTGCTTATTTCGTGAGATATTTGGCCCGGTCACTATCAATGGACCTCCCTGTATAGTTACACCCGTAACATTGTCTGTAGGACTTTACATATTTTTTTATGAAGCACTTTTTGCTTCTCCTGTAACATTTATCGGAAAGTCTTCTCAGACTGCTCATGTGTGCGGATGCTATTGTTTCGGCGCCCGTCTGAAGGCTGTGCCTTCCATCTAGAGAACGCGACTGCGCCGTTTCCCCTGAACAGGAAGGCGTGCGAGTTCGCGGCGGCAGCAGCAGCAATGCAGGTAATCGCCGTCTCCGCAGACCGCTTCCTGTGAGGGGAGGTCTCGAGGCCGCTGCTGGCATTTACAAGCGCTGCGCTGACTCACCAGTTGCTCAACACGGAGCAGCGATTACCCACCAGCACGGTCTGCCTGCAGGTTCTACGGACCAGTTGTCAGCGGGCAGGTGCGCATGCGCGGAGCTTACGTCACGATATCAGCAGCTCCTCCTCCCTCTCCTGGCTGAAGGAAGTGTGGCTGTTAGTCGTATGAGCAGCAGCAGCAAGCAGATAGACAGTAAATGTAAAAAATTTTCTGGTGCGCCCAAGCTGCCAGAATCGCGCATGCGCAGAGCGGTCTGATTTGTAGAGAGAGAGAGAGAGAGAGAGAGAGAGAGAGAGAGTGTACTCCGCACGTGACCCATGTTTGCGTTTCCCGATTTTGCTCTTTTCTCTTCGTTTACAGCTCTCACATCAAACCAAACTAAACCAACGCGGACTTTTGTCGCTGGGAGCTATCAAGCGAGTTAAAATAATTTCACTAGTCACAGAGGACTAAAACATGTCATCAACTGCAGGTTTCTGATTTTATTTCCAAGTTATTAGCAATCAATCATTAATCGTCTTGCAAAACAAAGTTATTTTTGTCGCTCTGCTAAAAAAATTTAGCTTTTATTAATTTTTTTCCGCAGAGGCGCTCAATTTATTTGAGTTTCATTCCACACTATTTGGCCAGTTTCAATTGTTCGCTCACATTTCAAGAGTAAATTTTCATTTTACGGCACGTATGGCACTACGCCGTAATAAAGAAACAAATATGACAATACAGTAAGTACTGGTATTCCAAGAAAATTGGCATCCCGAAAACCACACTGAAAACTTAATACCAGGTACTTTTGCGTGAATCTGGACATTCGAATGTGCACTTTAAACCGAATTATGCACTTTAGTACGGTTTACGAAATTCCAACGTCCTTTGAGTATTCTCAGTTTCTTTTACGACATTGTGTAACATGTCTTTATGCTACATATGTATGAACATCCGTAAATGTTCACTGGGAGACGACTAAGCAGACAATTTTGGCCAGTAGTACAGAATAAAATGTTTTGACTCAAATATGTAATTTGACAGATAATCTTGTTAATTGTTTTATACAGTTTAAAATAGTCATGTAATGACTTATTGTCCTTAGTCATGGTGTATACTAGCAACTTTCTTTTTTAAAAAATTTTTTTGCATTAAAATTGTATTCTTTCTTACTAGCTTTTTGAAGCGCTGTGTAGATGTAAACCTGGTTGGAAATGCCACATAACAGTTTTTCAGAATACGAATAATAATAAAAACTATGTTAAAGTCACCACACAACAAAATATTAGGGTACTCTAAACTGTAGAAACTAGTTTTAAATTGAATATTATCCCAAGAGCTGCTTAATTGTTTTGCATTCCTTATCTGGGCAGGATACTATAAAACAACTGCATTGTTGTGTGTACTGAGTTCCTAAGTCCCCTAAGAACAACATGCTGTAGTGCCGCACATGATCACACGATGCCCCAGCATGCACGAAATTCCGAACGGCACTGCGACGAAAAGTGTACCAGCACAGCAAAAACACAAGAGCACGGGCTTCCTGGCAGATTTCCTGCCCACGAAGAACGGGCAAAGCACGGCAGCCAGCGCACCGCATCTCCCAGAGGGCGGGCGGCGCAAACGGCCGATGTCCACTGCTCAAGTCGGCGCCAGAAAGGCAGTGAAGAAGAAGAGACAACCTACTGTCTCTACCACGGGAGGCAGAAGACGCGCCATCCGTGACGACAGCGTGGTAGGCGCCACCTGGACGACCGTTTCGTCCCGACGGGCGGCCAGACCCAGGGCGACGCCCTCCCCGCCTCCCACATCGACTGCAAACCGCTTCGGCGCGCTTGCAGACGACGAGAGGCCGGAGCAGCCAACGACCTCGCAGACGGCGCCCACGACCGCTGCACAGGTTGGCTGCTCAGACGACGAAGTAGAGACGGCCCCCACCACCGGGCAGTCTCACCGACGGCCGCCGCCGATAGTCTTTGAGGTGGCCAAAGACTACAAGCGTTTCCCGCAGCTCGTCAGGCAGTGGACGACTGCCGATTTCACGCTGCGAGCTGCTTCTGGAAACCTTGTGCGGCTGCAAGTTAGTAATACGCAGGATTACATGAAGGTGACGTCGGAGGCGTCGAACCAGGGCCTGCACTGGTACACGCACGCCGCCGTCCCCGAGAGGCTGCTAAAGGTGGTCGTCAAGGGCTTCCCCATGGCGGCTGAACCCGACCTGCTAAAAGAAGAGCTGGCGGACCTTGACTTTCACGTCAGGAACGTGACGCGGGTCAAGTCCCACGTCAGTCATAAAGAGTCGCCTTCTCTGCTGGTGATTGCCACCGACACACCGGAGAACAGGCGGCTCTTCGAGCTGAAGAAGGTGGCCAACACATCGGTCACCGCGGAGGGCCTCAAGCAGAAGAGGGGGCTCGTACAGTGCTTCCGCTGCCAGGGGATGGGACACGTGGCTCGCCACTGTTCCTTTCCCGAGGCATGCGTGAAGTGCGCAGGCCCCCACGCAAGTGGGCTATGCCCACTTCCCAGGACGCACACACCCAAGTGTGCAAACTGCGGCGGCCCGCATGTGGCGAGTTATCGTGGCTGTGAAGTCTTCAAAGCTGCGATTGCTCGCCAGCGCGGGCAGCCAGCACAGAAGTCTGCCGGCCGCTCCCTCCGCCGTCCGCGCCCAGGCGCAAAACCGGCGAGGCGGCAGGCAACAGCGACTACCCAGAGGACAACCGCAGGCGCTAACAACGTCCCCACCACGGCGGGGAACAGAAGAAGGCGCATCCGCGCCAACAAACGTGCCCGAGAGGGCACGCCTGAAGCTGAGCGCGTTTCCCCCCACAAGGGGAAATTGCGCAAAGGAGACGCCACAGCAACGGACGGTGGCAAGAGTGGCAACACGACTGCCACCGCCCGTCAACCTGCTGCGCCAAGGCGAGACGCTGCACCTGCAGCGAATGAAGACATCCTGGCAGCAGCCGTCTCCGCACTGTCTGTGGCGATCGACAAGGTGGCAAGCCTTGCCGACACGCTGCAGCGAGTTGCGGAGGCCATGCTGACGGCCACACAAGCGGCGGCTAAGCAGCAGCCGAAGTGAGGCGCTCCCTGCGCCGTCCGCGCCGGGAGGAGTGCAGTCGGCCCGCCGAGGGCCAACACCGTTGTCCGCACACGCGGCCAACACAGAAGGCAATTAAACCTGAAAAGGGCAACTAGAAGACAAGAATAAAAAGAGAAGAACCGAAGAAAAACAACTAGTCGAAAGAAGATATGGAGGCAATGCAGGGGAAGCCTGCAAATACTCCGGCCACCAGGGTTAGATGGCATCCCTGAAGAAGATGCTCTAGCTGGCGGGCTTCCTACGTCATCGTAGCTGGGAGTGTGCAGTAGCGCCTATCTGGCGCTCCGTGGCAGCTGCTCGAACCAACCTCCTGTCACGCTTCGTTCAAAGTTGCCTTACGGAACGTAAGAAGTATGCCTCTCTCCAAAACGAAAGGCACCCCTCAAGAAGCCACGTCTGACTTACTTTTTCCGACTTTCTTCATACCTCGCCCAAATTCCTCAACAGCATGGACTGCGTACACCGAATAAAAATCAGCGCCATTACACATATTGAAAGAAACTAATGCCGGAAAAATGGCTAACACGTCCCACGCCACTCGCGTTGACCCGCCCTATCACTATCCCACACGTCAAGACAAAGGGGAAAGAGTGAAACCTGCTATACTTTGGATTAAAACATATGTAAAGCGACAAAGGAGCTAAAGTAACAGAACAGTTACATGTCACTGGCTGACCACTTACAAGAAACATGTGTGAGCCAGTTGCCCACTTAACACATTAAGAACATCTCCCGAGAATCTTAGAAAACAAGTTAGACAAATCGCAAAACCTTTCGTTTGAATCCCACTTAAAAAAGTGGGCAGGTCTGTCAGTAAATCTGCCGCTGCCCTATGGTCCGAAAATAAAATATAGTCTTGTAAAATGTGGCGCACACTGATCGTACGCCACAAGCACCACACACTGAAGGGCCTACTAGCCAGAGCTAAAAGTCTTGCGTCATACGCACAGGCCGTGAGGACCAGTCAAGACATCCTCATCCCGTCCGCATGGCTGGAGGCACGCCTCTTTCGTTCACTCCGAGGTACGCCGCGGCCGCGACGTGGGCTTCACTAGACGCAGCTTATTCTGTCACTTCCAGCCACTACTCTTCCCATGACTCTGGAGCTCAACAGTGAGGCGATAGCGTGCGGGGGGATGGCACACTGAACTGGGGACCACGACAATCCTCCCTGACTGCTACATCCGCCATTTCGTTCCCGAAACACTCATGTGTCCAGGCACCCACAGAAAGGCATCTCCTTCCCCAGTCTTTCTAGGTGTAGGAGGGGGCGTTCTGGTTATCCTGGACTATTTTATCTGCTGGATACAAGAATTACAGAGACTGATGGGCTCTGAATGGGTCGGAACAAACGGGGAATTCAGTAGGCATGGGGGAATGAAATACAGTAGAAGAAGAATGGGTAGCTTTGATAGATGAAATAGTGAAGGCAGCAGAGGTTCAAGTAGGTAAGACGAGGACTAATAGAAATCCTTGGGTAACAGAAGAGATACTGAATTTAATTGATGAAACGAGAAAATACAAAAATGCAGTAAATGAAGCAGGCAAAAAGGAAAACAAATGTCTCAAAAATGAGATTGACAGGAAGTGCAAAATGGCTAAGCAGGGATGGCTAGAGGTCAAATGTAAGGATGTAGAGGCGTATATCACTAGGGGTAAGATAGATACCGCCTATAGGCAAATTAAAGAGACCTTGGAGAAAAGAGAACCACTTGTATGAATATCAAGAGCTCAGATGGAGACTCAGTTCTAAGCAAAGAAGATGGAAGGAGTATATAGAGGGTCTATACAAGGGCGATGTACTTGAGGACAACATTATGGAAATGGAAGAGGATGTAGATGAAGATGAAATGGGAGATACGATACTGCGTGAAGAGTATGACAGAGCACTGAAAGATCTGAGTCGAAACAAGGCCCCCGGAGTAGAAAACATTCCATTAGAACTACTGACAGCCTTGGGAGAGCCAGTCCTGACAAAACTCTACCATCCGGTGAGCAAGATGTATGAGACAGGCGAAATACCCTCAGACTTCAAGAAGAATATAATAATTCCAATCCCAAAGAAATCAGGTGTTGACAGATGTGAAACTTACTGAACTATCAGTTTAATAAGTCACAGCTGCAAAATACTAACACGAATTCTTTACAGACGAATGGAAAAACTGGTAGAAGCCGACCTCGGGGAAGATCAGTTTGGATTCCGTAGAAATGTTGGAACATGTGAGGCAATACTGACCCTACGACTTATCTTAGAAAATAGATTAAGGAAAGGCAAACCTACGTTTCTAGCATTTGTAGACTTAGAGAAAGCTTTTGACAGTGTTGACTGGAATACTCTCTTTCAAATTCTGAAGGTGGTAGGGGTAAAACACAGGGAGCGAAAGGATAATTACAATTTGTACAAAAAGCAGATGGCAGTTATAAGAGTCGAGGGACATGAAAGGGAAGCAGTGGACAGGGTTGTAGCCTATCCCCGACGTTATTTAATCTGTATATCGAGCAAGCAGTAAAGGAAACAAATGAAAAATTCGGAGTAGGTATTAAAATCCACCGAGAAGAAATAAAAACTTTGAGGTTCAAGTACGACATTGTAATTCTGTCAGAGACAGCAAAGGACCTGGAAGACCAGCTGAACGGAATGGACAGTGTCTTGAAAGGAGGATATAAGACGAACATCAACAAAAGCAAAACGAGGTTAATGGAATGTAGTCGAATTCAATCGGATGATGCTGAGGAAATTAGAGTAGAAAATGAGATGCTTAAAGTAGTAAATGAGTTTTGCTATTAGGGGAGCAAGATCACTAATGATTGTCGAAGTAGAGAAGATATAAAATGTAGACTGGCGATGGCAAGGAAACCGTTTCTGAAGAAGAGAAATTTGATAACATTGAGTATAGATTTGTGTGTCAGGAAGTCGTTTCTGAAAGTATTTGTATGGAATGTGGCCATGTATGGAAGTGAAACGTGGACGATAAATAGTTTGGACAAGAACAGAATAGATGCTTTCGAAATGTGGTGCTACAGAAGAATGCTGAAGATTAGATGGGTAGATCACATAACTAATGAGGAGGTATTGAATACAACTGGGGAGAAGTGGAGTTTGTGGTACAACTTGACTAGAAGAAGGGTTGGTAGGCTATATTCTGAGGCATCAAGGGATCACCAATTTAGTATTGGAGGGCAGTGTGGAGGGTAAAAATCGTAGAGGGAGACCAAGAGATGAATACACCAAACAGATTCGGAAGGATGTAGGTTGCAGTAGGTACTGGGAGATGAAGAAGCTTGCACAGGATAGAGTAACATGGAGGGCTGCATCAAACCAGTCTCTGAACTGAAGTCCACAACAACAACAACAACGGCACGCAGATAATTCGCCATCGGAGATAATGAAGTGTGGAGGCAACTGAATCGTGAGAACTCTATCAGGTAAAACAACGGAACAGACAACGTTGGTTAGACGTATCCGTGAACGAGCTACAAAGTTGCGGTAGTCATTTAAAATATCGGAAAATGTCGCATTTCAAACATACGCTGGAGAGAATCCCGGGTATGGGGCTGGTCCTGTAAGCACCCGTGGGCAGACTGATCGCCTCGTGGTGTATAACGCCAATTATCTTCAGACAAGTGGTTCTTGGTTACCCGTACACTGTGCATCCATAGTCCAGCCGCAATAGCACGAAGCCCCTGTAAAACTGGAACGCCCCGCCTGCCGCCCAAGACTTGGGGCTACGACACTTCAATAAGTTCAGTGCCTTCTGGGGTCTGGCTTTCAGTTCTCTCAAGTGTGGTAACCATAACAGTTTGGAGTACAAAAGAGGCCCAGACACTTTGCATAGTCATTAAAGGGGAAATTCAGGGAAATTGAAAATCTAACGAGAACGATTAACATGAACATACACATGAACTTCTCTGCAGAGAATGTAAAAACAGACTTTGGAGCCCAGGTCTCCAACCCTTTAACTTTTAAGTTTCAACTGACGACTCGGTGCTGCAGTACTGAAGAAAGAGCAGAAACTG
The DNA here is from genome assembly GCF_021461395.2 of Schistocerca americana. NCBI lineage: Eukaryota > Metazoa > Arthropoda > Insecta > Orthoptera > Acrididae > Schistocerca > Schistocerca americana. Next base: position 96,332,637 of record NC_060123.1, on the reverse strand, counting down.
CAAAATCGACCGCAAATAACGAGCACTGGGCAGGACTCCTTAATGTGGACACTATACTATTAATGGCTGTGGCAGAAAAGATGGCACTTAAAATGACAGTACCCTGGAGAACACCATACGCCTGTTCAGAAATGACATTATGTCACCGACTCTGTAACTAAAAAGGCGTTTTGAGACTAATGAACAAATGAAGACAGGAAGATGGCCACAAAATCCCCATTGATGTAGCCCATTGAGAATATTGTGCCTACAAGTAGTGTCGTATGCCTTACTGATGCCAAAAAATACCGCTAGACAATGTTCGTTACGAAGGAAAGCCCGCTGAATTTCTGTCTCTAGCGGGGTCAGGTTATCGATGGATGACAGACATCTCCCGAATCCTCACTGAGAGGAGTTAAGTAGCTGCCTGGTGTCCCATATCCAGACGAGATGATGACTGACCATGCGCTCTACGATCTTTCCTACTCAGCTCACTAACACGAAGCTCCGATGACTACTGGTAAATGTTCGATCCTTTAATGTTTTGAGAAGAGAGATCAAAATTGCCTCTCGCCAGGAGCTAGGAAAATTGGCCTGTCAGCCATATCGAATTAGAACAACGCAAAAGGATTACCTCTGACACCGTCTGCAAGTGCTGGAGGATGCTGAACTAGATTTGATCATGACCGAGAACTGTATCACAAGCACTAGACAACTCGATTCCAGTTTCCACATGGAGAATGGGCAGTTGTTAAACTCCGAACTGGTGAACCAGAAGTACAATTCGATCCTCTCCATGGTGGCACGGTAACAACAGAACACCTGGATCTTGGCTGGCAGTGGCTGCAATCAGTGCAAAATACTCTGTCACCATTGTCTACACGATGTCTCCAGGTGTTTTTCAGAGGCACCCCTGTTTCAACAGCGCCGCTACAGGTAGCCGAGTATTTTTACTGGAAACGGCTTTCCACATTGTTGTGGAACAAATGGGACGATTGAGAGAGTCCAGGAACGATTATCATGATCTTTTCTTGCTCTCCCTCATGATGCATCGAGCTTTGGCCTTCGACGATCGGAAGACTGCGAGGTTTTGTACCGTTCGGTGGCAGTTAAATTGTCGCAGAGCCACATGTCTGACCTAGCTTACCGACCGGAACTCTTAAGTCTACCAAGAAAAAGGCTGCCTCCGAAAATTACCAGACGACTGCGGAATTTAGAACTCAGCGGCACGGTGGATCACTCGTGTGACGTCGTCCATCCTGGACGTTGTCGTGTCATTAAAACCAGCCAACTGGCTGAACAGCGTCCAGATGGCTCTGTGATCTTCCATCATGGCTGTGTCCTCCTGGGAGAGCTCCATCTAGTAGGTGAACCCCGACAAGAGACGCAGTCACTATAATGAAGGTCATAAGTGAATTCCCGCTGAACAGACAGTGCGAAGACTGGAGAGGAGGCAGAGACAGAAAGAGAGAAGGGGAGGGAGGGAGGAGAGAGAGAGAGAGAATGAAGGCTGGGGATGACCCAATAACAGCAGAGAAAGAAGTGGGAGTGTCTGGTTTGAGGAAGCACAGCTCGTGAGTCATCATGAGGCACTCCAAAACTCGAGCCCAAGGGAAACTACAGGTTCAGCCACACACTACATGGTGGTCAATGACATCTCCCAATACAAGAAATGGTCAGGGGGGTTGATCTATAAGATCTGCGGGAGCCTCAGAGTCTATCACATTTTACAGAGGTAAATACAGCGAGCGAACAGTGGTCCCTGATACACACGAATTTCAACTGCAGCTGGTCGCAGATCAGTAGCCAGGGGAGAATGGGGGGACTGGTGTGCGTTTCTGACAAGTGGAGCAGCCTCTCCCTTGGTCCTTTCCCCAGTCAGGACATCCTTGCAATGAAGGGTATAGTCCCGTAGTACTTTAAAATACGTTTACTGCAAAACCTATTAATGTTCCACTGTAGTCAAAAATGGTTCAAATGGCTCTGAGCACTATGGGACTTAACTTCTAAGGTCATCAGTCCCCTAGAACTTAGAACTACTTAAACCTAACTAACCTAAGGGCATCTCACACATCCATGCCCGAGGCAGCATTCGAACCTGCGACCGTAGCGGTCGCGTGGTTCCAGACTGTAGCGCCCAGAACCACTCGGCCACTCAGACCGGCTTCACTGTAGTCCCTGAGCTACTTATCACGGAGGTAGCATTTACATCCTGTCTTTCCGCCAGGTAGAACAGCCCACAATGGGTGGAGGCTCTGTTTTGGGCGAAATGATTGACCCAGGCCGTCATCAAGGTCGATTGGCTCAGAGGATGAATTGCGGGAGATGTCATCGAGAGACGTCAGAAAGTGATACAGACATCATAGGGCTGCTTACTTGCAATCTCTGCCAGCAACTGATGCTTTGTCTTTGATTTTTTGGCCAGAGGAGACTTCGGAGCCGCAACTGCAGCGGTGGTAGTAGCAGCACAGGACAGTGGACCAGACTGAACGTTTGGATGGGCAGGGAGCTCCACAACGTCGATAACCACGGCCTTTTCTGATGTTCTGGGGAAAGTACGAGCTTTGAAATAACTGCAGCAGCACATGGACGTTGATAATGAGACCTACTGAACGATTGGGTGTCGTACCTACCATTGGCCCAAATATTCTGCTGAGAGATTGGGGAGAAAATTTCGGGAGTTCCGTCTCTGTCCCACGAGCAGATAGGGAAACAAGGGTCCTCTCAGACAGAGCCCCGCTTGCGTGAGTAAGCCTCATACGAGTGAAGTGCGGCAGTTTGTCAAAAAAAGTGCTGAAATGTGCGTGAAATATTATGGGTCTTAACTGCTAAGGTCATCAGTCCCTAAGCTTACACACTACTTAACCTAAATTATCCTAAGGACAAACACACACACACCCAAGCCCGAGGGAGGACTCGAACCACCGCCAGGACCAGCCGCAGAGTCCATGACTGCAGCGCCTTTGACCTCTCGGCTAATCCCGCGCGGCAGCTTGTCGCAGAGGTTGCACGCCAAGGATTTTCTATCTCTTTTCTACCTCAACAGCCACGCATCTCGTCAATGTGTTGCACACCTTGAGATGGCAAGGTTTGTTACAGAAGTTCTTACCATCCTCGTAATCTGGGCGTTCATTGTGCCACACGGTCTTCCACTGTTGCACCGTACAGTGGTTGCTGAAGAATGTCCAGATGTTTAGGTGACAAGGCATGGTGGCATTTAGCAGTCGCCGGCTCTGTAACTCTGCGGTTACCAAACTCGTACCCAACAAAAGAATGCTAAGGCCCTGAGCGCTACCCCAAGCGAGTGTTGTAGGACTGTTATCTTTTAGAATTTACATCAGTGACCTAGTGGATAATGCTGGAGGCTCCGTGATGTTATTCGCGGGTGACGTTGCCGTCTAGACGGTTGCCAGAGAATCGACGGAGGGTGTAAGGACTGGAAGCTGACTCCGAACGTAAACAAACGTAACGTATCGCGCATTAACAGATCAAGAGATCTCACCGACAGTCATTTTCCCCACGTACCATCCGCAAATGGGACACGAACGGGGGGGTTGGGCGTGGGGGGGGGGGGGGGGGGGGAGATGACGGTACCAAAAATACCCTTTGCCACACACCGTAAGATGGCTTGCGGCTGATGTAGTTAACGGGCACTTGCCTTAGAAACCACTGGGGCGCCGGTGGAAGTAAGTAAAATCTCCCGTCCGTAATGAAATCGCGACACACACACACACACACACACACACACACACACACACACACAGAGTCAGTATCACACTACAAAATAGGGATTGTGACTCTACTGACTCATCGATTTTGTGCGTATTGTGGACGGGGTATTTGCTGAGTTGGAGGAGCATGGGAAGAAGAGGTTGCCTCCATGTGCTTCCACCACGAGTCCAGAACGATATAAGCATATCACGGAAAACATTACGAATGACTGGATATCAATGTTTCTCGATTTTCTTGCCGCGTCAGATCAACGACGCTGCCTCGCCATCAGCAGTTTTACTGTCTTACTAACAGTGCACATGATACTTTTTTACGTAGCTGGCCGAATTATGCCACGGAGATTTCACGAACTTCTCTATACGCTAGCAAAGATTACGCCGCTGCTACGCTGGAGAAACATTAGCAGCGATGCTGATTGCATTAGATGTCAGCTCAGCTGACTGCTCTGTAGTCTCTTGAGCACCGAGCGATCGTTTCTGTGCAACAGTAAACGTTGTCTCGGTGTTAGTTGATGTCGCACAGTCTGATCTCAACATGCAAAGAGTGTAAAACTGTCTTTCAGTGGGCGCAGCATCTCTCTAATTTTTTGGGGCACTCCGAAGTTAAACACAGTCTCTGCTCAGGACTGCACCTATTTGTTTCGATGTAGCTCCGAAGAGAGGAAAGTGTGGTATAGGCCGATCGCCTTCAGGTGGTTGAGTATCTCCGTGTTTTCTGTTCTCTGAGAATGTCGCTAAGAAAAACATTCTCATCACAGATAATTAATTCTGGTGGTGGTGAATAACAACGTGTATCATGAAACACAATCAGTTTTCACAATCTGGTTGTAATGAATTATAGTATAATGAATTATTCATTATAAACAAATTTTTATTCATTATAACTAAATTTTAAAAATTCATGGTGTTTCATGTTACACGTGGTTATTCACCGCCACCAGTACAGTGACCGTGGGATGTGAGCGAACTCCCGAACTTGCTGTACGACAGAAGAACGAGGTGAGGTAGCTAAGCACGTGCTGTCTAATTGTAGGTGACACGGAAACGTGCAATGTCTTCCTCCAGGGATGCCGCGTGCGAGTGGTCTCCCTTCTTGGCTATTTTAGCATTCTCTGGCATACCAAGTCAGTCCCTAACTCTTTTTTTTTTTAATTTCCTCGAGACAGCTCTATATTCGATATTAGAAAATCTCAGAGAATTGGTGGTAAATTCTCTATGGAAGTCTAACACAAAAGAAAGAATGCGGACGCTGAGTTTCTGGTCCGTAGCTCGTGGTCTAGTGGCTAGCGTTGCTGCCTCTGGATCAGGGGGTACCGCCTTCGATTCCCGGCCGGGTTGGAGATCTTCTCTGCCCGGGGACTGGGTGTTTGTGCTGTCATCATTCCATCATCATTCGTAAAAGGGGTGAGATTGGACTGTGCACACATTTGGAATTTGTACTGGCGCTGATGAGCGCGCAGCTGAGCGCCCCACAAACCAATTATCACCACCACTCTGGGTTTCTTCATCTTTCAAGAACTGAGGGGGCTCACTGGGAGGAAAGCAAATAAGGGCGTGGCGTGCAGTCGGAGGCCAGATCGTTAGTGGCGGGTACTGCCAGTGACGGGGCGTCGACGCGGAAGGAACCGGCTGCCATTCCTCCTCACAGCGACTCTCTAGGTGTTGGTTTTCATCTATTTAGGGTACTTGCTCAGGTAGTGAAACATGTGGGAGAAACGTGGTTCAAATCCTCTTTCACTCACCCTATTGTCGGTTATATTCCCAGTTACATTTGCCTTTTTATCCCAAAGCTGTTCAAGTGGATGACATGGTGGTTCCCTGGTGAAAGACAAATAAGCTCGATGTAAACGGAACGTTAAATTCCAACCTTTCATTCGTAACTAAAAGAGTAGGCGGCTTGTATTGGTAGGGTTACTCTTATCCTCGTTCTGTATACAACCTCATGTAAGTTTTTGCTATTCTTACACAAATTTGGTAATACTTTGGCTTACGCTGCAGTTGGCAGCGGACAGCTCTTTTACATAACTGGACAAGCGTTACGGCAAACTTCAAAGAGTTTACCCGCGTCCACTACGCAAGCCAAGCGTGGAGGTATAGCAATGAGATGCATACAGGGAACGGAGTGTAAGAGGTGTACGAAGGATATTTCTTTACACGACTACTCTGCAAGTCACTTATGTACTTAGCAAAGGCGTCATAGAACAGATTTGACAATTTTTCTCGACCGTTGCATTCTGGAATAACACTTGTGGAAAAACGAATACTTAAATCTTTCCGAGCGAGCTCTGATTACACTTTTTTATGTACGATGGTCATTTCTACCATAACGATCAACGCCTGTGTTTTAATGATTGCCGTCCCGACTCGCATGTCACTTCCGTGACATTCTCCTAATGCAAAACGAGCTGCCCTTGTTGGAACTTTTTGAACGTACTCTGTCAGTCGTCGCTGTTAAGCATACCGTGATTCCCAGCAATATTCCAGAAGACATCGTACAGGAGTACTGTAGGCAGTCTCATTAGCAAACTGATACAGTGTCTTAGAAGTGTTCCGCCAATAAAACACAGCATTCCCCACAACATTTTAGCCCATAGGTATTTAGCAGAATCGACACCTTTTAAATTTGTTTGATTTATCAAAAAATGTTCAAATGTGTGTGAAATCTTATGGGACATAACTGCTAAGATCATCAGTCCCTAAGCTTACACACTACTTAACCTAAATTATCCTAACGACAAACACACACACACCCATGCCTCCGCCGGGACCAGCCGCACAGTCCATGACTGCAGCGCCCTAGACCGCTCGGCTAAACCCACGTGGGTTTGATTTCTCGTGTAACCGAAATTAAACAGATATTTTTTGGTATTCTTGTGGAAGAACTCACACTTTGTCAACTACCATTTTTTGCGTCAAACTGGTACCGTACCTTGTCTAAATCACTTTGCAATACTTTAATAACTGGGTCAAGTACAGACAGCGTGTCTTCGGTCTGCCCATATAATATTGGTGTCTTCAAGAATCTAATTTTACTTTGATCATCGAAAACACCATGGGAATACGGTAAGGGTTGTTTAACTGCTAAACCTCGTGTAACAACAACGGAAGCCACTTGTACCACCATCCTACTTCATGAACGGCAAACTTATTCTCTGTAATTCTTCAGTAAGACATTAATTTTAACAAGGGGGGATTTGTATTGCACTGTGAAAGTCTTAAACTGCCATAAATAGAATGAATAACTCACATTACATCTGTTGACTTTATCAGCTCCGGTGTACAGTCTGCCGACAACCACTGACAGAGCTCTAGAGAACGGCTGCGAACAGAACGCGTCTGGGCAGTGACAGCTGCCGGCGCCCCGGCGTCGCTAACTATAGACAAATGAGTTACAGCTATGGAACGAGGCCAGCCGTAGAACGCCGGTTCTGAGCGATGGCGAAGATCAATAAGCTGCCACATATCCTATTCGGATGTTGATAGCGAAGCGTCCAACACGCGCAGAGAGCGTTAATGGCTATTTTTATCTGCGCGCCGAATCGCTCCTCGCGGCAAACTGTGTTATTTATCGCGTGTGGCCAAAGCGACCAAAAAGTGAGCTACCCCGCTGGACACCGTGTTTAGAAATGGTTCAAATGGCTCTGAGCACTATGGGACTTAACTTCGGAGATCATCAGTCCTCTAGAACTTAGAACTACTTAAACCTAACTAAGCTAAGGACATCAAGCACATCCACGCCCGAGGCAGGATTCGAACCTGCGACCGTAGCGGTCGCGCGGTTCCAGACTGTAGCGCCTAGAACCGCATGGCCACTCCGGCCGGCCGCCGTGTTTACGTCTGGATAAACCGAACTACGAGGAGTGCTGGCCCTCAACTCCAAAGCGAGACCCGCGTAATCAGTGAACTATCATGCCGACAGTTAACTTCACCTTGCTCAGGCAATCAGCCCCAGGTACAACCTGCTGTAGGCAGAGCAGTGCCAATACGACCGGGTGAAAAAGGGAAAACTGACGACCAACATTTAAGTAGTCCACTAAATGGGTCAACTGCGAATACCAAGGTTTTGCTAGAAATAATCCTGGCGCAGTACCAGTTAGCTCTCGTTGTCACTGGCATGTGGGACCGTGCGGTCGTACATCTTTACGGAATGTAAACTAGCCGCCAGTGAGCACGCAGTCTAACCTGCAGTTGCAGGTATACCGACTAGCTTACGCCCAGGTATGAGAGACACAAACGACGTCTGATGACGCGTCCAATCGTTCCTTCATCGTGCGCTTCGGATTTAGAGGAATAATGTCACTTCACCTTAGCTCATGTTCTCAAGATATATAAATCGTCAAAATGAGGTAATGCTCTTGGGCAAAAACCACGATAAAGATTTTATTTTTATGTCCATAGCATAGAAACACGTACAGCTACGTCTTGAATACCGACATCTACCATTCCGATCTGCACCACTAGGTTTTACACGAAATGTTGGTAGTAAACGCTGTTCTACAGCAGAGGACAATTATAGCTCGCGCGCGGCTGTAACTGAAACGAACCTTCATGGAAGGTGTTTTCGTCATCAGTAAGGTAAAAGCGGGAAAGTTGTGGCGGGGCGGGGGGGGGGGGGGGGGCGTCTTACTGACGCCGCACTTCCAAGAAACTCCTTCGCAGCCGTCGTTGTGCGAGCGACGGGATTCCTTTTTAATAACAGGTCCTAGTACATACGGGCCTGGTACCTTATAACTCATGTTTAGATTTTGCAATAGAAACATTGTAGGGTATAAGGGTCAGTAATGGCGTCTTGCACAAAGATCTTTGGTGAAAATCTGTTCCTATGAAAACGTGCACATGACGCACCATGAATGTGGGACATATGCCGCGATGCTTACAACGCGACCATACGATTTTGTCTCACAGAAAAATGTCGAGAAAACGCAATTCCAAGAAAACAGGGTGTGATGAAAGGGAGTCTGAAAATCTGTAAAACGAAGGAAAGCTGGGGTTTTACGTCCTATCGACTACGCGGTCATTAGAGATGAAGCAGAAGCTCGGACATGATGTGGATGGCAAAAGAAATCGACCGTATTCTCGTCAAAAGAAACCACCCAAGTTAACCTTAAGCGAATAACTTCGGATGGCTGCACGTAGATTTGAAACCGGGCGTTCGCGAACACGATTCCAGTATCTCAGTCACCACTTGCCGGTGCCGGGGTGGCCGAGCGGTTCTAGGCGCTTCAGTCTGGAACCGCGTGACCGCTACCGTCGCAGGTTCGAATCCTGTCTCGGGCACTGATGTGTATGATGTCCTTAGGTTAGTTAGGTTTAAGTAGTTCTAAATCTAGGGAACTTATGACCTCAGAAGTTAAGCCCCATAGTGCTCAGAGCCATTTGAACTTACCACTTGCATGGAAGCTATGGGCAAGAGAAGATCCCATAAAAGAAAGGGTCTCGACGAGGTTGCTTCGTGCGTCTGCCACAAAAAAATCAGATAACACGTTTTTGTTTAAGTTTCTAAGCCAACGTCTCTTTGTTATCGCAGTGGAAGCCGTTTGCACTTGGCGGTTGGAAGTTGGCAACAGCGCTTATGGCTGTGGGTGTTTCTTTCGCCGTACGGGGTACAGCTCGGTACCGAATTCCACTACGCTTAACGGCCTTCGTATGAAAAATTTCAACTGTGGATCAAATAATTCATAGATCCGACCGTTCTTGCTTATCGTCTGAAGACGAATGATTTGTGAAAGGAAGAGAACAACTGACGATCGTTCTCTGCCGTGGTAATTCACAGCAACAGTTAGTAACCGTTTCGAAAACTTGTCTCTGGTACTAAACTTTACCTCGGTGCTGATCCTCACTGAACGCCGCGCTAGTCTGTGTGGCACGTAGCGTTAGAAAAGTGGAGGCAACAGAGAGGACCTGTCGATGCGGCCCTGTACTGAGTACGGAAAGACATGTACTCTTAAAACTGCAACTTCCCGCCACTAAGTAATCAGTGAAATGCTATCACATGGCTGGGTACAAGCGTATGCAAACGGCTGCTGTCTTACTATCGTGTAGAACGAGAGGTGATGGCGCACGGTTCCTGACGATCGGACAGTAAAGTGAGGGAAAAGTTTTGTTACATTCTAAGCCTCTAAGCGGAATCCGCAACGTGAGAGCAGCAAACCTTAGCACAACCACTGCTTGGGGGACGTACCGCCTGATGGCTGCGTTAATGCACTTCTGCCGAAGTGGGGTAACTACCGCGGACGGTATGACCCGCTTCCTCCCTCATGTGCATTAACGACCAAAGTTCTCACCCACTCGTTACCGCTTTCCACGTTGACCCCATCGGACGCGAAGCAGAACTAGACTTTCACATGTGTAGAAGGCTGCCAAAAATGTTTGAAAGAGATTACCATTACGACGGCGAAAGACCTATACAGGTCACCTCCGGCAATAAACACCGTACATCGTATATCGGATAGCATTCAATGAATTATATGATTCCAGCGTCGTTCATTACTTTTAGCCGTCAAATTTGTCGAATGGCCTCATTTTTATAATACTCTGCTCCGTTTTATTACGATACGAGCCACAAATTTTCACATCGACTCCATCGACGAATATATGTTGTGACTACACCTGACTTCCATACGCCATTTTCTGTTCTTCCAGTCTTAATGACTTGCTACGTCTCCGCGGAAAGTAGTGTCGATTCTAAAAGTACTTGAGATGTGTTTCGTCATAAGAACGGCTCGCGCAGTTCTCCGGTCAAAACCTTGCCTGTATGCGGGAATACGTCACTTCAGTAGGCGAACTTTTAGTGACGGTGTTAAGTTGTGCTTTTGTCTTACCTGTTAAAGCAGTCGTTCCAAACAAAGAGGAGAATGTGGCTGGCATGCTTTAAGCGATGGTCGAGTGACTTAGAAGTGTCGACTGGCCTATATAATAGTACATAACATAAGAAAAAGTGGTCAGAGATCTGAAACGATTACATTCATACTAGTGAAGAGAATAAGAGGTAGAAGAAATACAAACTTTGTAGTTTTCTGATCACAATGTTGTTGTGACAGACACAATAAAAGACTTGAAAGAGCAACTGAACGGAATGGTTACCCCACTGAGAAACGTTTTAACATGAACATAAATGGAATTAAAACAGGGCTGATGGTATGTAGTGCAATTAAGTCAAGCCATTCTACAGGGGCCGGCCGGTGTGGCCGTGCGGTTCTAGGCCCTTCAGTCTGGAACCGCGTGACCGCTACGGTCGCAGGTTCGAATCCTGCCTCGGGCATGGATGTGTGTGGTGTCCGTAGGTTAGTTAGGTTTAAATAGTTCTAAGTTCTAGGGGACTGATGACCACAGATGTAAAGTCCCATAGTGCTCAGAGCCATTTTGAGCCATTCTACAGGAATTAAATTTGAAAATGAGAACCCAAATATAACAGATCGTTTCTGATATTACAGCAGCAAAATAACTGACGACAGCAGATGTGGAGAAGATATAAAATTCAGAGTGGCAACAGCAAGAAAAGCATTCATGTCAAAGAGAAATCTGTCGACAATGAGTATAACTATGAAGGTTAGGAAGCTTTTTAAGGAGGTTGCACTAGACGTCATGGCGCTGGCATACAAGCAGAGGTGGAGTGCCGCATAACCATTCCTTGGACTGAAGGCCACGGTAAGAGCGCTGACTTATTGTATTCCTGTGAGCGTTATTATTGGTCTTGTAGTTTTCTCAGCGTGATGGAACTCTCTACCTCTCTCTCTCTCTCTCTCTCTCTCTCTCTCTCTCGCAAAACACACACACACACACACACACACACACACACACGTGCGCGCGCGCGCAGAATCCGGATCTCCATCTTATGCAGAGTGCACAGCTCAACAACCTATGAGCCCTTCAGGTGCTACAGATACATATAGGTTTCCTTTAATTTTACCGAATAGACAACCTGAGATTATCTGATTCAATGTATTCGCCATTGCGAATACGGGCAACCATCAGCTGTAGAACAGAATGACGACAGTGAAAATTTGTACCGGACCGGGACTGGAATACGGATTTCTCGTTGTAACCTCCCCACAAAAATATTTAAAGTTGAACCATGTGTAACCTCCCCACGGAAAATAATAATTAAATGAATTTTAAATATTGTAACCTCTGAACAAAATTGGGTTCCCATTCATAATCTCTGCGCAGAAATGCATTCACATTCAATGTACCCACAAAATTCTTTTCTCATTTAATGTTAAGTTCGAAACAGAAAAATTCCGAAACCACAAAATAAAAATAAAAAAAAATCAGTAACCTGGTAGATTTTATGACGACAGCAGCGCTGCGCCTCGGCCCTGTATTCTGAATAAACAAAAAAGCAAAAATTCTTACCTCAATAAAAACTGCGAATATATCTGCTCTTACATAAAAAAATTTCGGCACAGCTCCGTGCAATGCTGGCCTATGCTTTGTGATTCGTGAAAGGAATTAATTATTCATTGGATAAAATCTTTAAATTGAAATGAATGTTTTTTTTAAATTACTTTATATTATAAAAATTATTATTGGGGCATTTTTTGAAAGAAATTGGATGACAGTTAACATATATCACTAGATATGCGCAAGGCTGCTTGTGTACCTTCTACAATAATACTCATCCTCCAGAGTCCTGACCAGAGCAGACTGCACACAAGCGCAGACACGCGCACACAACCACCGACTCACGCAAATTACTGTCGACTACTGCCGACTCACGCAGACTGGCGACAAGCAACAAACAACTAACTACATACTGCTCTCTGGTCAGAGACTCTCTCTCCTAAGTCTTGCCTGTTGCAGGCAGCGCGTATAGCGCATACCCCTTACACCGTTGATTCCGAGCTGTCGCCTTATCACAGGCTATCCGTGCTTGACTCTCGGCCAGACCCAAACTTCCATATGCCACCAAGCATGCGGGTACGACCTGTACTCCTCCATCCATTATGCATGTTCCTGAACAGGTAAGACGCTTTACTTTTACTGTGCTCTCCTGTACGGGAATATACACACATCAAAAAAACTTTTGCATCACCTCGGTTATGAGACTTCTGGAACCTGTACGAAAAATTGGAATAGAGATCAACATAAACATCATTTCCGCCTTTTTTATTGCTCATGAAAACCACACATTACATGTTGTACCACCATACAAGCGAGACCTTCAGCGGTGGTGGTCCACACCGGTACCTGTAATACCCAGTACCACGTCCTCTTGCTTTGATACACGCCTTTATTCGTCGTGGCATACTATCCACAAGTTCATCAAGCCACTGTCCCACTCCTCAACGGCGATTCGGCGTGGATCCCTCAGAGTGGCTGATGCGCCACATCGTCCATAAAGAGCCCTTTTCAATCTATCCTAGACATGTTCGATAGGAACAAGCTGGGCACCCTAGTCGAGCGATGTCGTTATCCCGAAGGAAGTCATTCACAAGATATGTACGATGGGGGCGCGAATTGTCGTCCATGAAGAGGAATGCCTCGCCAATATGCTGCCGACACGGTTGCACTATCGGTCGGAGGATGGCATTCAAAATCGCACAACGGTTACGACGCGTTCCATGACCACCTGTGGTGTACGTCGGTCCCATATAATGCCACCCCAAAACAACAGGGAACCTCCACGTTCCTGCACTCACTGGACAGGGTGTGGCGTTGCCTGACCGCGTTGCCTCCAAACACGTCTCCGACGATTGTCTGGCTGAAGGCATATGCGACACTCGTCGGTGAAGAGAAAGTGATGCCAATCCTGAGCAGTCCATTCGGCATGTTGTTGGGCCCATCTGTACCGCGCTGCATGGTGTCTTGGTTGCCAAGATGGACCTCGCCATGGACGTCGGGAGTGAACTTGCTTATCATGCTGCCTATTGACCACAGTTTCAGTCGTAACAGGATGTCCTGTGGCTGCACGACAAAGAGTTTTCAACATGGTGGCGTCGCTGCCAGGTCTCCTCCCAGCCATAATCTATGTGGGTATCGGTCATCCACTGCCGTAGTAGCCCTTCGACGGCCTGGGCGAGGAGTGTCATCGACAGTTCCTGTCTCTCTGTATCTCTTCCATGTCCGAACAACATCGCTTTGCTTCACTCCAAGACGCCTGAACACTTCCTGGCTGAAAGTAACCATGCGGACGCGATCGAATCGCGGTATTGACCGTCTATGCAAGGTTGAACTACAGACAACACGAGCCGTGTACCTCCTTCCTGGTGGAATGACTGGAACTGATCGGCTGTCGGACACCCCCCCCCCCCCTCCTCTGTCTAATAGGCTCTGCTAATGCATGGTTGTTTACATCTTTGGGCGGGTTTAGTGCCATCTCTAAACAGTCCGAGGGACTGTGTCTGTGGTACAATATCCACAGTCAACGTTTATGTACAGGAGTCCTGGGAACTGGGATGATGCAAAACTTTTTTCGATGTGTGTACACAATGGATTTACAAGTCCAGGTCGTAGATGCAGTGAAAGTTTGGGTCCGTGAGTTGTGCATGGGTGACCAATTGTTAATGACGGCACGGTAGCTCGTGTATTCGGTGGGAGACCTGGCCGCTCTCCGTAATAATAATAAAAAATCAAAAAAAAACTGAGTGAAGGGATCAACAATGAACTTCAACGGATGTCAAGTGACGTGGGGAAATCCGGGTTCGAGACCGGATCCGGCACAAATTTTCATTGTTGTCATTCCATTCTACAGTTCATTGTTGTCCTTATTCGCAATTGGGAATACACTGAATGTATTCCCATGCAAATGAACTTTGCATCGTAATCAGAATTACACAGGCACTGGAACATCGTGCTGAGATTATCTGCTCGAAAGTAGTACCTTTACGGGAATGGACTTGTTGGAGCACAGGAGCGAGCTTGCGCTGCCATCGGGTTGCAAATCAGTTAAATTAAATTCATTGGCATTAAATGCTTGAAATCAGTGGGGATGAAATCACTTACATAAACAAAACAGAGTAGAAGGTATGGACCGCACGGGCCACGTATGGGAGCAGTTCGTTGGAGTCCTTTAGCTTCGCTGAAGTTCTCACTTTCTGCCTCTACCCCTGGATTTGCAACTCAAGAGCATTTTTCAATATATCTCTTCGTCCTTTATTTTCAATCTGTTTATAAATTTCAATTTCGTCACATATTTAGCAAGCGCTTTTTTATGTGGAAAAGCACACTGAAATCTTCAGTAAAACATTTTCTGTAGGCTCTTTCCTTTATGGTGTGCAATTCTCTTTCCCAGCAGAACCCATGAATACAGATCTTTTCAAAGTGAAGCAATATCGCGAAATTATCCGCGCATTTCGTATTCCACAACACAGCTTTTAACATGAAACGTGTAATATACAAATACGTAAGACGCTGCTGCGTTTTTACTTTTTTATCGTCTCCAGAATTACTGAGAAGATTTCGGGCAAGTGTGCGCTCTAGTTTATTGTCCTCTTACTCCCTGGCACATCTGTCTCGGCTACAACAAGCAATGCGTAACTCAAAAATGCCAAAAATGGACACGTTGCCTTCCTCCTTCAGACGTTCATCCAAATGAAAAATGAAATGACTGTATGTCGTTGTTGGCCGGGAGACGGCATCTGGGGTTGTTCGGCCGCCTGTTGGATGAGTGTTCATTCGCCGCCACTTCGGCGACTTGCGCGTGTCGATCGACGATGATGACGACGACGACGACGACGACGACGACGAACTCAGTCGACGAGTGGATAAAATCACCGACCCGACCGGCAACCGACACCCCTCCTGTCTCACGCAAGGCAGTCGGCCGCGCCGATCTCTCAGCTTGGGAGACAGACAACCGCTCGGATGACAGGGGACGACGACGAGGTGGTCTGATGGGTAATGAACCGCTGTGTTCAAAGGATCGTATCTGATGTGATCCCTGCCTTTTGTCTGGTGATGATGGTAACGAAATGATGGGATGAAAACGTCGTGATTGTATGTAAGTGTTTAGTGTCTGAGTGTGTGTGTGTGTGTGTGTGTGTGTGTGTGTGTGTGCGTGTGTGTGTGTGTGTGTGTGTGTGTGTGTGTGTGTGTGTGTGTATTATGGTGTCTGTAGCTTATATGATTTGATTAAATTCGTACGTTATAGTTCCTGGTATTTGTCATGATGGGGAATTTAGTTCAGGGGTCAGGTGGATTTTATCCCAGATTCCTGTTGAGTAGGTGGTTGGAGTCTGAGGTTTGGTGGAAAAATTTAATGGACTTCTTTTGGATGATTTCTGGAATTTTTTGTATACTGTGAGTTGTGTAGATGTTTCTGTTTGATTGATACCAGCTAGCATCAGCAGCAATTCTGAAGTATTTGTTTTGGACTCCCTGTACTTTTGCGATATTGGTGTCTGCGGCCATTGACCTGATTTCAGATCCGTAGGTGACGGCTGGTTCAGTGATGGTTTTGAAGATCTTCTTTTTGGCTTTCATGTTGATTCTATTGCCTTTAATGATTGGGTAGAGTCTGAAGATCGTTCCTGTGGCCTTGTTGCAGATGTCTGTGACGTGGTCTCGAAATGTCATTTTTTTGTCCAGCTTGATGCCAAGATATTTTACTGAGTCTGCCTAAGGAAGGTCTTTGTCGCTGAACCGGATGTGGAGGTTAGGAGGTATTCTTTTATAAGTAAAAAGTATGGTCTGTGTCTTCTCCGCATTGACGGTAATTTTCCATTGGTTTGCCCATTGCTGGATGGTCTGGAGGTGTTGCTCTATTTTTCTGACGATGTATTGGAGATTAGAACTGCTGCGGTACACTGCACTGTCATCAGCAAATAGGGATAAGCGACCTCCTAGTTGTTTGGGGATGTCATTTGTGTAAATCGAATAGAAAATAGGTCCCAGGACTGATCCTTGTGGTACCCCAGCCTCTATTGATCTGGTGTTGCTAGTCGCTCCTGGGACATGAACACAGAACGTCCTGTTGCGGAGAAATGATGCTATTGTGTGAATGAGATGATTGGGGCAGTTGTATTGACGAAGTTTAAAGATGAGGCCGTAGTGCCACACACTATCGAATGCTTTTTCTATGTCAAGCAGGTCCGCTCCAGTACTGCGTCTTATGTTCCTGGCTTGACATGTGTGTCCAACAAGTCTGGTCACCTGGTGGATTGTGCTATGTTCTTCACGGAATCCGAAATGTTCTGGAATGATTAAACTATTGTCCTTGAGGATTTTTTTCAGTTCTGCTTGGATGAGTTTTTCTACACTACTGGCCATTAAAACTGCTACACCAAGAAGAAATGCAGATGATAAACGGGTATTCATTGGATAAATATATTATACTGGAACTGACATGTGACTACATTTTCACGCAGTTTGGGTGCATAGACCCTGAGAAATCAGTACCCAGAACAACCACCTCTGGCCGTAATAACGGCCTCGATATTCCTGGGCATTGAGTCAAACAGAGCTTGGATGGCGTTTACAGGTACAGCTGCCCATGCAGCTTCAACACGATATCACAGTTCATCAAGAGTAGTGATTGGCGTATTGTGACGAGCCAGTTGCTCGGCCACCATTGACCAGACGTTTTCAGTTGGTGAGACATCTGGAGAATGTGCTGGCCAGGGCAGCGGTCGAACATTTTCTGCACCCAGAAAGGCCCGTACAGGACCTGCAACATGCGCTCGTGCATTATTCTGCTGAAAGGTAGGGTTTCGCAGGGATCGAAGGAAGGGTAGATCCACGGTCGTAACACATCTGAAATGTAACATCCACTGTTCAAAGTGCCCTCAATGCGAACAAGAGGTGACCGAGACGTGTAACCAATGGCACCCCATACCATCACGCCGGGTGAAACGCCAGTATGGCGATGACGAATACACGCTTCCAATGTGCGTTCACCGCGATGTCGCCAAACACGAATGCGACCGTCATGATGCTGTAAACAGAACCTGAATTCATCCGGAAAAATGCCTTTTTGCCATTCGTGCACCCAGGTTCGTCGTTGAGAACACCATCGCAGGTGCTCCTGTCTGTGATGCAGCGTCAAGGGTACCCGCAGCCACGGTCTCCAAGTTGACAGTCCATGCCGCTGCAAACGTCGTCGAACTGTTCGTGCAGATGGTTGTTGTCTTGCAAACGTCCCCATCTGTTGACTCAGGGATCGAGACGTGTCTGCACGATCCGTTACAGCCATGCGGATAAGGTGCCTGTCATCTCGACTGCTAGTGATACGAGGCCGTTGGGACCCAGCACGGCGTTCCGTATTACCCTTCTGAACCCACCGATTCCATATTCTGCTAACAGTCATCGGATCTCGACCAATGCGAGCAGCAATATCGCTATACGATAAACCGCAGTCGCGATAGGCTACAATCCGACCTTTATCAAAGTCAGAAACGTGATGGTACACATTTCTCCTCCTTACACGAGGCATCACAATAACGTTTCACCAGGCAACGCCGGTCAACTGCTGTTTGTGTATGAGAAATCGGTTGGAAACTTTCCTCATATCAGCAAATTGTAGGTGTCGCCACCGGCGCCGACCTTGTGTGAATGCTCTGAAAAGCTAATCATTTGCGTATCACAGCATCTTATTCTTGTCGGTTAAATTTCACGTGTGTAGCACGCCATCTTTGTGGTGTAGAAATTTTAATGGCCAGTAGTGTAAGATCTTTCCTAAAAAGTTTAACAGTGAAATTGGTCTATAATTTTTGAGGAAATAGTAGGTCCTTGTTTGGTTTGGATAATGTGATTATGCGAGCCTGCTTCCATGGTTTGGGAAAGTAGTGAAGTTTCGAACAGGCATTATATATGGACGTCAAAAAGTTGATTGTTGCTGGAGGTAGGTGATGTATAGTTGCGGGTGGATGAAGCCTGAAACACTAACAGCGGGCTTTACATTACGTCCTCCCTCTCGCCTGACTCGGCCCGCCTATGTGCAATGTGGGGGCTGACAGCGCTCACGGCGGAGGAGAGCGTGCCGCGGCCCGCAGCCAGCCAGCCAGCCAGCCGGCGTGAGCGCGCGGCCATCAATCGCTTCAGCCGGCGGCCATCGACAGCTGGCCGCGGTGCGGTGCGCCACGGCGACTGCCATACCGCGGGCGCCTCGCGTGCCTGGTCGGTCGGCAATGCCACTGCCGCAGCCCCAGCCGCAGAGATTGGTCGGCAAACTCACTGATATTCCTGGCCGTCTGATCACAGATTCAGAAAGCAAAACGCGACAAACGCTACAGCGCTTTCTATCTCTCGCGATCACGCGCAAACCGCTCCACTCCAAGTCTTTCCCGGGACTGTGCGAGTGCCGCGCCGTCCAGCACTTTCCGTGTCCTGTCCCGTACTCTCCGGAAACTCGGTTCCATCCAGTCTCCCCATTCACGAGCGCTGTGATTGGCTAGAGCGCTCGTGCCATGTCTTCATGCCAACGCACAGTCACAAACATGATGAAACATTTTCGAAATACTGGATTTACATTTAAATGCTTGAAATTAAATACACGTTCCTACGGCTGGACCATAAACACGCTCTAACACACATTATTAAATAGATAAACAATTAAATAAACATATATCAAAAGAAAGGAAGCAAAAGGTAGGCCAGGAGCCTAATGTCTCTGTGCTTCCTAAAACACAGTAAACAACTGACCAGTTTCTTCGTGAATAGCATATATCGGATATTAACAAACATACGCATGAATCGATATACACTCCTGGAAATGGAAAAAAGAACACATTGACACCGGTGTGTCAGACCCACCATACTTGCTCCGGACACCGCGAGAGGGCTGTACAAGCAATGATCACACGCACGGCACAGCGGACACACCAGGAACCGCGGTGTTGGCCGTCGAATGGCGCTAGCTGCGCAGCATTTGTGCACCGCCGCCGTCAGTGTCAGCCAGTTTGCCGTGGCATACGGAGCTCCATCGCAGTCTTTAACACTGGTAGCATGCCGCGACAGCGTGGACGTGAACCGTATGTGCAGTTGACGGACTTTGAGCGAGGGCGTATAGTGGGCATGCGGGAGGCCGGGTGGACGTACCGCCGAATTGCTCAACACGTGGGGCGTGAGGTCTCCACAGTACATCGATGTTGTCGCCAGTGGTCGGCGGAAGGTGCACGTGCCCGTCGACCTGGGACCGGACCGCAGCGACGCACGGATGCACGCCAAGACCGTAGGATCCTACGCAGTGCCGTAGGGGACCGCACCGCCACTTCCCAGCAAATTAGGGACACTGTTGCTCCTGGGGTATCGGCGAGGACCATTCGCAACCGTCTCCATGAAGCTGGGCTACGGTCCCGCACACCGTTAGGCCGTCTTCCGCTCACGCCCCAACATCGTGCAGCCCGCCTCCAGTGGTGTCGCGACAGGCGTGAATGGAGGGACGAATGGAGACGTGTCGTCTTCAGCGATGAGAGTCGCTTCTGCCTTGGTGCCAATGATGGTCGTATGCGTGTTTGGCGCCGTGCAGGTGAGCGCCACAATCAGGACTGCATACGACCGAGGCACACAGGGCCAACACCCGGCATCATGGTGTGGGGAGCGATCTCCTACACTGGCCGTACACCACTGGTGATCGTCGAGGGGACACTGAATAGTGCACGGTACATCCAAACCGTCATCGAACCCATCGTTCTACCATT
Source organism: Schistocerca americana (assembly GCF_021461395.2). Classification (NCBI taxonomy): domain Eukaryota; kingdom Metazoa; phylum Arthropoda; class Insecta; order Orthoptera; family Acrididae; genus Schistocerca; species Schistocerca americana. The sequence goes on along the minus strand of NC_060123.1, from coordinate 96,312,350 downwards.
CCTAGACCGGCAAGGGAACTTGCTGTTCCAACAGGACAATGAACGTCCGCATGTATCCCGTGCCACCCAACGTGCTCTAGAAGGTGGAAGTCAACTACCCTGACCAGCAAGATCTCCGGATCTGTCCCCCATTGAGCATGTTTGGGACTGGATGAAGCGTCGTCTCACGCGGTCTGCACGTCCAGCACGAACGCTGGTCCAACTGAGGCGCCAGGTGGAAATGGCATGGCAAGCCGTTCCACAGGACTACATCCAGCATCTCTACGATCGTCTCCATGGGAGAATAGCAGCCTGCATTGCTGCGAAAGGTGGATATACACTGTACTAGTGGCGACATTGTGCATGCTCTGTTGCCTGTGTCTATGTGCCTGTGGTTCTGTCAGTGTGATCATGTGATGTATCTGACCCCAGGAATGTGTCAATAAAGTTTCCCCTTCCTGGGACAATGAATTCACGGTGTTCTTACTTCAATTTCCAGGAGTGTATTTATAAGCATGCTGCTACCGTTTTTTCTTGTAACTGTGGAGTACTTATGGCCTGACGCCATCAATAGTGATCGACCACTTTGACCTGCAATAACTCATGTACTATTTAAGTTACATACCTGTAATTCATCCCGATATAGGTTTACACTAATAGCTTTCTAAAGAAACGGAGATCAACAAAATCGGATGAGGCGTTTGTATTTTGGAAATTCGTTTCTGGGTGTTACTTGTATAATTTAGCGTCAGATACTAAACTTTAAACTAATTTAAAATCTGATTACACCATCAGAATCGTCTTGCAAATAATATTAATGTACATGTTTCCTTTTGAGGTCTCATGATTCTTCTGCCTACAATTAATTTCTATACGAACCGTGAAATGTCTGGCATTAAGGTTTCACGAATTTCGCCATCTTTGGCACTCCCGGCGTCTCCCCTTCTTCGACACAAAGCACCGCCCTCGTCACAGCAGAATTCCCGGACACGCTGCTGGACTGGCCGTTTTGTGGCATCACGCGGTTGCTAAGTTAACGTTTAGCACCACGTGGTCATCGCCAGGCCGCGTCTTTGACGAGCCTCCTGTGCGGCCGTCCCAACTCCGAACATATAATAGTTCCAGGGCGCCACAAACTCGCCCGTTAACTCACAAGCGTTCCACCAAACACGCTTTGTGTCTATTAGTTGTATCGGCAGGACTACAGGTATCCACAGCTCATCCTGTTACTTGAAGCTGACAAGTATCCGGGGTTTGCTCATTCAGGCTGGTATACTGAACCGTCATCTGCGCAAGACACCTCGGGGCCCATCGCACTTCAAGTGGTTAGCCTGACACTGTAGCTTGTAGTGAAAATGCGTGCTTTTGACAGCTGAACTGACAATTTATTCTCGTTGATGCTTTTGCGTAAACTTCCAGAGACCTGCGAGAATGATATTCCTATGCGTCTTATAGTTAACACAGGCCCCCCCCCCACCCAACCTATGACTAACGCTTGGCGTCGTTATCAAGGCCTACTGTGTGAAAATGTGCTCATCACACAGGCCTACGTAACCATGCGGACTTCACCGACAAACTAAAATCGCTGAAACTGAACAGTTCAAATATACTTGGCAGTTTCGATGAAGTGTCGATATTCAGAAAGGTTCCCCTTTCATAGTCACTATATCTTACTGACAAAGCCTTTCACAAATAATTTTCAGCTATGTTTAAACATGTCGTGACCTCCCCATACTTTTCATTTAGTAACAATTTTTTTGATGTGACTGACAATTTCGCCGTGGGCAGTCCTTTGTCGCCCTTGGTAGCCAATCTGTTTAAGGAGGACATCGACGACAAGGCGCTGGAAGCAATATGCTCGCTCGAACCCCACGGGAGGTGTGTTCATGACATGTTTGTAGACTGGCCCCATGGTGAAAACAAATTACGATAACTTTTGAACTATCTGAATTCCATCCACAGACAAATCTAGTTTGCAATGGAAATCGAAGAAGAGGGATGCCTACCATTTTTGGATGTTTTGGTACGACGCAAAGATGATGGCACTTTGGGACATGCAGCTAATCGGAAACCAGCTAATCAGATACCGGCGCATATGGATTTATAGCTCCCACCATCATTCGCAGACGATGAGCGTTCTCAGACCTCTGGTACACAGAGCACACGTCCACTGCTGACGACTGCAACCTGGAGGACGAGCTTGAAGAGAGATACGTAAGGCACTCGGGATGAAACCAACTGTGGGCATAAGGAATGCAGAAGAAGACACGGAAAGTTTTAAATCCATGGCTTTCCTACCGTATGTGGGAAGCCTATTGTCAAAAATAGGACGGATCCTCAGCAAACAAAGTGAAAGTGATTTTCCGCCCTCCACCAACGACAGCCGTCCTCCACCAAAGATAACAGCACGCCAGGGTTCCATTACAGAAGATTTGGTGGTTCAAATGGCTCTGAGCACTATGGGACTTAGCATCTCAGGTCATCAGTCCCCTAGAACTTAGAACTACTTAAACCTAACTAACCTAAGGACATCACACACATCCATGCCAGAGGGAGGATTCGAACCTGCGACCGTAGCGGTCACGCGGTTCCAGACTGAAGCGCCCAGAACCGCACGGCCACACCAGCCGGCAGAAGATTTGGTGTTCTGGAAGCCTGAGGATTCGCAAGATCCCCTCAAAGTGTGGCCGTTCATACACTGGAAGACGACAAGTATAGTCCATGAAAGATGCACAGAGCACCGCAGGCACACTCGCCTGTTACAACGCAATAAATGGGCGGTGGCAGAGCACTGTATTGACAGTGGGCACTCTATGGTGCACCATAACGCCAAAATTTTAGCCTCGACTTCATCTTTCTGGGATTCAATAGTGTAAAAAGCAACTGGAATTCGGTTGGCGACGAAATTAATTAACTGCGACAGCGGCTTCAGCTTCGATGACTCATGAAATCCGGCACTTTCTGTAATAAACTTAGAAAGACGTTGCCACAGCACAGCTCGCAGCGATATCCCAGCGTGGACCGACCGCGCATCCACACATCTAATTCCTGCGTATACTGTACCTCTTTTGTCACCTAACAACATATGTGGCACCTCGCGTATCTGTGGCCGCATGCGTAGCGGCGCGGTCCGCGTGTTTAAAGGCCGGAGCGAGTGATGGAGCGTCAGTCGTTCGGCTCACTCTGAAGACGGCTGGACGGCATACAGCCGAAATATCAGAAGACGAAGAGGAATTTTTGCGGCTGTACGTCCGAAATTTAATGGACCTATAAACGAGCTATTTGACAGCACAACACAACATTAACTTTGTAATGGCTACTACTCTGTTGCAGGGCCTGCACTGTATTGGCAGCCTGAAGTCTTCTACTTCTAGCCAGTTAAGAAGTAACTAGTCCAGCAATCAAGTGCCGGCCGCTGTGGCCGAGCGGTTCTAGGCGCTTCAGTCTGGGACCGCGCTGCTGCTACGGTCGCACGTTCGAATTATGCCACGGGCATGGATGTGTGTGATGCCCTTAGGTTAGTTGGGTTTAAGTAGTTCGAAGTCTGAGGACTGATGACCTCAGATATTAAGTCCCATAGTGCTCAGAGCCATTTGAACCATCAATCAAGTGATTTACAAAGAGTAGGCTTAGATGTACTGCACACATTTTGATTTCGATGATTCTGAATAGAGGCGCAGGGCGTGGGGAAGCAAGTGTCTTTAGGGAGAGGAGTGGTACAGGAGAAGCAAGTTTTGTAACAAGTGTCTACACTAGATGTGGACAGTCATCTTTGTTTTGTGAGGAGTAGTCGTATGTACCACCCGTAATGCACTGAGAATTGCTTCATCACTCTGAAAAAAGAAGTTGTTAGAAATAAGCATTTAGAAATAAGCATTACTAATAGTCCCACTGACTCATGAAGTGGTAGTTTAATAAAATACCTAAAAATGATGATTTGTCATCTGTCATTTTAAAAAATGACTGTTCAAAGAAAATTATTTTTGGAAGTTCCTGGCAGATTAAAACTGTGTGCTGGACCGAGACTCGAACTCGGGACCTTTTCCTTTCGCGGGCTTGTGATCTACCATCTGAGCTACTCAAAGCACGACTCACGCCCCGCCCTCACAGCTTCACTTCTGGCAGTACCTCGTCTCCTACCTTCCAAACTTAACAGAAGCTCTCCTGCGAACCTTGCAGAACCAGCACTCCTGAAAGAAAGGATATTGCGGAGACATGGCTTAGTCACAGCCGGGGGGATGTTTCCAGGATTCGCGGGAGAGCTTCTGTAAAGTTTGGAAGGGAGGAGACGAGGTACTGGCAGAAGTAAAGCTGTGAGAACGGGGCGTGAGTCGTGCTTGGGTAGCTCGCATGGTAGAGCACTTGCCCGCGAAAGGCAAAGTTCCCAAGTTCGAGTCTCGGTCCGACACACAGTTTTAATCTGCCAGGAAGTTTCATATCAGCGCACACTTCGCTGCAGAGTGAAAATCTCATTCTGGAAAATTATTTTTCATTCTATAGATCAGTTAAGTACTAATGTTGACGAATGTGTGTGTGTGGCGGGGGGGGGGGGGGGGGGGAGGGGGGGGGGGAGGGGCGGGCGGGGGTCCTACTACCTAATGTCTGACTGGTCTCAGG